>NC_091118.1:67832134-68147711 GCF_040183065.1 Periplaneta americana
TACTACTATTATTTCTATCATCAGCATTATCATTGATGTCTGTAAAATTTATGTGGATTATGGACTGTACCCGAGCACGAGCATATGCTCATTTCGGGTATCTATTCATATGTATCATTTAAAATGTTAAATTGTGAATAAATTTGAAATAAAAAAATAAAAATAAAATCTTTTTGAAAAAAAAATTCTTTCACGCTTATTCATGTATTATCAAACAAATATATTCGCAGCCTCACCGTACCACATGCATTTTCTTGATATTAATGTACAGTATATAATAATGATAATAATAATAATAATAATAATAATAATACATTTATTTATTCTGGTGGTGTTAAGTCCATCAGGTCTCCTCTTCCACGCCACCAGAAATATGAACACATGTAACGAAAAAACAAATTTTGAATTTTCATTAAAAAAACAATTGGTTGACAAAAATATAAATACTGAAACAGTTAACAATGGACAAATTAATCTTGTTTTCATTTTTGCAAGAATATCTCAATAATAGTTACATTTTAACTTAGTTTCATGCAGATTGATGTGTGTGTAAATTAATTATGTTCAATGCCTAGGAACATTTTACTACTAAAATCCCCGCTCCCCACTACTAAAACCCTTTAAGTGTACCTGGCGGACTTTCGCTATTAGACAAATATTTGTTTGTGAAATAATCTTAAACAACCAAAATCCATTAAGTACACTTAGACTATTTTTGATGTAAAGTAGTTTTAATTCGTATAATATAAATGAATAGAAGAAGCAATTATACACACATGCATGATTTTACCTGCATAAATTTGTCAATTTTGTACTTAACTGATTTCTGCAACATCTCTTTCTCAATATTGGGAGGGAATTGCACATGAAAGGTTCTTGCAAACGATGGAGCTTCATTTCCTGATCAAAACTGTATATACAGAACTCAAAAATGATTAAAAATGTACGTAACGAGTTTTTGCAGTAAGTCCACGATAATACATAATTTTTATTTTTCACCAAATCAAGTCATATAATCTTTTAAAGAACAAAGAACAAAGAAGTTACGATTGTAAATAAGATTTATATTATTTGGATACATCAGTAATGCATGAAACAATACTAACAATACAATCCCATCGCACCTCCTCATACTCATCATCTTTCACAATAGCCCTGCCAAGACTCTGGAATTCGTTACCTGCTAGCATCAGGGACTGTCGGAATAAAACTGAATTCAAACGCAAACTTACTAGGCACTTGGTCAGTAACTGAGACTCGTTCAGACATGGTTTCTTGTAAATAGCTCTCTTGATCTATCACAAAATATTTCAATATCAGGTAATTTCATTACTATAGATTTTTGTTATTGTAGGTTTAATTTGTAATTCAGTAAATACAAAAATATTCTTTGTTCTTAACTTCTATGATAAAATGTCTAGCTTTCATTAATCAGGTAATCTTGTCGTACTTCAATTTTTATTGTGATTGTAATTGTAAATTTAATGTTAATTGTAATTTTATTGTTCATATTATAGTTGTAATCCCCTGGTAGAGGGGCAGAGAAGGCCTGACGGCCTTATCTCTACCAGGTTAAATAAATAAATACTACTAATACTAACGCGTAACATACGATATTTACTTTTCCTCTAATAATGTACGAGGCCAATACTAAGTTCAGAAAAAATTCAGTATAAAAGAGACATTATTGTAATCGTTGAGGGATTTTTTTTAAGTCTAACATAATAAAGAAATATTAAATGCAGACGTTTGAGATGCGCAGGGTATGTAGCACGTATGGGTGAATCCAGAAATGTGTATGGAATGTTAGTTGAGAGACCTGAAGGGGGGGAAAAAACCTTTGGTGAGGCCGAGACGCAGATGGGAGGATAATATTAAAATGGATTTGAGGGAGGTGGGATTGGATTAATCTTGCTCAGGAAAGGTACCGATGGAGAGCTTATGTGAGGGCGGCAATGAACCTCTGGGTTCTTTAAAAGCCATTTGTAAGTAAGTAACATACAAGTAATGCGTTTGTTCTGTGGAGGGGCCTTTTAGAGGGTCAGACCTGGCATGGATGCTTGCACTCGAAGCTTGCATTGACCCACTGTGTGCGATGATTGTTCCAGTCCGTCCAATATTCAGGAATTAATTTGTGAACCCGATGCTAACAGGTGGGCCATCCTACTTCATCCTTCATGCAGCCCCATTCCCAGACGAGTACGTAATAAGCTCCAGGGCGGAGCTCCAAGACTATTCTGTATCAGCATCGAAAATCCATATTATCCCCAAAATTTTACCCCAGAATATTTGTAAATATTTTTACATGCATCATAAAAAGTTTGGACAGATTTATATTTTTAAACTTTTTAACCAGTCTGTTTAATCGAATAGTTAAAGTAATTATGGCATTTAGTTGTACATTTTATAAATATTAACTGTATTACGACATATATATATATATATATATATATATATATATATATATATATATATATATATATATATATATATATATATAGGCGCACCCATAGTTTGAAAAACTCCATAAGTGCCGACAAGGGTAGAAGCGATATAACCCTGCAAATTGAAAGGAGAGATAGATTACATGAAAATGAAGAAAAAACATATTATACGTTTTGCGATTAAGTGCATGGTTAATTAAATAATTGCATCGAAAGTTTAAACTCGCTGGTAACGCCGCAGTGCCCGAGATTCCAAACGGAGGCATTGAACTCACCCGACGTGAGAAGTAAACAAAAGGTTACGTATTGCACAACCAAGCGATTGCTTCGGTCCCGGTTTTTCTCCGCCAAATTGAAAATCGTACTCGGGAGGAAATTAAACGCAGAATAAATATGGGAAATGCCTGTTATTATTCGGCTGAGAAGCTTTTGTCATCTAGTCTGCTGTCAAAAAATTTGAAAGTTAGAATTTATAAAACAGTTATATTACCGGTTGTTCTTTATGGTTGTGAAACTTGGACTCCCACTTTGAGAGAGGAACAGAGATTAAGGGTGTTTGAGAATAAGGTTCTTAGGAAAATATTTGGGGCTAAGAGGGATGAAGGTACAGGAGAATGGAGAAAGTTACACAACGCAGAACTTCACGCATTGTATTCTTCACCTGACATAATTAGAAACATTAAATCCAGACGTTTGAGATGGGCAGGGCATGTAGCACGTATGGGAGAATCCAGAAATGCATATATAGTGTTAGTTGGGAGGCCGGAGGGAAAAAGACCTTTGGGGAGGCCGAGATGTAGATGGGAAGATAATTTTAATTTTATTGGGTTATTTTACGACGCTGTATCAAAATCTCAGGTTATTTAGCGTCTGAATGAGATGAAGGAGATAATGCCGGTGAAATGAGTCCGGGGTCCAGCACCGAAAGTTACCCAGCATTTGCTCGTATTGGGTTGAGGGAAAACCCCGGAAAAAACCTCAACCAGATAACTTGTCCCGACCGGGATTCGAACCCGGGCCACCTAGTTTCACGGCCAGACGCGCTGACAGTTACTCCACAGGTGTGGACTGGGAAGATAATATTAAAATGGATTTGAGGGCGGTGGGATATGATGATAGAAACTGGATTAATCTTGCTCAGGATAGGGACCAATGGCGGGCTTATGTGAGGGCGGCAATGAACCTCCGGGTTCCTTAAAAGCCAGTAAGTAGCAGTAGTAGTAGTAGTAGTAGTAGTAGTAGTAGTAAATTTAAAATCTCCTCTTCCCTGTCAACAATTTCATCAGGTCTTTGTAGATCCCGACAGCGAAATGTTGGAATTACTCTGCCCGTGTCACGGACCAGCTAGCAGACAGCGATGAATGTCTCTGCAGTGGATTATATCCTACTGGAAACCTTTCCGCGTACAAGCGTTGAACGACACGCAAGTTGCATTTCGTCTTCCCAAAAATTAAAATCATGTCCAGACATTCCGAATTAGAAAACTTCGGAATTGCGATACATTAAGTTGAATTGCAATACAATCTTCACTTAAGATTGGAAGATTCAAACGCTCACTTCTACTGGATGTTCACGTAATGCTGGGACAAGACGACCTTGACTACTCGTATCGAAAGAAGTCGGTAACAGCTGATAAGTGTTGCCACGTCTAGTCTTGTTAGCCAGGCAACAAATTTGCAATAGTTGTATTTAATTTAAATGAAAACTATCCATTCTATCGAAATACTTCATACGAAAAAAAGAACTTTATTACATTCTCTATTATTATTGACAGAAATGAAGCTCCTATGCACAATAATTATCCACGACGATGACATTAAATTTTTGAGGGGAAAAGTATATAGAGTAAAGGTTGATAATATTGTGATAATAATATTATGATCGTTCTTTTTGAGAATTTTTTACAATTTTACTGAGCGAGAGAAAGATCGATTTTTTACGTCAACGTGTTAAGGCAGCCATGGCGAAAATGTGATCGTGCGCCTAGCCACTGTGTAACTTGCAACGTGCATTGCAACTATGAAGGGAGTCGGACACCCGAAGGGGAGGTGAAGCAACTGTCTGACTTATTAACGGATTTTCATTTTCCTTAAGTCAAGCACTTAAATATAATTTTATACAGTACAAGGCTACAAACTAATGTTTAGCATGTGTAACGAAGAAAGAAATGAACAAGAAAACATAGGACACATTATCACAACCTAAAATTAACTGTCTTCAGAATATCTCTGCGACAGAGTTTCAAAATCAGGAATTATGTCACTTACTGGCAGTCGTAGTTAATCACGAAGGTATTTGTCTGTCAGTCGTCATCTTAATTTGGTTTTTAGTATTTTCATTGTTGAAAATAATTTTTCACAAACGTAAGTTGTAGCGAACATGGCTTCAACAGAGCAAGCGAAAGAACGAAGCTTCGGATATTTATTTTTTGGCAAAGATTTGAAAAGTTCAACATTTGTCAAGACCTTACATCTAGCTTTCATTTAACATCACGCTGTAAATTTGTGAGTTTAAATTGAAAATCTAACCGCATTATTCGTAAATCTGCTGAAAAAGGATCGACGTACAGAGATGATGATGATGATGATAATAATAATAATAATAATAATAATAATAATAATAATAATAATAATTAATAATAATAATAACAATAATAACAACACTTTACCTCTTAATTTTTCATCAGTAACATGTAGTATAATGCCGTTTTATGTTATACAACCGTTTTCCTCGTAATACTTGTAAACAAATCATACATTTAATATTCTCATCATATTGGCAAAAAAAAATAAAAAATGCGTCCTCACATCCTACTTGAAACTTTCGTTTCTGTAGAGGTACATGGTTTCCAGAGAGACATTGCGACGATACGCCGCTCGCAGGTCAGAGACAAATAAAAATGGAACGGAGTTTGACTCCAGTGAGTGAGAGGGTGGGAATTGTGGGAGGTGGGAAGCAAGAGAAATGCATAGCTATCATTGCGAGCCATAATGTGCTTGTGAGTCACATTTTCGCCACGGCTGTGTTAAGGGAATGTTCGTGGAAAAGTTTCTGCACAAAACCGGTCCTTCTATCGCTCAGTAAAATTGTAAAAAATTGTCAGAAAGTACTATCATAATATTTTGCCCTATATTTTTTTCAAAACTTATAAATTTTCCACTGATATGATATTAGACTTTTTTGTTATCTATAATAATAATAAATCTGTAGCCGAAATTTTTCTGGTAATTTTCGATTTTCCAAAAATAATTGGTCCTAACATATATAATTAACCACCCTGAAACCGAAAATCGCATTTTTGAAATTTTTGTTTGTATGTCTGTCTGTATGTTTGTTACCTTTTCACGCGATAATGGCTGAACAGATTTATATGAAAATTGGAATATAAATTAAGTTCGTTGTAACTTAGATTTTAGGCTATATGGCATTCAAAATACTTTATTTAAAAGGGGGTTATAAGGGGGCCTGAATTAAATAAATCGAAATATCTCGCTTATTATTGATTTTTGTGAAAAATGTTACATAATAAACGTTTCTTTAAAAATGATTTCCGATAAGTTTTTTTCTTTACAAAATTTTGATAGGACTGATATTTAATGAGATAAATGAGTTTTAAAATTAAAATATGGCCATCTAAGACGGTGCAATGAAATAACAAAATGACTTCGTCTATAAGGGGCCTTGGACAAAAACAATCGAAAAAGGGGCCTTGGACAACAACAATCGAAAGCTATTAAACTTAGCCTACAGACAATGTTTCTGTGTTTGTATGAAGTAATATCGGAAGATAAATTAACCGATTTGTATAATTAATTATTATTTCACCATTGGAAAGTGTAGTTTCTCTAGATGGACTTAACTGCTATAATGTTATTATAGTAACTTCTTAGTAAATCGAGGAGAGGTAAGATTAAAATAGCTTCCTATGCACAGAAAATTTGACAGGCTTTTTTGTACATTCGTTTTCTGTATTTATTAAAATAATATTTATGTACACACTCATTTTAATCTCCGAGAATTAACGAACAACGAGAGTGTATTGATTTAGTATACAGTAATTGTACGTTAGCTTAGCAATACATTATTTTGTAATTCAAATTTTAACTATTCTCAATCGAATCGTGTTAAAATACATAAAATAGACTATATATGCAATAAATGCAGTGCAAAAAAAATTGGGCAATGAGCCAAGCAGATTATGTTGCGCTGTTGTAAAAGTTGTTGCTTCTGAGATTCAAGAGCCCCCCCACAACAAATTAAAAACTTTCTTATCGGAGTACATCCGTATCAACGCACTTTTTATATACTGTAATATAATATGATATAATATAATATAATATAATATAATATAATATAATATAATATAATATAATATAATAATAAATATGTAGCCGAAAGTTTCTTTAAAAATGATTTCCGATAAATTTTATTCTATGCAAAATTTGGTAGGTCTGATAGACTTTTAAAATAACAGTACAATACGTTTTCACCGCCGCCTCAGATTGTAGCGTTGTTGTTCCTGCAGTAATTCCCATGTGCAAAATATCAAATTTTTGAGTAGGAAGAAAAAACACATTTATTCATTCCATGGCAATGGTACATAGGAGATCGTGAATTCTTACATTTTCGAAAGAAAGAAATATAATTACATATCACTGTTTATGCTGTATCACTATTTAAGTTATTTGAAGGGTTCAGAACCATAGTGGGCCAAGCGCCATTTACTGAAGACGTAGAAAACAAGAGTTAAAATTAAGTTAATATCATAATTCAATGGAACCATATAGCAAATAATATAAAATTTACACATTGAAACTAAATGATATGTCAATCTTGACTAAACTATTGCGTGTAATAACAAATAAGAAACATGTTAAAGGAATTGTCATTGCACCAAATGAGTGCTCTCTGGATCAAAATGATCGCAATTTAATTATTTAAATACAATTTAAATTAAGTAACATATTAAACGATTTATCCTTCTAACAAACACGAATGTTCCCTGGATCAAACGTCCTATTTTAATTATGTAATTACTTTATATTTATTTCTAACAGGTGCAGCGGAGCGCACGGGTACGGCTAGTACTCAATATGATCACTTTGCACTGCAAGTCTGCAGAGTAATTTCACTTCCATCCTGTATAGATGAAATGAGTGGGAGGTAGGTGCGTTGGTGGAAAGAAATATGAAAATAGGAGAACCCCCAGGGAAACCCTCAACTAATTCTATTAGGCTAAAATCAGGCTGTACATCGAACATGGCCCACATCGCCTAGATGAAAGGCCAAAGAGCTAAGCTGAACCGCAGACGTTGCCTTCGGCTGTGAACTAGAAAATAAATGACTATATAAACACATTGTATTCCTCCCATACGTCCATATTTACTGTAGGCCTATACTACGTCGAGGAAATCATATATTTCAAATGTCAAGAAGTTTTAAGCTCATATAATGACATGGTCCATACGTTCAGTCTTCACTAATGACATCAAAGCCAGCGGTATGATTCCATTCGTGTCATCCCTGAGGACATATGAGCTTAATAATGATGTTGAAATGTAGTTTTTTATATCGTAACCTTTCGTTTTGAAAGTTGTAGCTACTAGGGGTCTTTACTGTTATGCACTGGTCATTATATTAACCAGCGGAAAGGAAACAAGATAAATGAACGAAGCAGAAACGTCGCTGCTATGAGAATGAAATATTCTTGCCAGTTTTAACCGTTGCTTAACAATTCGGTTTCTTTCATGTTGCCAATGATATTTCTGTTTGTAGTTTAGGGAATTAAACTACCATTTCAAGATATATAGGAGCCACCGGCGTAGCTCAGTCGGTAGCACGTTTACCTGCTGCTCCGGACTTGCGCTCGGGCGTGGGTTCAATTCTCACTTGGGCTGATTGCCTGGTTGGGTTTTTCCGAGGTTTTCCGCAATCCTATGGCGAATGTCACGTAATCTATGGCAAATCCTTGGCCTTATTTCACAGAATATGATCTCGCTATCACCAGTCCCACCAACGCCAAATAACTGAATAGTTGATACAGCATCGTTAAATAACCAAGTAAAAAATAAAATTAATCAAAACACGTGTTTAAGAGTCTTTGCGACTTTGTGAAATAATAGTGGTGTTTTTATTGTAGTGTGTTATTAGTTGCAACAGGACGATTGTTTTCAATATACCGCAAGTCTTTGTATTGCTTTAGTTACGTATTGTTTGCTTTTAGTGTTAATAGTGTTGATAATAATATAGTTAATAGAATTTATGTTACTGTATACTGTTAGTTTAGGTTTATAGCAGGCCTTTGTAAATATGTCGACAAAGAGGAAACAAGGATTGACAATCTAGGCCACCGGCGAAGCTCAGTCGGCTAAGGCACTTGCCTGTCGAACCGGAGTTGCGTTCGGGCGCGGGTTCGATTCCCCTTGGACTGATAACCTGATTGGGTTTTTTCTGAGGTTTTCCCCAACCATAAGACAAATGTCAGGTAATCTATAGCGAATCCTCGGCCTCATCTCGCTATCACCAATCCCATCGACGCTAAATAACCTCGTAGTTGATACAGCGTCGTTAAATAACCAAGTAAAAAAAAACAGACAATCTATAGCGAAGAAAGGAATATTATTGCAAGTGTAAAATAATTCTGTGATGAAGAAAAAGAACAGTGCCTTTGCATTCCTCTTACGAAACCTACAGCAAAGGCAGAAATGTACTGTTATCTGTCCACAAGAACAATACAGCGCATAAGGAATGAAATGAAAGACTGCACAAAAGGAAGTGTGTTGTCGACACCTGAGGGAGAAAAAAAAACGGAAACGTCCAGACTACCGAAACGCAAATGTAGATGACTTTGACCAGAGATTGATGAAAAAGGTATAAAATTGAGAATTTTTATTTGAAAAAGAAAGAGGGTCACCAGCGTAACTCAGGACGTAGCGCGTTTGCTTGCTGATCTGCACTTGCGCTCGGGCGTGAGTTCGATTCCCGCTTGAGCTGACTACCTGGTTGGGTTTTTTCCGAAGTTTTCCCAAGCGGAAGGCGAATGTCAGATAATCTATACCGAATCCTTTGTTTCATTTCGCCAAATACTATCTCGCCATCATCAATTCAATCGACACTGAAGAAGCTAGTAATTATTACAGTGTCGTTAAATAACCAAGTAAAAACAGAAGTACCAAATTGCAACAAACTTTTACCCCCGCTACATGAGAGAATTTATTTGAAATGAAAGGCAACATTAAAACGAATATTGAAGGAAAAGGCCTTCAGGTGGAAGTAGTGTGCATCGAGAAAAAAATAACTGAAGAGGAAAACATTATAAATTAGAATATGTGAAGATATCTATAGCAAATAAGAAAGCTTAGGGAAGTGGAAAAACCAGATTTTGTATCTGGACGAGATGCGGATAGATAGGCCTACAAATTTAACTTTTTCCAAGTGCTAGCAGAATAAAAATGTTACGGGAGTTTTGACTACCATAAATGTGTCCAGAAGACTCATTGAGGCTGACGTCTGGTGCACCTTGGTATATTAGCAACAAGAACCTGCACGATGATCTCTGTATTCCTGAGGCGACGGAGGTCCTAAGACACATCTACATCAGACTGTACAACTCCTTCCTAAACCACAAGAATCCGCTACTTCAAGTAATTTTCACTAATCCACCACAAGATCCAGCCCATAGAAGATTAAAAAGAAAACTGCATAGTGATATGAGGCTATAGGGTACTTTTGGGATTGCCAGTGGGCAATACCCATAAACAAGTGTCAAGTTATTTTATTTTATTGTTTTTTTCTTTTGTTTTCCTTTCTGTGTTTGTTATTCCCAACTATAATGTATTTATTTATGTACAATAAAGTTTACTTCAATTAAAAAGACTCATTGTTGTCCGTCAGAGTGAGGACGGTGGGGCTAATGACTTTGTTGAGAGATTCGAGTTAATATACACGGCTGGAACATAAACAGACAATTATCATGGACAGATGATACTCCAACAATTTAGAAAAATATGATGATAGTCATAGCGACAGCACCGAAGATGCGGAATTTTTTATGTCTGACTTCGTTCCCGTGTAGCCAAGTAAGTGGACCGAAGTTTTCAGGTCAGAGTGTAGCGTAAAGTTCCCCGTCCCGCCTATCTACTTCCCGCGCCAATTCGTAGCGCGAAGACAGTAATCATTATACCACAGTCTAGTATATACAATCACGAAGCTTGAGTTGTGAGGTTGCTAAGAACAATAGACTGTGCCTGTACTATTTTGCATTGTCTGTAATGAGGCGATGTTAGCGATCCTAGTGGTTAGCAACTATCTATGGATGCATATTTACTACGTATTGAGCTTCGTGACTTAAATACTAGACTGTGATCATACCATGACGGTTCCTATCTCGAATTTCATAGCCACAATATCCTCTATCACACTCCGGTCTTCGAAGACAGCATTTAGTATTCACCCTATATATATTATTTCGCAAGATGTGTCGTACGTTCTACAACTATACTATTCTGCGTTTTATGTTTAAGAATAATTGGCGTACTGTACTGACTTGCCTGAAGACTTCATAGTTATATAATCAGGTTGTTCATTGGATTCTCAACCATTCTTCTGCATACGTACATCTCGAATGCCTCAACGCACATAATGATGTCGGCTTTTAAATCCCACATTTCTATTCTACAGAGTAAAACCAGCAAGCTGTAACATTGGACTAGACTGTGTCTTAATAACACAGACAAGTAAACTTACTTGTTACTAAAAGGGAAACGGACTTAATTAAAAAAAAATGCTGCACTAAACTGGAGAACTAGCTACGGTAGCTTTCAACCGTGCCGTTACGGTTATGACCAATAGAACTAAATACACAATGTCGTCAACATAAGGACATGACGTTGGCCTGTGGAGTCGTTACGAGGGGAAATTTGTTTTTTTTTTCTCTCTCTCTCTCTACCTCCTTCGTTCTGAACATTACTGACAGATAGCACCACTGTTAGCGTCAAGGTTAGATAGGGTTTGATGAGCAGAGACATATACTCGTATTAGTCTAAATTAGACACACGGACAAGGCTTATTAATAGTTTGAAACATACTCTCGTTAGAATTATGTTGTTCTTTAAAAGTATATTGAAATATATTCTAATTGTTGTTCATTATCTATATTTTCAAAAATATCGACGTTAGCATTAGATAATGTTATTTTTCTTATTTTCTTCTTTTTCCGGTTACACATCTTGCATATACGAAGGTTAGGTTTGGTTAGTTTAGTTTTTTTAACCAAGTTCGCGCATGCGCAATTATCATCTCACAGCCAAACTGGTCCTATCACGAGCCGCACGTGGCAAAACTTATTAATTTAAACAAAAGATTTCATTTCATTCTCCATATACTAATTTAATTAATAAATAATTTGTAACTTTAAACATAAATTGTTTCATTGATTAAAGTTCACGTTAACACTTTGTTTGTTAAAAAACATAAAATTACTTAGTCATACGTTAAAAAGTGTTAATATTAAAAAAAAAAAGGCATATACCTTCGACAGACGGCCCGTTTCGACGTGATGTCATGTCTTCTTCAGTGTCTCCTGAACTACTGGTGATCTTGAATTCTGCGATGTGCATTTGTTGATAGTAGAGGTGGGGGTATGTTGCTCTTATGGTGGGGCTGGTTGTTTTGTGTTACTTAACACACAATTACAATTCAATACCCACACATTATTCGACGTCATGATACGTCAAAACACACAAACAACCAGCCCCCACCATAAGAGCAACATACTCCCACCCCTACTATAGACAAACGCACATCGCAGAATTCAAGATCACCAGTAGTTCAGGAGACACTGAAGAAGACGTGACATCACGTCGAAACGGGCCGTCTGTCGAAGGTATATACCTTTTTTAAAATTTTAACACTTTTTAATGTATGACTAAGTAATTTTATGTTTTTAATAAATTGTTTCATTTAAGTATAACTCGTATGTAATACAAAATGTTATATGACGAGGTATTTTCTCTAGACCAAAAATAAAACGGTAATGCGGTCACAATTACGTAGTTAACGCTTTGGTGAACATTAACGGCAAATTTACTTTCGTTGATTTCAATGATAATCACTGAACCACACCTTTATTTCGTTGTGATAACCTACTATAAGATCTTACTAATTTGCATTTCCTTTCAGTGTATTCAAAACACCGCCATTATACTCTGTTAAACCTTGAACTTGACTAATAGAGTCAATTTTTAAGAATATAGTCGCGAATTTTACTACCACCATTTCGAATGTCTTTTGTTTCACACTGCCCGGTATGACCCGATGACTAGTGGCCAGCGCAGTAGGCGTTGCTCTACCGTACGTATTGTTCAGTTGCTCCCAATGCAACTGTAGTTTGTTCAATTGTATAACAAGTGTCTGATCCAACAGGTGTACGCTGGGAAACAAGTTTCCTTAGCACGGCGCCGTTCTTAAAGCGACACGAGCAAGTAATAGCCCACTTAGCAGTGATTCAAGTCGTCATCTTTCGGCAATAAAAACTCGCGACTTGTACAGATGCAGGCCTATTTTATTGGCTTATCTTGTAATAAGTGCTGGAACTGTTCATCATCCTCTCTGTTGCACATTTCATACCTTTTGGAATGATTTATAGACATACTCTGGATTTTGCCTCTTTCCGTAAGTAGAAATAATGCTAGGCACATGATCTGCTTCATTAAATTCATTAACACATTTTTAAGGGTTTAGGTTTAACAATTTCGTCATTTTGCAAGGTGAGGTCTTGAATGTATCTGTCTGTTGAGCTAACATTCTTACTGATTTCGAGGGAGACTGTATTATTGTCGTCTATAGCCTACTTCATAGAGATCTTCTTCAGTTAAAATTCGATTTGCAAAACCAACCGATTTCTCACACTTTTTTTTTTCACTAAACTCTGGATAATTGAACGACATGGTTGTTGAGGCTACATGAATCACATGCGGAGACTAAGAGGAAGGCGGAAAATAGGATGGATTTCAGAATGCTGGATAAAATAAATAAATAAATAAATAAATAAATAAATAAATAAATAAATAAATAAATAAAAAGTAAATAAATAAATAACACAGGCAGACACACAGGTAAGTAGATAGGTAGGTAGGTGGATGGATGAATGGATGAATGGATGAATGGATGGATAGATAGATAGATAGATAGATAGATAGATAGATAGATAGATAGATAGATAGATAGATAGATAGATAGATAGATAGATAGACAGACAGACAGACAGATAGATAGATATATAGATAGATATATAGATATATAGATAGATAGATAGATAGATAGATAGATAGATAGATAGATAGATAGATAGATAGATAGATAGATAGATAGATAGATAGATAGATAGATAGATAGATAGATAGATAGATAGATAGATAGATAGATAGATAGATAGATAGGCAAATAGACAGTTACATACATAGATGAATAAATAAGTAAATATATAAATAAATTACTAAATAAATAAATAAGTAAATGATTAAATTAAATAAGTAAACGAACAAACAAATAAAAATAAATAAATAAATAAATAAATAAATAGAGAAGTAAATATATAAATAAGAAAGAGTAAAATAAATAAATAAATGAGTAAAATAAATAAGAAAAAATAAATAAACAAATAAAGAAATTAACAATTAAAGAAACATAAATAAACAATTAAACAACAAATAAATAAACAAAAGGATAAATAAACGAATAAATAAATAAATAAGAAAATTAGTAAATTAATATATAAATAAGCAAATGAATACCTAAATAAATAAATGGCTCTTGAAGCCAGAATATTTTCGTAGAAATAGGGGAGAGTCGGGTAGTATCGGACATCGGGTAGTATCGGACAGTGCGTTTTTTTCATCTACCACCATATGGTAGTACCTGGATGACATGGTTACGTTTCTCTACGCGACATCACAGAAACGTAACCATGTCAATCAGGTACTATCATCATGTGGTAGATGAAAGAAACTCACTGTCCGATATTACCCGATGTCCGATACTACCCGACTCTCCCCTATATCAAGACAATTTGCGTACGATTTATTCGTAATATACATATCACAAATGAAGATTCGCTGTATAGGCTTACTGCGTATCCACGAACTGAAGTGCACTGTACTGAAGGAAGTGAGCTGCGTACTAACGCTCTAACCTTGACGTCCTTCAGCCACTGTTATCTATCCAAATTACGCAACGCAAAACTTTTCCACTCTCGATCCAGGGGAAAAGTATATTTCATCGGCAGACGCGTTGGATGTATAACAATAAAGACCGACTGTATTTATCTGAGCTAAACCCGGTTTCTTTTTGGCGAATGTTCTGCCGCTTTGTATTTGCCATCGACGCAAATGTTTGAACTGTTAACAGTTTCCATACATTATTGACAAGCATAATGCTAAAAACTAAGATCAGGAAAAGAAACTGGCAGGGTCACTGGCGAAGAATAGTGAAAGGGAGAAGTGTTCGGGGAAGGAAAAGTTATCAGATCACTGCTAAATCTTCAACAGACAGATAAATTTTTTTCTCGTGCGTTTAGCCGTACTCCTTACCTTAGTATTACTCGGACGGTAAGACCTGAACACAAACACGCGCAGCTAGATTCCGCCGGTAGCGAGAGAGAGGAGTAGGGGTAGAAGAGAATGGATATCACGTACTGTGAAGGTCAGACAAGTCGAGGTTACGTCATCGCAGACGTCTGCGCAAACCCTTTGTTTGGTTCAAGTCTTACCGTCCGAGTTATAGATTCTGTACCTGAAAATGTTTTGTTTGCAACATTGTAGGTCTGTCAATATGATGTGTCTGGTGTGTATGTGAACGGATCAGTATTCGTAGATTGATAATTCTGTCCCTCATACTTCTATTGCATTGAAGTAATTGAGTCCAACGGTGACAGTGAGCGAGATGTTTTTAATTCCAGCAGTGTGAAGGATTTGTTTCCATATATATAATGTCGTCACACTCGTCCCTTCCTCCCACAAGTCCGCCTCCATTAATCGAAATCGTTATCGTAACGGTCCTCAGGCTCGGAGATATTCTATGACCACTAATTTTATTGTTTAACATTATTTAGTACCTTATTATGAAAAGTGATTTCAATTTTATTTGCACTATCGAAACAAATCGCTAATGCTTAAATGACTCAACCTCTAATATTCTGGTATCGCTTCAGCCAAGACCGGTTCCTCGTTTATGAAATATAGGCTACAGAGCTTTCATTTCAAAACTTCCCAGTCTAAATAACTAATTATTTAAATTTAATTAAATTTAAACGAAAAACATGTTAATTTAAATATTCAGGGGGAAGTCTGAAACCAAGCTTAATTGCATTTTAGATTTCACCCCTACTCCCCAGCCTCCTAACTTCGAAATTTCAAATGGCACTCCTATATTTTTATACTTAAATATGAAAGAGCATTCAATTGTTTATACGCCTCACTAATTTGTTTTCGCATCTTTTGTTTTCTATCGTCGCCTGGCAACCTGTATTTTTGTTGTTATCAGTAGATTGTAGGATGAAAACACAGCTTATTTTGTGTAATTTCCTAAATTTAATCAATAAAGATGATTTATGTTTTCTCTTGAATGGTATACACCATTTTAAAATAATTTAATACACAAACACAATTATTACATGAAATGCTGAATAAGTTTTTGTAGCTTTATTTTCTTCAGCTCTAATCAACAATAACAACAATCCAGGTTGCCAGGCGACGATAGAAAACAAAAGGTGCGAAAACAAGTGAATGAGGTGTATAAACAATTGAATGCTCTTTCATATTCAAGTATAAAAATATAGGGGTACCATTTGAAATTCCAAATCGGGGTGGCTAGGGTGGGGGGTGAAATCTAAAATGCAATTAAGTCTGATTTCAGACTTTCCCCTCAATATCTAAATTGAAGTGTTTTTTGTTTAAATTGAATTCAATTTAAATATTTAGTTATTTAGACTGGGAAGTTTTGAAATGTAAGACTGTGTATAGGCCGTTGTAGTTTGCACAGTGTATGCACGCAGTGAAGGAAACTGTCCATCACTAGACTAGAGGAGCTCGGGAAACCACGAAAAACCTAAGTGAAGTAACTAGCCCCTGTGATGAAACCCCGAATAACAATTAGGCCTACCTGACTACAAAATAATAATAATAATAATAATAATAATAATAATAATAATAATAATAATAATAATAATAATAATAACTTATGTCTTTTAAGGAACCCGGAGGTTCATTGCCGCCCACACATAAGCCCGCCATTGGTCCCTATCCTGAACAAGATTAATCCAGTCTCTACCATCATATCCCACCTCCCTCAAATCCATTTTAATATTATCTTCCCATCTACGTCTCGGCCTCCCCAAAGGTCTTTTTCCCTCCGGCCTCCCAACTAACACTATGCATTTCTGGATTCACCCATACGTGCTACATGCCCTGCCCATCTCAAACGTCTGTATTTAATGTTCCTAATTTTGTCAGGTGAAGAATACAATGGGTGCAGAATAATAATAATAATAATAATAATAATAATAAACTAACGTTGAGCTAGTTCCAGTAATTTTGGAAATGGAAATGGCTGAAGTTTTAAGAATATTATTGCAGAGATGGATTTGAAAAGTTAAGGATTTTATAGGAAAATATTTGAGGAAAGGAAATTGTTGGAAATGTAGTAATTTACGTGTGAAATGAGAGGTACCTGGTAATGGAAGTGCAACGTTGTGGTTTCTAGTGAAGGAATATAAAACACAGTATAGACCATTCGTAATCTCGTAAAACCAAATGCATGAGTGCGCCGTAGCTTACAGTAAGAACCTTGGTGGGGATAAGGGAGATAGCTACATGTAAGTGGAAACGTAGCGTGGGAAGGAAGTTTCCTACTTCACATTTTTCTCCCCCTTGTGCGCAGCTATACTAGTTTCCACTTTATGAGTGACTAAACAGGAAGTGACACCATGTTGCTGTCAGTATTGGCTCGATTGCCACATAGTCGCAGCGCTATTTCAAATTGAATTAAGCGCTTGGCAGTTTTCACCAGAATATCAGAAACACAATTTACACTTTACACCCGCAACAACAGCGCCAATGATACAACACATGAAAGCAACTACATATAAAGCACGTGGCCCGGCACCGTAAGCTTTTCAACGTTGTTGTTCCTTCGAAAAAAAAAAAAAAAAAAAAAAAGACTATCGCACTACGCTTGGTTGGCATTGTTTTGCCAGTTTGTCGCTAGCAGATGAATTTCTGCATTATAAACTGCAGTGAAAAGTTACGTTCTCACTCAATGTGACAACGCTGTACAAGCTAGCTCTCTAGTCCGCACTCACCCCTCGCCTATAGAACTACTTCCTGTTTCGTCGCTTTAAAACATGGAAACTATTAGGCCTATAGGTTTCACGAGATAACGAATTACATTCCATTTTGTTATATTCTTCCTTACGTTTCCATATTAACCGTTTGTACTAAATGAGTTGCTTTTACTGTATTTTACTTTCTTTTTTCTATTATGGTATTATTTTCATGTTGTTTAGTGTCGATTTTATTATGCTATTATAATTTTTTTTGTAATATATTAGTATTCTGTTCTTTAACTTTTTGTTAAATTTTAACTGCTTGCATACTTTGTGGCCTGGTAGAGTGTAAGAGAAGGCCCTATGGCCTTAACTCTGCCAGCATAAATTATTATTATTATTATTATTATTATTATTATTATTATTAATGACCTATACGATGTAATATGAAGAATGCAAAGCTTGTATTAATTCAATAACGTGTGAAAAATAGTGAAGCACAATAAATAATAATGAAATAATCACACAGTTTTCATAATGTAAGTTCGTTTCCAAGTCTGCCATTACGTTAACCAGTACTGACAACATCACTAAACAAAAATCACCAGTCTTTGAAAATTCTGCACAGATTCGTATATGAAAGGTATAACAAAAGTCTATACTAACCTAACCTAACGTAACCTATTACTTTCATAGCGTGAGTGAACACTAGAGTGATATTTTCTTAATGTTACCAAAGTTATGTTGGTATGACTGTTGAAGATCCATAAGCGAAGTAGGAAGGGAACTAACTCTGCGCTAGTTAAGCCAATAATATAATAATAATAATAATAATAATAATAATAATAATAATAATAATAATAATAATATTCTAACTTAAGGACAATTCAATAACTGAAGCAAATGTTTCTACAAAAAAACGACTCTGTGAGGGAACCTAATTTTTTAACAACACCGCGTTTTCCTTTTAAATAATTTAACACATTACATACTATTTATCTTCCTCTGTGCTGAATGTAAATTGCCTTAAAAGTTAAACACAGTATCATATTGCGTATTGATATGACGTGAGAAATGTAACCTGACCGCGGAACTGACGCTAGACATCTAGACAAATTGAGTCATTGAAATTGGCCGCGAGCAGATGTTGCCAAGACGAAAAACCCTGGAGCTACGCTCACGATCCGACACACTGCCTCACAAGGGACCGCCCCGACAGATGAATACTGGACCACTTATGGCTGCATATTAAACGTAATGACAGAAATCTTATTCATTCATTATGTTCTTCCCAAGGGAAGGTCTTTCACTGCAAATCCACCATTCTCCAGTCTTTACTATTTTCTGCATTCCTCTTAGTCTCCGCATATGATCCATGTTTGCAGCTTTTCTTGGGAATGGTAAATGCGGTAGCTTCCCATTGTTTTCCGCACACCACTCACTCTTTCGAATCTTAAAAGATCCCAGGGGACGCCAGCGTGGAGATGAGGAGTTCGGACTTCACCGAAATTTATCAGTTCCATCAGAGTTTTTGACCTGATCACAGACCGGGAAATCCAAAAAGGGTTTTAAGTCTTATTAGACCGCCTTCATAATGGCCACAACTCGTACAGCCGAGTACATATATTAAACACATCATGTTCGACATTAAGTGGAGTTACTTATGGCTGCAAGTATTTACTAAGCGACAGAAATATGACAAGATCTCCTTCAATATGACCATTTCGTGTGCAACCAATTATTTCTCGTCCACAAACACAAACAGCCTGATAAAGAGCAATAAATGCAATGATTAAAAGTGCTGTGCTGTGGAAGGAGTGGGAACCAAGTACTAAGCTTGAAAAGCCTGGCCCATAATAACTGTAGTTGACTTGGTGAAATAGTGGTCTGTTGTTTCGAGCATCGTGCTGTGTTTAGTAAACATTGTAGACATACCAGGACGGCGTAGACTGAAGCTTACTTATGTCCCGGCCACTATAGGAACTTGCTAAAATACCTTGAAAATTCCTTGGATTTATAGTATTCATTATTAGAAATTGATGTGATCACTTGGAGAACTGTATGCCCACCAACCTGCCCTAAATACGTACCTTATTTAAGTTATATACAAAAATCGTCGTGCGTGAATGAAAAATACGGCCATATTTCCTTAATGTGACAGTGAGTTTCAATGTCGCCAACATAGTAATAATACTACACACCTCATCAAACCTAACCCAACCTAGCCTCTCACATAATACTACACACCTAATTAAACCTAACCTAACCTCTCACATAATACTACATACCTAATCAAACCTAACCTAACTTGTCACATAATACTACAAAACTGTACCATCGGTTGAAAACACATGGGCACCAAATTCACTAACGTAAGCTTGAAGTTTACTTTCCAATGGTTTACTGAATTTAGGCATTCTAGCTAACCGATCTTATACCTTCTGTCACCCGACAATAACTGACTGTTCCTCACTCAAATTTCTTTTTCCTACGTGTAGCAACAATAGAAAATATGAAAGAAAACAATTGAAAATGCTACGTGACAACTTCTATGAGAACGAGCTTAATATTTAAAATTATAGAGCTGACTGTTGGTATTGTGAAGACATGACAATATATTTGTAACTATGGATTGTCGATCATTATTCATATTACACCAATAGTATTAAAGCACAATTATTAGCAGATTAAGCACCGAAATTAATTACTGTTTACTATTGTTAGTGAAGTTAGTCATTGTTTGAAACATTTAAATTTCATACACATTATATTACAATTAATTAGAAAATTGCAAATGAAGGGTTCAGAGCCATAGTGGGCCAAGCGCCATTTATTAAAAACGGAGAAAGTAAGGGTTAAAGTTAAGTGAATACCATAAATTAATGAAGATTGACATATAATTTAGTTTCAATGTGTACACTTTATATTATTTGCTATAGTTTCATTGAATATTATGGCAAGCACTTCATTTTAATCCTTGTTTTCTCCGTTTTTAATGTATGGCGTTTGGCCCACTATGGCTCTGACCCCTTCAAATAAACAAGAAACATTGCTTTAAAATGACAAAAAAGGCATTTATTAGTAAGAAACACCTTAAAAAGGCAAAATAAAATTCGGTCCTATCACTTTGACTTAGTCCAAATCACATTTACATCTATGCAAATAATGATTTATTCCAATCAGTAAAAAAGGCATTTTGCCAAACATCCGTGCTCTAGTGATCAGTGACTATTGATCTGTGTCCCTTGTAAGTGGTTGTGTTATTTATTTGGATTGGAATTTCTAAAACCTGAAGACGTTGGTGATTGCTTTGCTTTCGACTTATTTGAGTGTCAGCCATCTAATTATTCAAAATTAACAGAACTGTTCGATTACCTTCTTGAAAATTACGAAATTCAGTGGTGTTGTAATTCCGCAAGAACAATGTTGTAAATACCTAGGAGTGTATTTAAACTCCAAACTTTCTTGGGGAGAGCATGTTGGTAATGTTACGGGTAAAGCATGGAGGGCACTTCACTTTATTATGATAATCTTGAGAAAGGCTAGCCCCAAATCGAGGGAAATAGCATATCTAACGTTAGTGCGACCGTTAATGGAATACGGAACTACATGTTGGGATCCCTATAGAATATATCAGATAAATTCCTTAGAAAGAATCCAGCATAGGGCAGCTAAATTTGTTAAAGGTAAAAGAGAAGATGGAAACGATACGATAAAAGAACTTAAATGGGAAACTTTGGAAAACAGACGTAGGAAAACTAGAATAACATCACTGTATATAGCACATCTAGATCAGAAAGCATGTTATGTCTATAACGGCTCGATTAGAAAAGCCAACGTACTATGGTAGGAACGATCATGATTTTAAAATCAAATGTAGGAAACAGAAAACGGATGTAGGTAAATTCTCATTTTTAAATAGAACTATAAATGATTGGAATGACCTACCTGCAGCAGTCTTTGAGGGCTGTCCTTCCTTAAGGAGATTCAAGAATAACTTAAAAAGTTGTGTATAAAGTGCAAATTAAAATTAAGATGACATTCAACATTTAATTGTTTAAGGTGACATGTATTTATCTAGCCTGACTAGTTTACTTCCTTGGTTTGAATTGTAAATTATTTAAAAATAGCGTGTAAGAGGGCCTTAGACTAGAAATGTTTAGTTTAAATGTAATTCTGTTTATAAGTATGCATAAGGATGTAATTATTTGACTTATTTGAACTGTTGTATCAGTGAAGCGAGGTGAGCCAGTGAAGTTATGGTTTTACAGTGCAGTGAACAGTTCCGATCAATGATAATTTATAGCGTCAATGAAATGTGTCCTATAGTGTCAGTGAAATGTGTTATAGAGTGTCAGTGAAAAGTGTTACAGAGTGTCAGTGAAATGTGTGCTAAAGTGTCAGTGAAATGCGTCATAGTGCCACTACAGGGAATGATATGGGAGTAAAGTGAAAGACTATTGGAACTTATGTAGGACCTATACATAATTATGTAGGTTGTATTGTAAAATTAGGTATTTTATTTATGTTTTATTATTATTGTGTTAAATTGTATTGTGTATAAAATTGTGTATGTGTTGTAAAATTGTATTGTGTATTGTAAATTTTATTGTGTATCATTTTATTGTGTATTATTTATATTGTATATACCACTGCCACCGGGTGCTTGTCCACTTGCAGTGTAAATACATACATACAAAATTATATAGAGAGCTATTCAAATTTCCCTCCAGAAATGTGGGGTTAAGCTACAGCTTCCTTGGAAATCACCACGAACACATGTAAATCGTTTTACTCAGCTTTTAATGTTCACTTTTATAAGTCTCATCCCAACTTATTCGACTTTATTGACATTTAATATAGTTTCAGACTAAAAATGCAAAGCATCGACGAGGTCAACAAAACACGTATCACTGTCCGCAAACGTCAGAAAACACTGGCTAGGGAACAAAGAACACTAAATAGATTTCAGTTAGTCTAACAGTCCAGTAATAATACGTACCATCCCTAGAGAAGTGAACATTTTTAAAGCGGCAGTCGTGGGACAAAGTTAAAAACTGTACTGCGAAAAAAAACACACACACGCATGCACGCACGCACGCACACACAAAATTATTTTAACCACAACAATATGCCAGTCCTAAGACTGGGAAAAGTGGGAAGGAATTTCTTGTTTCGTGTAAAATGTTGCATGACCTGCCTTCAAATATTATGTGCCTTGTCCTCAAATTACAATGACACTTAGAAGGATTTTTCCTCAAATTTCATATCGGATTAGCGGACCCTAATAAATATTCCTGAAATTATATGCGCTCCCATATGAACTAATCGCAAGATAAGTGCTCAAATCCTCAGTGGTTCAAAATACGAAGGCATGGGAGGGGAAGACAGCATCATATTGGCGAACAAACATGACAGGTCTCCTCTTGAAAAGCGAATATCGAACTTTGCCACACTCGATAATACGAACCGAACATAGTGTCTGTCACGTACGATGATAATAATGTAGTATGAAAATGAAATAATTTAGGCCTATTTTATTTATTAAGAGGTTGAATATTATAAGCTAAAACAATGTGTAGTATGAAAATGAATATTTTAATTACGGACAGATTGGATATTATAAGTTATAATGATGTGTAGTATGAAAATGAAATTATTATATTTATGGAAATATGCATTAGTTAGCTCTGTGGTAGCGCGTCTGCCTCCAGACTAGCCGGCCCGGGTACGATTCCCGGCGCGGTCAGAAATTTTCATGTAAAATTTCTATCTCGGGACTAGGAGAGATGGCGGTGTACAACTTTTAATCACTAGATTGTGTACCAATATGCACAAGTTGAATCACAAATCTCTCCGCAGTGCATTGAAGAGATGGCATAATGTCATTGTTAATAGTGATTCGTCCGTCGGAAGGCGACGTTAAGCCTGGCGGCATACTTGGTGCTATTTAGCAGGAGTAGGCTACGTGCCGGCACCGGGTTTCCCCTTCTTCCTTCCTCACCTTCACCATCATCCTCACCAGTGAGGGAAGTGAGACGGTATGCTCTAGTATGGAATACCGCCACTGGTTTCTATGGCCAGCAGACATACCGTTAGTGAAAAAGGACATACTGTCACTGAAAAAATGTGGTCCGTAAAAATTTGTTTATACATTTCTTCACAGCAAATAGTACTATCTATTTGCTTTGTAAATCTAAACCACAACCTCAACGTGTATTTGGGACACGTTTATTTGATAAGTCAACCCCTGGAATGCTTACAACGTAGTATTTCAAGTGTAAAAAGGCTGTGGTCTGTAGCTTGTGGTGGCCAATGTTGCCAATTTAGTGACTATGTCATGTTTGTTGTTGCACTTTTTATTAATAATTATGTAAGGCACTTTGAAGCTTTAACATTATTTTAAATAATAAGTCTCAATGGACATTGCGAAATAATATCGTAAATAACTGCAGTAACTTGAAATTATTTTATTAAGAAATTTAATGTGTTGCGTAAGCTTAAAAGATTTGCGTTACTGACTGCACGAAACAATTTATTGCATATATCATGTATGTGTATGTTGTAAGGGAGGGGTAGGCCTACGCCTTTTTAAATCGAGATATGCCAGGGAAAAATCTTGGGGTAGCATACCACCTCTGGTTTTTTCCCCACTTCCCTCACTGATCCTCATCCATTCCCTGCAATACACTTACACATACACTCACCTAGTACACGACATAACTCTTCAGAGATACACATCATGCATAACGTGGCCCGCCGAAGTGGTGTGCAACTTGAAAATGGGTCACAGTCCTGTCATCTGTTCGCAGTATGTGAAACCCGAATCATGTTAAGTGAAGTGGGTAGGCATTAGACACACACACACATATTACGCTGTTATAGTTATTCTCCTTTCATCATCCGTATAGTCGCACATCTACTACTTCTGAGCAAATGTGGTTCATTTGAATTTTATATGATGAATGTAATTATAATTTCTCTCGGTCGTTTGTATAGTAAAGAGTATCACGCATTAAAAAATTATTGCGATTTACTTATAATATGTGTATTGATGTTAATGTTTGATCATAGTTTTATAACAAACTTATCTGCACTACAACTATATTGAACTTCACAAGATTTGTTCTAAAATCCTTACGCAACTGAAACCATGAAGGATTGGGAGGGGAGGGTAGGTGAGGCCAGTGAGCTTGAAGGGGCATATTCGATCGAGATGCACACATCCGCTTCTTCAACACAGATTTCAAGTTCTTGTCACGCTCGACAAACTTGAACCGTACATAGAGCTTGAAATGCATAACACCAGTACAGACACCCTGCAACGGGACGCATTTTTTAAACAATGTAGCCTATATAGAAATTATTTACTATCCCGATACCTATACTTTTCTTCAATTCTAATTATAATTATGATAGGCTAATAGTTTATTATACATTTAGTTTAGTTACGCTTTAACAGCATTAAACATTTATAAAAATATAAGTAAAGGCCATACGAGTAATATTCTGTATTCCTTAAAAAAATAAGAAGAAGAAGATTGACAAGAGTCTGTACTTTCAATAATGAATTCGTTCTAATCGTTTCTGAGCAGTAAAAGCTCTGCTAATATTAACATCATTTTCCCATAAAAGGTATCATAGTTAAAATGAGAATAGTATATAGAGAAGAAAGAATGTACATTCAACATAGTTCTAAGCTGTAAAAATATCGAAGTTGACAGAACCGTATTTATTTATGTTTTAAAGTAACGTCATGAATATCGTCGTTGTTCCTGCAATAACTCCTATGTGACATATATAATATATATATATATATATCGATGGCTCAGAACGAGACTGTTACAACTCAAAAATTGAGATTTTTCAGTAGAGCCGTTTAAAGTTTTTTCCATTGCAGATGGTAAATCAGAGAATCATGGCACAGCAATGAAAATTGGTATATATAATCATTATTGTTATAGAAGTTTATTGAAATATTAATTTTGTCGTTATTTGTTTTATGCAACTTGTGACATTTTTTTTGAGTTTTAACAGTTTCGGATTGAAATATTGTGACAAAATTTCTCAGATATAACAGTATTCCATAATATATTATTATTTGCAACAGGTTTTTCCTTACATCACTCTCTAATAAATTTAGATAATACAATGTAAAAATGTGTCAAATGTAGATTTAGAAACACAAAATGATATAGGTTGATATCGGGATGACTACAACAATAAAAGAAATAAATTACACCAACCAGGATGACTACAACAATAACAAGAAATAAATTGCATCATGTAGCCTAGTTGCCTCATGAGTGATGCCTTATTGGTGTAACTTAGGTCTGTGAGGTTCAAACCTGTCTTCGGACAGTCAACTAAACATCAACATGTAGTGGAAAAAACATGTTTGGTTGTTATTCAAATGTAGCATTATTTTCTTCAACACCATTGGAAACTTCCAAACTTTTACACAGATCAAGCAAATTCCCCCCCCCCCCACATCTATCCCTGGAGGCGAAGAAAATGCTGGCTTTCGTATTGCTAGAGAAGACTTGCGCTTCCGTCTTTGTCGACTCCTTTTTTTTCGAAATCATCTTGTTCATAGGAGTGTTTATAGAAGATGGCGAAAGGATCCTGTTTTCTGACCTCCACGATCTTCATAGTAGACTAGTTTATGTTATCACCATTTTTATTTCTGGAAAAATTATTTCCCATTTGTTGAGTTAAGTCTTTCAAATCTAAGATATCTGGTGTATCTAGTTCATTGACTTTGTATATATTGCCTTTTTTTCTTGGGCAATTTCAGTACTGGTACCCATTGCGTTGGCAGTAATATAGGTCCTTCTTTAAGAACTCTTTTTTTCCACCCGTTCAACAGTAGAATGCATAATCATTCTCATTCTAGGTATGACTTGTGACTAAAAATTTGTGTTATGACATTAACACAGGTTAATTACGCAGTACAGAAATAACGAGGCAATGAATTTGTTCTTGCTTTGTCCAACACAATTGTCTGAAAACATAATTACCTGGTTTGTTACTGTGTTGGGCAAATAAATAATAAATTATAGAGGCATGTGCCAATATCTTTTGAACCTCTTTTGGCCAAGCCCTCATGCCAAAAATAACAATGGCCTGCTGTTTGCGATGTCATATATTGTGAGACTGTAATAGGACAGTTTCCTTTTATAATATTAAGAGGAACACTCATCACAAGGTGAAGGAAGAACTGCCTGAAGATCAAAGCAGCACACAACTTTGCTTGGATCCTGTTTTCTGATTCAATATCTTTAGTCTTTGTAGCCCTTAATGTTGCTTCTTCTTTTATATGTCTATTATAACTTTCTTGCAGTTAATTTCTCTCTTTCTGTATTATTCTTACATGCAGTATATACACAACATTAACCTTTCTTAGAGGTATAAAATTAAATATTAACTGAACTAAATACTGATGTATAAGATATTCACGATGATTAATGTTTCAATACTACGTCGATGGTGAAGACAAAATTAATAATAACATTGTTTTTAAACAATGCAGCCAGTATTATGCTATCATTATTGTATGAACTTATCATTAGATGTGCCAAATCTAAACTCGAATCATGGATATTTTGAATGCGAAAGTGTTACAAGTCAAAATGGAACATTGCATTTAGCAACAACAGTTGAGAATGGAAAACTGTTACAACGCAAAATATAACACTTTCCAATTGAGAAAAAGACTAAATAGCATAATTTTAAAACTGTTATATGTGCATTTATGTCCCACTAGGAAATTTTTAGAGTTGTAACAATTTCACATAGCACAGTTCTCAAGTCAAGTGTTCAAATGATGATGATAACTCAAAAAGTGAATTTTTTGAGTTGTAACAGTCTCGTTCTGAGCCATCGATATATATATATATATATTTTTTTTTTTTTTCAGATTATTGCTCTATTAAATAACTTAAGTAGTGATGTAGCAAATAATAAAATCTCCTATATGTAATTATATTTCTTTGTTTCGAAAATGTAAGAATTCAGAGTCTCCTATGTACGACTGCCATAGGATGAATAAATATGTTTTTTCTTCCTACTGAAAACTTTTATATTTCGCACATAGGAGTTATTGCAGGAACAACGACGATATACAATTATCAAAATTGATATAGAGTTCAATGGTTGTTCCTAATATACCAATAATTGTGCAACTGCAATTTTTTACGGTTGTCCACTTCATTTTCACCTTCAGTGCACAGAGTTATCGATGTATCTTCAGCATATTACCATTGTTGTAATTATAATGCCCCGTAATAAATATTTATTTTCATCAACGATGCCTTCGAGTTAGATTATTATGATCAGAACCGCCTCAATTTTATGCTTTACGCTATGTCACTTAAAGCAAGGCTAGATCTTGGTCCCAGTAGCGCACTTTAGGTCTTAGCGTAACTTCATCTATGCGAGTGAGAGGGAACAATACCTGCGTACCTTCTCACCGTTATACTTCCATGGTTTGTTGGAGAAACATTAGTACGGGTTACTTAAAGTCCCCCGAGCAACGCGCAACAATGTAGGTAGGTCTATGTATGGAGTATAGCATACACACATCAGGTCTGCTGTTCAGTGAACCATGTGAAAACAAAACAAAGCTAGACGGTTTGAAATGAGTGCTCCAATAGAAGAATTTGGTAGCGAGCATTTCATTAGAAAAGAAGAAAACGTATTTTATCAGAAAGAAGGATAAATTTTTCTTTTGAAACATTAAAATGTTTACAGTCACTCGTTTCAATGTATAGAGCAGGCTTAAAGAACAGGGCGACAATTGTTGCTTTACGTCACTCATCGGAAACGTCACACAGCCCTTCCTTCTATCCCCGCGTCATTGACTTGGTAGGGGAGGGGATTTGTATTCAGTGTCTGTGTTATGTGATTGCATACTGGGCACAGTGACGTCATTCAACGCCAGTAGACTGTGGACGGGGAACCCATGCTTTCTACCCCTTTCTCGCCAGTTCTGCAACACTTGTATAGAGACTCGTAAAGCAAGTAGTCAATGTAAGCAATTTTGTTTGTACTGTGATTTATTGCATTATTGTAATTCCCACCATTTATTTATGTATTTATTTATGGATATGTACATATATAGGCTGTGTCCAGTTATAACGTTTACATGTAAAACAAGTAGGCATATTCATAATTAATTTCTGTAATCTGATATTAGAGACGGTAATAAATGGCGACAAAAACAACTAAAAACATTTCTAAATGAACAGAGTTGAAACATCAGAGCCGAAACATATTATATATATATATTTCAATATTAACTCGTTTTTAATTGTGAATATTCAAATTTCAAGTATTTTAATAAATTATCATCCTATTTACTTCTAAATTCACTTCGCTTTGGTGCAATTTAAATAGTCAAAACTCTTGTAATTGGCGAAAAATAATGATCATTAGCTTTTACCATAGTCTAGTATATACAGACACGAAGCTCAATACGTAGGGAATATGCGTCCATAGATAGTTGCTAACCACTAGGATCGCTACTATCGCCTCATCACAGACAATGCGCAATAGTACCGACACAGTCTATTGT
Source organism: Periplaneta americana (assembly GCF_040183065.1). Taxonomy (NCBI): domain Eukaryota; kingdom Metazoa; phylum Arthropoda; class Insecta; order Blattodea; family Blattidae; genus Periplaneta; species Periplaneta americana. Next base: position 67,861,473 of record NC_091118.1, read on the forward strand.
TCCTAGTACCCTCAACAACTCAAGCTTCGTGACTGTATATACTAGACTGTGATTTTAATTTTTTGGGTGAAAAATATATTGTGAAACAAAAGAAGTAGTCCTATCTGAAATCTAGATGCGTTTTACTTATTGTGAGAATAATCTTCTGTTGCCCATAATATAGCTTTAAACAAATATTTTGTTTCTATATTTTGACGGTATATTTTGTACGTAAGTAGCATTCTCATTGTTCACTGCCTATACTGCCCTATACGAATAAGCAAATATAAACACACGAAACGGAGCAGGCAAACGAGTCACAGCCCTTCTTTGCAAGCGAAGCTATTACGATCTATGTGCATCTAATTTGTACTCCCAAATGCAGGACTCTAGTAATTACAAAACATGATGTGTGCGCTAACCGGTCTAAATGTAGTAGGATGATAAAAAACTATGAAATTTCAACTATCTACTTTACATGTTCCAGAGAAAATGGGGACACACGCAAAGAAATGTATTTTTTTTTAACGAAATACACACATGGACACGTGGGAAGAACTGTGATAGTATGAACCACTGCCTGCTGGATCGCATTTTATGGCTGCATAAGTTAGTCTTAAGATGCGATCCAGCAGGCAGTGGTACGAGCTATCAAGTGTATCCGATTATATCGATTATCGACAGTACTTCGGGTTTATCCGGGAAGATTCGTTAATTTTCGCCTTCCATGCATTGTTGTCAATTTCTTTGTGGGAAAATTGAGTTTAGTTTAACAATAATAGTTCATTACTCTTCAACTGCTGGACTTTCGGATATTGAAGTGTTATGTTATTGTGCATTAGTGGCTGCTTCATCTCTGATTATGTTAGTAAGGTGGACTTTCGCCTATTTCCTATGAAATCCTTGATTTCATCATCTCGTTCTTGGGTTGAAGAAAACATTTTTTTTTGGGGGGGGGATTTAACAAGATTAACTTTCTTATCGATCACACAAAGCTCTAATTCTTTTAGGGTCTTACTACTTATTATTATTTTGTGTGATTTTCATCACCAGTAGGTACTGCTTTACTTGTTTCGTGTAAATTCTGTGAAGTGATGGCAAAATGTGTGTATAATTTCGTCAAGATATCAAGTCTTTCCGTAACTAAGGTAAACAATTCAAGTTTTGTACGTTACATGCATACGATAAGATTGTTTAGTTTAACCAAAAAATTGACAATTACGGCGAAGTGGAAAGTGCAGAAGAGAGAGGAGAACAACTGCTGTTTGTTAATCTATTAAGACATTACCCAGCATTATTAAATAAGTCGCAAACTCCTGCAGCAAGAAGTGATAAAGAGTCATCCAGGCTATGAAAGTTGAACTAGAAGTTTACAGCAGGAAAAAAATGGACGAACAGCAAATTATGAAGGAAATAGATAACATGAAAAGTAAAGTAGAGTCAAAACCAGACATAAATCGGAAGGGAAATCGAAAAATGAAGCTACTGTCTTGGGAAAATATTGTCTCTCGTCCAGCGAGGAAAATCCCACTATGAACAGAATACCGGGTAAGTAAGCATTAATTATTTTAGCGTTTTAGTTGTGTAATAGATTAACAATTGTGTTAGCAGCTTTAAATATGGTAATCATTATTACTTTGATAGTGAGTGCACAAATAGGCCTATAGCAGTTCTTTTAGGTTACATGTTGCCGTAATATTTATTTCAGGTGCTCTAGACGTAGGAATATCCTCTTCAGAATTGGCAGGACCTTCACATTCTTGGACTCCAGATTTTACCGAAAACATCCCTCCAAGACTAAGGCCGGCCAAGTGCCCCCGTTCTTCTGCCTCCTTTGAAGCTGACGAAACAAGGAAGCTAAGTACAGGAGACCTACAACGTTTGTTGACAATTAAGCAATTAACGTTGCTCGACCTACAGACGGAATATTACAAGAAACAACTTAATTGAAATTGAGTTCTTGGTTAGAAAAGTTAGTTAATTTTTGTTGTTATTAAAAATAACATATTTTTAGAAAAATGATTTTATGATGTATTTGTAATACATTTAACTTGCGTGAAAATACTCCGTATGCCTACAATATTTTAGGTTATATGAAAATTTAATGACTAACTTTTTAGTTCCATATGATTTATGTCTGACTGGCTTTACTTTATTTTTAATAATAATAATAATAATAATAATAATAATAATAATAATAATAATAATAATAGTAGTATTAATAATAATAATAATAATAATAATAATAATAATAATAATAATAATAATAATAATAATAATAATAATAGGAAAATTGCACAATGTGCAAGAGTGAGTCTATAACTAACTCTGTGCTCAGCTTGGTCAACGATATGTTTCTATTGCTACACTGTAGAATATGATATGTCACACGGTTTTCCGCACCAATCACATACACATTCTGAGTTTGGTTCGTGATATTTCTTAATTCTGCATACTATATTTTGGAATCCGTGCACTGCGAAACGAGTTACCGAGTGTCTTAGTTCATATCCACTTTTTGTCCAGTCTATGGAGATCATTGCATCCGTAGTGTAGAAGTCACTCCAAATTTCTTGCTTCTTCTCCTTCAACTCGTGCAGTAGTTCGTCATAACCTGCAGTAGATGGCAGCATCTTCTGATATCGTAGGTCTTCTAGAAGGGCGGCTCTCTTGCCAATTCATATGCCAAGCGTAATAGTGTATACTTGGATACAAACATAACTCTTTTTAGAAACGCTGCTTTCAATCTCCTCAGGTCTTTCTTTTTAAGATGATCTCAGTTGAATTTCAGTCCATATGTTGCTAAATAGCAATATTGGAATTATTTTTAGCTTGAACAGGGTCATTGCTGTTGTGAGTGAAAGTTGGTTTCCTAATATTACTAATTGCTGTTATTGCCGCAGAAGTTCTCTCTCTGATGTGTGCTCCGAAGACTATTCCGCGTGTTTGCAAGGTCACTCCCAGATATTTGAACTTGTTGACAGTAGCTAATTTTGTACCATCGCATAATTCCGTCGTGGGTTGGTGGTCTCTCTCCTCTTCGGATTACCTTCGCGACAGTCTTATTCTTGTTTATAGTCAGGTTGTTGCTCTTGGACCATTCTATTAGTCGATTGAAGGCTTCCTGCAGTTTGTCTTGGTGTTGTGATACTATTGCTATGTCATCCACATATAAGTATAGCTTCAGTTGGTCAGTAGAGATGGCCTTGATTATGTCATGTGTTGCTACGTTAAATAGTAGTGGGCTGATGGGATCTCCTTGCAGGAATCCTACACTTTGTAATATATTTTTCCCCCAATGCCACCAGGTTGTCTTTTGACATTTCTGGTCTTCTCTCCTGGCAGTGGCTTAGTTGTAACCCAATTCTGAGGTTGGGGCGCCTGAAGACGGAGTTACATTACCTCGATGATATGAAAGGATGGTCATGATTATGTGGTGCCAGGAGAGATCTTAAATCTAAACTTAACCTATAAATTCCAGACCATGGACGAACACAGGAATTATCTCTTTTAAGGAAAAATTCCTGTGCTCCAACCGGGAGTCGAACCCGGAACCTCATGAACTACAACCAGAAGCTCTGACCACCACAGTTTGTAATATGGTTTACTTTATTTTTCATGTTATTTCCTTCAATATTTGCTTCTCGTTATTTTTTTTTCCCCCCGCTGTAACCTTCCACAAATTTCACAACCTGGATGGTGTATTCTTTATCACTTCTTGCGGCACGAGTTTGCGACTTGTTCAATAACGCTGTGTGTTCTTTGATATAATCAGGACAACCTCATTAGTAGTTACGGACCTGAAACTGAGTTAGAGAGTAGGAAAAACAGCTGTTCATGTGTGGTGGTCTTGTGGTTGTGCAGCTAAGCGCTGTTTATTATTTGCAATGTGAAATGTGATAGTATTAGCACAGTTTAGTACATACAGTCACGAAACTTGGTGATTTTTTTGCATCTCTCGCGATACAATGCTCCAAGCGGTTAGCAACTGGGAGTTATAGGAACAATAGACTCTGCGATAGTAGCGATCCGATATCACGTTTATGAAACTGCTTGAATTTAACTGCTTGTATAAACAAGAATGCATTGTTGAAAACCAAATTTAATGTGTGGTTCTTATTTATCGCTATGAATAGTAACCGGAACTCTTGGTTACATTTCCATTATATATCGTCAACAATACAATTTAATCACTTTTCAGCAGTGCATTATAATTCGATATGAAAGGTTTATTCCGTAAAGAGTTGTTTATTTTTCCATTTACTTTATACTTCCTATGGAAGTAAGAAATACTCGTAATAATTATTATACCACCAATAAAGCCAATGCTTAAAAATAAACCACAGTCTGACTTTTACAAATCAATTTTGTTTCAACAATGAATACGTTTGAATGTGTTTCTTTGCATCGAGTCTGATGTGATGTGCTTTGTCAGATCGACGTTGATGACAGCATCAATGCTTTCTCTGTGAAGAAAGTGCGAAGGAAATTTTTATAATTCGTAAGTAAGATGCATGTATTTTTATTCCAGTAATTTATTGTTTTCTGATTTGTAACATTTCATTCAACTAATTTAAACTAAACATGATCTGTATAATAGCTGCTTATAAATTGCTTGTGGGTGTTGGGGGCGACAAATTGTAGCATGCCTAGGGATGACACTATACCTAAATCAAGCTCTGACTGCAATTAGGCCTATCATATTTTATATGAGGTAGTAATATTAACCATAGACAAATAAATAGAAAGACCCCCAACTCAATGCATTACCTTCGACACGCTATTGACGCGACGTCGAGACACTTGGCGACAAAACATCGGAACTACATCTCGTTACACATAGCGGCAGAATGCGGAACTACATCCCTTGTTACACGGCCCGATCGGTATTACAGGTATCCGTTATGCCAACATTAGAGCCCGATCGGTACTGCAGATAACTATTATACGAACACATACTAGTATTTTTCATATCGCCAAAGGAGTGTGTAATGGTTTATCAGTTTAAATAACATGTTTAACCACAATATTTATATCACATTTTTTTTAACATGTGAATATAAATATAATGGTTGAACATGAAACTGAAAACCATTAACACACTCCCTCTTTTAACACCGTCCTTTAATCCTTTTATTAAATTAATTGACCAAATTTGACTAATAAAAGTTTTTGCATCTTCTAGATCAAATATGTAATTGAGATACAGGATGCGAATAGGATAGGATACTTCTCTCCAAAACACCTTAAGCACTATTTTTAAATAATGTTATGCATCATGTATTGGAAGATAAAAACAAAGATTGACTTTGGAATATTGACTTCGGAGTTATTATTGGTCAGTTATATAATTCGCTCTTTAATTTTTTTATGTCAAACATTAGCTTGAAAATAGTCATAAGATGTTTTGCTGTGACATACATAGTACAACGCACATTCATAAACATTTATAAAACACCACTTTATTTGTTTTACACCATCAGAGCTGAACATCTATTTTTAAAAGTAACTGCCATTAGTCAAATATATGGATATTAAAAATCTAAGTAATCAATAATCGCCACTGATAAAGAATACAAATAAAACTATTTGTGTACAACAGACATAAAATTAACTTAGACTTTTAATAAAAACACCATTAAGAAATACAAATAAAAAATTATTTTTCATTCTCTGATGTATAGTTGATTCAAAACACTGAACATATTAGAAAAAGTGCAATACAATTTATTAGAGATAAGTCTATACTTCGCAACATTTCCTAATTTTGAGCTTTGATACTGAGTGTTTGATTTGGTTGTGGCCCCATTGCTCAAAATATGTTGTTGTTGTATTCTAATGCCAGGGGTTTGACAATAAAGTCATTTGACCTCTTGTACTCCAATATTTTTCGAAGATATTATCATGGCCAGCCATTGAAGCACAGATTTTGAGGTGTTCCGAATCTATTTCTTGGTTTGAGTTGCACAGTGGGTAGTTAGGGGACTGATATATTCCAATTCTATGCAGGTGTTTGTTTGGCCAGACAGTCATGGCCTGTTGCCAATCTAAATGCAGCTACAGACGATTTTCGTGGTAAATCGGGAATTAAGTGTGGATTATGATGTAGAGAGTTCCATTTTTTCCCTTGGGATTGTGTTATCAAATTTTGTTTGTTGAAGTCTAAGTATGTAGATTTAATAAATCTTTTCACAGAGTAATACGTAGATTTAGTAATACGTCTGTAAGTAGCAGTGCTGCCCTTCTTTGCTATAGCATCCGCATTCTCGTTTCCCAGGATTCCACAATGGGATGGTATCCATTGGAATACAATTCTTTTATTGAGTGATATTAATTGAGAGAGCATTTTAGTTATTTCTGCTCTTTGAGATGAAGGTGTGTATTTAGAGACTATTGATAGAATAGCTGCTTTGGAGTCTGACAATATAACTGCATTCTTAAATTTATTGATGTGGCATAGAAGATTCCTGAGACTTTCACTTATTACAATGATTTCACCATCAAAACTTGTTCCATATCCAAGAGATCTATAAAGTGAGAAGAGACAAAATATTGTACCATACTTACTCTCTTCTTAGCTGATGTTATACGACAAGCATTACATTATAAGAAATTTAGTTGCTTCTGTACCATTAAAGTAGTCCCGCCTGGAAATCCGATTGGGGGACTATTTTGCTGCATAGAATTGGAATATATCAGTCTCCTAACTGTCCATTGTGCTACTCAAACCAAGAAATGGATTTGGAACACCTCAAAATCTGTGCTTCAGTGGCTGACCATGACAATAATTTTGAAAAATACTGGAGTGCAAGAGGTCAAATGACTTTGTCAAATGCCTGGCATTAGAAAACATCAACATATTTACTCTCTAAAAATTCTATATAAAGCACCCAAATCTCACCAGTTGCAGAAGCTGCAGATTCGTATCGCTGCCACTGGACTCCCTCCTATGCCCTATAGCTGACACAACTGAAATGCTCATTGTACTAGTAATTATTATTTGTATTTATATTACTATGTAATGTTAACTTAGGGTCTTAAAGATCGTTAGACACAATTTTGTTAAATGATAAATACAATGAATGAATCAGTCACTGAAAGAGAATACAGGTTCAAATTGATGCCACAGTGAAGTGCAATGAATGAAGCAATTATGTTAGGTGGTGAAAAAGGTTAATGTAAGTAGGCTGGTGATGAAGTGGGTCGTAGTTCTTGAGTGGGATACCAAGCATCTCTTGATGGAATGGCCCCTCTTAGTAAGTTGTGCCAGAAGTCACCGTTATACTGATTACTGCGAAAATGGCTTGCACATATATAGGCCCTTCTGTAAGGATGAGGATTTTCTGCCACAGCTGCCCACATGTGGTACCTGTTACAATCAAAATTCTATTATTATCTTCAAAAAATGCACAAACCAGGGTTGGTATTAATTTAAATTAATGATTTAATCATGATGTAAATAAAATAATTTTCATTTTATTTACATCAGATAATTGTTACTACTTAAATCACAGATTAAAATTATATGCACCTAACATGATTAAGATGAGAAATTAACTTCCTGAAGAAAAAAAAAAACGTTTTTACATATGACTGTTCTGCTGCTTCTTAAAACTATTAGCAATATATGAGTAGCAAACTTGCAAAACTTGACATGTCCATTTTTACAAAATACACTTCAGATGCCAAAAACTTGCATCTCTGCAATGAACAAAATATTTTCTATGGTGAAATATATTTTTCTTCCTATGAATTCATATAAAATTTCACCACAAAAAAATCTTTGTTTATTACAGACATATAATTCTAGCATTTTCTGAAGAAATGGACAGGTTTTGAAAGTTTGCTTCTCATATGTCTTTTCCCAACTCCTAATTAAGGAGCAACAGAACACATGGTACAGATAGTCAAGTAGAACCTACTTTCGGAATCACCACCTAATTAAAGCACAGTATGATGCTGAGGATTGAAATGAACAGTTGTAGCTCATAACAATATTCAAAGTAAAAGTTGCACAATGCCAAATGGACTATGTATTTATTCTGAAAACACACAATGCTAAGCTCTTCTGATAAATTTATTTGTAAATATTAATCTCCCTAAATAGTTGAATTCTTTTCTAATGAATAACAAACTGAACATAATATCTTGCCTAAGTCTAAGCTAATTATTATTATCATTAAGTGCAGGTTATTAGTGCTGTAACTATTCATGTATTAATAATGAGGCCTATGTGTAAACATAGTAAATTATTTTTGAAGCGATATTGTTAATTACTTAAAATAACACATTAACAAAATACACAATTATGTAGGAACTAATGCACAAATTAAGTTTAAATGAATTACAAAAGAAGGCAAAAACTCATTTTAATAAACAAATCTGAATTCGACAAATAATTCTCACTTAAATTTAAAAATCACTACAGTTTACCAACCCTGACTATTTACTGAAGATATATAAGGATATCTTTGCATTGAGCTTATGCCAATGCCATTGCTTACCTTTTAAGCTGTGCTGCATTACTTGGCACAGGAAACAGGAATAACCAGGTCTTCTCATTACTATCCGATTTCTGACAGTACACTGCAGCACATTCACAGTGTAAAACTCCGCAATTTGTCTTTCTATTAACTGAAACAAACGAGCAGTAGCCTAGTATCATATAATGCATTAATAACACTACATTTCATAGAACAATTGAAGGATTGCAGTATAATCAACGTTTGTGAAATATTCCTGGAAGAATTCTATCCACGAGTCTATAAAAATAATAAATATATCCGGCAATTTAACTCTTTTTATTTTATCAAAATTATTCCAGTAAAGGTACTACTGTTAACTGTAAAGTCAAATTTTCTAAAATATCTTTTTTCGGGAACGACATTTCTTTACTATTGCGTTACCAAGCTAGGGTACGCCGCCATCCTTTGGTAACGCAACTGTAAAGAATTAAACCGGGAACAACATATTTAGTCATATCAGATTCTGTCCCACGAATTTTAAGATGTCTGACCAACTTAACTTAGCTATATACAAAAATGAGATGTTCGTTCGTACCCAAAGTGTATATTAACTCTGTTAGCTTACCTTTAAAGCTCTTGGCGTAATTGCAGTTAGGCCTAATACACTCTTGTAATTCAACACAGAAGTAAGTTCATCATGTGGTAGTGGTAGAAGAAAAAAGGTAATCGCGTTCTGAAGTTTATCCCTGAAAACAATTACAGATCTCAGTTTAATAAACGTTTGAGATATGATGGAAGAATTCAGTTTAAATTAGAAAACATGACGGTGCAGTTAAGCTGCATCTACACGGTTCAGTTTTTCATGCTCGTACGCACGCAGTCTGGGAAGAATATTGAAAGAATCAAGTTTAAAGCGCATGTTGAATTAAGATCCATTAAGATTTTCTATCTACAAGGTACGCCATATTAATATTAAAATGCCAAGATACCATGTGATGGAGAGTAAAAACCGATTAGTTTCACTGACCAAGTTCTGCAGCAGCGAAAGCTAAAATAATATATTATCCTGCACATTGTGTGCACTTCCGTTATTATTAAATACCAATTTTGCAGGCATTGTTTGAATGTGTGAAGTTGAAAGAAAAGTTGAACCGTGTAGATGTAATCTCACACGTATTTCTTTCTTACCTTTAACGTTGCGAATTATTTCTTGTTGCAGGAAGGCACCAGTAACTTCTAAATTAACTCGACCTGTTCAAATTTCTTCCTTAAGCAGCCGTGTTCGTCCATTCCATAATTTATACAAGATTTAAACAGAATAGGAATGCCAACGTCCAACAGTTGATAAACTGAACAAATGAGGTTAATAGGTCATACACAGTACACTAATATGGCTACTTTGTCCTCGAATGAAAATGCAGATTAGCTATATAGTAATAGTAATAATAATCCGAATGTTATAAAACTGACACATTCTGTAAATAATGGATATTAATAATATCTGTTCAAAACTGTCATATTGGCAAAACTTATAACCAAAGAACTTTCGAAACCAAAGAGTTTTGTACTGCTAATTTTACAAACTCTGTGATCGAAATACAGCCAGCGCTGTCCTGACCACATGCGGCAAACTAAGGAACATCTATGAGCATCCAACATCTATCATTTGAGTTACACCCCCCTGATATTAACAGTTTAGAAAGCAAAGAAGACTATGTATCGTGTTATATGAAGTGTTCGTTCCATCTCTGTTCCATGTGATAATGTTTACATGTAAAATCCATTTTATTATCCATTAGCATTACTCGACCGAGGCCAGCGAAGTCCTATAGCCCGGAGCGCCACTTGTACTGCTCATGCGTTCGTATAGCGTCATGGCGATAGTTCACATTACGCCCGAGGCTCCACTCGCCTCGGTCGAGTAATAATAGTAATTCTTAGTTTGAAGTTTCTAACAACATCCTTACAATAGTAGTGTTTTTGTTAATTACCGGTATATGTTCCTACACTAAGTGACTGGTAAAACTGATTGTTGTTTCTAACCTCAATAACCTAACTTGCAAACTTAAAAATGTCTCGAAATTGTTGTGTTCCTAGGTGTAAATGGAATTATTATGAAGCATATTTAGTTTGCAGGTTAAGTTATTAAGGTTAGAAACAGCAATCAATTAATGTTACTATCAACATTACATCTGCTCAAACATTTCATGTAGCCTAAGTAATTTGTACCATTGAGGAATGTTTATGTACTTACTGTATTATTAAACATGAAGTAGGCTATAGACTAACCTCGTAATAAGTGTCGTACAATAGGTAATAAATATAGTAAAAAACTCACTGTATTCTCCATTTTGTTTTAAGCTAATATACGTATCATTTGTGGATATGAAGAAAGAAGCATTAAAATAATAATGACGACGTAATGTTTGGCTTACATTGATTGATTTCTTTACCTAATTATTAATGATACATGAGATTATAGAAAAAAAATTATAGCTATTCAACATTTTCAGTAAAATATATTACGCATATTGTAATAACCGGAGTTGGAATTTTTATGTGCTCACTTTTTTCTTGTAGGGTAAATTTCAGGTCTTTGAAGGAAATCATTTTATGAAACGTTGTCTCAGAATGAAAATTGAGGTAATTTTCTAGCACCTTTTCCCCCTTTTTTTGTTTCACTCTGCCCATAAGCTCCTTTCTATTTTTATAATGTTTTTCCACTGCTTATTTTATCACTTAATTTACTTTTTTATTTTTCAAATCAAGAAATGGATTCAGAACACCTCAAAATCTTCAGTCGCTGACCATGACAATATCTTTGAAAAATATTAGAGTGCAAGAGGTCAAATGACTTTATTGTCAAACGCCTGACATTAGAAAACAACAATTTATGAACATTTTATTATTATTATTATTATTATTATTATTATTATTATTATTATTATTATTATTTGACAATTACTCGTATTTTTGCATAGGTACCATATTAGTTATTTAATGAAAATTATGACAGGGATAGAATTTGATAAATCTTAAGAAGTAGTTTTGACTGTAATGTGTTACTTAAAAACAAATATTTCAAACTTTGTAAAAATTAAGTAACACTTGATTATTATAATTTACATGTTGTGTACACTTTGAACAATTTCATCCCTCTTACACTGACCTAACTTACGTACTGTATATGCATTACCATAATTATAATCATAACAATCGTCATCGCCTGAATCATCACTGTCACTAAATTCATTAAAATCATCATCGTCTTCAAGATATTTTGCAATGTTATGAAGAATGAAACAGGTCAGTATAAATGATGGTACACGATGTAAATCAACTCTCACACCGTAGTGAAGACTTGGAAATCTCCTCTTTAGCTGATCAAAACACCGTTCAATAATCACTGTTTCTGAAACTAGTATACGATTGTAAGACCGTTGCTGGGGTGTGTTAGGATTTCTGTAGGGTGTCATGAGCCAGGGTGCACATCCATAACCCTCATCTGAATTAGTACCGCATTTTTGGTCCTACGCATCACAGCTTGTGCCGTAGTGTTCCGCCAAATTCGTAAGTCGTGCACCGAACCAGGCCAACTGACGTCAACACTTGTGAAATATTCTTTAGTACTATATAATTATGTTGCCTGAACGTTGATTGAAGCAAAATCTTTACGATTGATATATTCATCTCCGTTGATCTTTGGTTTAGGAATATTAACATATGTGCAGTCGAGTGTACCTATTGCAGTTGGAAAGTTGTACTTCTGCTGCCAACTTGCCTTAGCTGTCCTCATATATTCAATGTTGGAAGGAAACTTGATCCAGATGTGAGACTATTCTGTTATTTTTTCTGACACAAAAGCAATTGTTCTTGAAACTATACTCTGATGAACTCCTATTTCTTCTCCTATTCCATTCTGAAAACCTGGGTCTGCCACATAACGCAAGAAAATTCTCATTTTTTTGTTGAGAGGTTAATGCTCCTCCGCGTTATTCTTCGTTGTTTCCAATAAAATACTCGCTTATAAGTATCCTACAAGCAAAACTCAGCTTGGATTCCTCGCGGCGCGCATGCTATACCCCTCTTACTCCCCTGCAGTAGGCGTGAGAGCATGCTGGGAACGAGAGCATACGTCATCTGCGCGAGACAGTCACGTCCGCTGGTTTCTGAGCACTGAGTTTTCCTTGTTGGATGGCTATAACCATTCCACGTTTTGTTTATAAAATCTATCAAGTTTCTTAAGGTCACTATCTCCCGATGCTCTTCTTTTTTTGTATGTTTTCGCAGCCCGAATTCGCGCAAAATAAAAGCAGCCATTTTAACCTGTCATGGTCAATTTACTAAACACGCGAAGCCATAAAACAGGCATGCTACAATTTTTCTTAGAAAAAATCAACGAGGGGTCACAAAGAATGTTTTGTTTCTCTGTGCGCTGGCGTTTAGTTCCACTTTCAAGCGCTAGAGGTTAGTGTAATCGAGCACACACTAAGAAAATAATTGAGAATAGAGTTGAGACACAGGATCCAAACATCGCCTATCTTATTGCATAATCCAGTAACGCTTTGCTTTAAATAAATTCAAGTTACCAGCTTTTTCTTACTAGCCTAGTTGTAATAATAATTTTTTATATTTCATATATAATAAATTATATTATAAAATAATGTAATAGTCCTACATTATAAAATGATGTATCAAATTCGTGTATACCGTATAATATAGATATATGGTTTTACTTTTCATAGGAGTTTTGTTTTTCCATTTCAGCGCTATCAAATCATTAGGCTACATATTTTAATTGTTGTTGGGGTCAACGTCTCAACTCTCATTATAAAGAAACTCAGAGTCTACACATTACAGTTAATGACTGATTTATTGTTTCATCGATCCAATTTATTTTGAGTACATAATGTATTAATTGTATGTGTTATATTTCCGCTGTGTCGACTGCTAGCTGGTGTGATGTCAGTGCCAACTCCTGGGAGAAAACAGAATCTCACGCTCAAACTGGTTTGAAGGTAATTGAAATCAGTCCTGCTGCATCAAAGGTACCGACGGGAAGTGTCCATACTGTATAATTATCTATACGCTGGAAAAACTATGAAGCAGAGATCTAAACTACGTATTATGCATGAATTTCATAGTTTCTACTAAGGCCAGAAGTAAATATTATAGGCTACATGGCTTCTAGATCGTTTTTTGCTACAAACAAAAGAATTTCCTAAGGATTTTTTTTAATATTTCCTATGATACTCGTAATAGTATTTACTATCATTTTATGCATATTAGCCAATTGTATTAAGTATTAAACAAAACGGTGAAATTTCAACTGTCTACTTTCACTTGTTGCAGGGAAAATTGGGACACATGCAAAGAGATGTAATTTTTTAAAAACCAAATAAACACATGAACGTAGGAAGAATTACGTTTCCTTAACTGCACAGTCGCAACATTAAGGTTCATCTCCTAACTATTACGAAAACGCAGCCAACATAGTATAGAATGAAGTTTCAGTTACAAAATTAATAAAATAAGAAAAAGAACTCTAAGCCAAAGAGTTTTGAAATTAATATTCTCGCGAAAAGTATTTTTGTGATTTTTATACTGATAAGTAACAAGAATGCAGTACATAATTGGATCAAAAAAGATATGTTATATCAATTTCTTCGGAAAACTTAAAAATACGTTTTAAATATAAAATATGAAAACGATAGTATTTAAATTCCCTTGCGGCCGGTTGACTACATTTTAAAATCAGGTCGAAAATTCTGAACCCAAGTACTATCGATTTTCTTATCTCTCTGTGTATCTATAGCTTCTATTCACTGACGCTAGATCCATTTTGTCATTCTCTATGGAATTCGCGTTCATAGCTCAATGACGTCTTCAACAATGCAAATGACATATTGGACCGCCATTATGATTTTTTATTTCAATTAAGGCAAGCAAAAATAGCGTTTTATGGAGAGTAGGTGCATTGAGGAGCTCGGTTCGATTCTCATGGAACAACCAGGATTAACCTATTCCCACTGAGGTAAGCTTTCTAAGTTTTATTACGATTCCTGTATGAAAACTGCAACAATAAGTATGGAATAAAAACATTTACGTTTTGTAGCGTCAATGACGATTCTAGGAATAAATGTGATATTGGGGCTGATAATTAAGCCTCGATTGGACAGGAATATTTAAAAACACTACCGAATGTGCGACGCACTTTAAAAATTACCGAGGACAATGAGGTTTTATGGTCTTAATACATCACACTGTTTTATGACCATCCTTCCTTATTAATTTAGTACAAAAAATAATAAATAAATTGTATAGTGCAGCACTTCTGAAAGTTTGGAATTTCGTGAATCGTAAATTGTATTTTAATATTATTTTAAATTTGAAGAATACTGAAAAATATATACAAAGTCACGAAAATACAAATCAATAAAAGCATGAAACATCACCAATAATAATTATTATGATATAATCGTAATATTACAAAATAAATATTAATAATTATATTTCATTATTATTAATATCATTAATACTACGGAAGATCTAAAAAGAAATTAATATTTATCAGTTTCATATCTGGATTCTCTGCCAATTTATCCATGAAAACAAAGGAACGACTTCAGAATACCAAATAGGTACTAATAATCCGAAAAATTCCACACTTTCTTTCCCGCAAAACGACGGATTATAAATGCTCAAAATATTTCAAGTCCCTAAATTACTAGATCCTTAAATAAAATTAATACATGTACAACAATTTACCTTTAAAGCACACTGCCCAGTGATTGTCCCGGTATGCCGTTTGTCAACAGTACGATGGGCTGGAACCGAAGTGTAATTTTTTAACGCACTCCAGTAATGATAATTCATCACTTTGATATTTTCTCCATAGTTCAGTTGCACACGATGATTATCTTGGTCACGTCTGTTTGTTTTTCTGTTATAACGCACTGTGTTGAAAGAAAGATACGTTCCACTCTGCAGTTGCTTTAACACTTCCGTAAATTCACGGATAGAGGGATGAGGTTTGTAAAATTGTCGTTTGAAACGACGATGGAACGATTCCGCCCCATTTGTTCTAATTTCATCTGTTGGTACACTGACCCACAATTTAGGAGAGAATTTAGCATCTTCACTTACATAGTTTTCAGTACATCTAGGAATCTCGTTAACTGATTGTGATTAAGATAAACGCTATGTAACTCAAGAATCACATCCCCTACTGTGCATGGAGGTACATATTTTAAACCGAACATATATTTCAGGAACTTTCCTACTTTGGAATTAGGATTGGTATTTACAGAGCAAGTCCCAGGTCGAGTATCTTCCTATACCACGTCTGACCTAATTGAAACCTGCAGCCTTTAATGGTTATGTTAGGAAACACTTTTTTTGACTGCATTATGAGCAGAAACTTCAAAATCTTAAATTATGGTTTCAGGATTAAAATCATCACTACACAAATCACGAATACATTTCCACATGCATTCGTAAGCTGATACAGTTTTCTGTAACAGTTAACAAAAAGCAACTTAGACATACCCCAATGTAGTATAAGTATGTATAGTATAAACCTGATGAAAGTGTTTTGGTGAAACGTAGAATGTTCCATCCGCTAATATATTACGTGCATTACTACACAAAAATTACAAATTTCGTTCACCAGTAAAAATTACTGCCTTATTTTCGATGTCTGCAAAACAGAACCTTTCGCCTCGATTTGTTAAATATTTAACTATTGTAACGCCTCATTTACATTGCGAGGGTGAGTGGACATCTGTTTCTTCCGGGCTCTGTACAATGCTAATCGAAGTTTGACCGTCTCCATTCTCTGAATATTAAAAGTATCTGAGCTCGATAATTCTGTTCGTATTATTTTACTGGGTTGTAAAGTAATTTCTTCACACGCTTTTCTTTTACAATTTACCCGCAAAATATGTGATTCAATAGCCCTAGTGGTTTTATTTTCATGATCATGCAAGTCTCTTACATATACTATTTCATTAACTTCTGCATTAGTCTGTAAAATTGCGGTACATTTCTTTCCCACGAAATATTTCCCGTACTCATTTTACGCTGTTTTCTATATTTGAAATTGTGTTTAACAATGTATTCCACGCCACGATTTGTAACCGTTCTTATAAATGACATTTCACTTTAAATTCACTTCCTATCACAGCCAGCAGTCCCTTTCATCTGTGGTTATGGAGACATTGAACCGATCAGATACAGTAAACATTGAACCCACCGGCCCTGTTCAGAGCCATCTACACCCAATATCGAAAACATATTCATCAGCGCCATCTTCACCAGTACAGAATGGGTTAGAATAAATTTTATATTACGTTATCAGATGAATCGAAGGGCTCGGAGCCAAAGGCGACTAACCCACAATTACAAAATGATATTAAGAGGACCCTTACAAAAATGATTGGTTTCACAATTTATTTTAAATGGTCTACATTGAATAAACACAAAAAAATATCATGAATCTATAACAACAATGTATAGTTTTGAAAAACTGCTTAATGATGAACAATACAAAATTGTGGGTTGGTCGCCTTTGACTCTGAGCCCTTCAATTGTGCGGAATTGTAAATGTTGTTTTTGCGGTATCGAAACAAAATTTTTTGACTATAATTTTCGGTTATTTTGCGCATTAGTTATCCAGCCGCGTAAGTACATTATGTGCTCGTTTATTTATTTATTTTTTATTTACTTACTTAGTTATTTATTTATTTATTTATCTACCTACCCTTGTGCCATCAATAAAAAACATGTGTCCTTATAGTCCTTAAAACTTCACCATCGTCGATTAAAATTTTACCATTTATTATTGCACATTTCCGAAATTTTCTAGGAATAACAGGAGCCCATGCAGTGGGAAGGCATCGACGCCGAGAATGACATGCAGCCCATGGAATGGAACCCTGTGACTAATCCAGCCGAACATCTGGCTGCATCTGGATACCAGACAATGGAATGGGATACCCAACGGAAGTAATGCTGGTGGCCTAAAATTTTCGCCAACAAGGTAAGACCTTACGGTTTTCATCTTTTTTATTAGATCAAATAATTGAATTAGCACAACTGAAGCGTACATTTCCAGAACGTTGTAAGTGCCAATTTGTGAAGATTACAGTAGGAACAGAAATAGTTTTATACACTACATACAACGTTGTAACTTGCACAACCTGAAAGTGCTCTACTTAATTACTTGTAGCAGCATTTTCTTCATAACCTTTCGTAATATTGTCAAACAGGGGACCTACAACAGATATATGTGAAAAAAAAGATTCTCCCGGTTTCGGCATTTATAACGTTATGGAAATGCACGCTTCATTCTATTACTCCAGCAGTATTCCTAGTCCGCACTGCAGTAGCAGGAAACTAAGGGTTTAAGGTCATTTACCTCTAGAAATATAAGGCTTCCCATTGTGGAATCCTGGGAAACGAGAATGCGGATGCTTTAGCAAAGAAGGGTAGCACTGCTACTTACAGACCTGTTACCAAATCCAAGTATTACTCTGTGAAGAGATTCATTAAATCTACATACTTAGACTTCAACAAACAAAATTTGATAACTCAGTTCCAAGGGAAAAAATGGAACTCTCTGCAACAAAATCCACAGTTAATTCCCGATTTACCACGAAAATCGTCTGTAGCTGCATTTAGATTGGCAACAGGCCATGATTGTTTGGCCAAACACCTGCAGAGAATTGGAATATATCGGTCCCCTAACTGCCCATTGTGCAACTCAAACCAAGAAATGGATTCGGAACACCTCAAAATCTGTGCTTCAGTGGCTGGTCATGATAATATCTTTGAAAAATATTGGAGTGCAAGAGGTCAAATGACTTTATTGTCAAACGCCTGGCATTAGAAAACAACAAACAACAACAACATATAAGGCTTTTGCTTTGAGAAATATTCATGTTAAATTATTTCATTTTCGTAACGTTTAGAATAAGCAATTTTCCTTAATTCTTGAAATTAGTTTGTAGAGCTTTCTTGACAGCTTGCATATTCGAACGTGTGGAAGTATGTAGCTTTTAACGACGATAAAACATTATGTTCTTCCTTATAGGGGTTTGAGCCTTTTGGGATTTAGGCAACACAGCTGTTACAAACCACGCACAAAAGTATAAACCACAGACCTACGAGTATGTACAGATACGGAAAAAAATTTGGAGTTCCCTTATTGTATGTTTCGCTTACAACACACTGCGCATGTGCACTTAAACATGAGCCCCTATATATATGCTACTTGTGGATAGTCGTGCGAAATAATTGTTGCCTATATACAGGTAAGACGCGCTCCATGAGAGAATTTCGAGAATAATAAGTACTCAATGCGTAGGAGAATGCGCAGTTTTTCTTTTTGGTTAATATATTGTTGAGATGTGCTGTTCGCTCTTTGTAGCGCCTGTTCAGTCTGCTACTGCAGATTGCGTCATGCAGGAATTTGCCTTATGGATGCAAAAACCATCACTCCTGATCACGTGTGTAACGTGATTGCCCCCATTTAACGCAAATGAACAAATACTGCAGCCGCAGTACTCGCAGTCAGCATAATGTATTTTACAAATGAAGGCAGTATTGATGCAGTTTCTCAAGGTTTGCTGGCTGATCCTCAAATTAAGGGATGTCAACGGTAACTTTTCAATTTCTGCAACAACAATAACATGAATAGAGAAAAGAGATGAAAGTCAGCTGTCAAAAAGATTAAAGGGTTCGAGAACATTTGCAACAGTGAGTAGGAAAAATTGGACAAGAAGTTAAAGAGAAAATGAAAAAAGTATTGAAAACAACACTGGATACCAGTCGATGTCTGAAGTCGAGAAAATTCTGCAAGAAGAAAACACTGACTTCAGTGAAGATTCGAAGAGAACCTTAGGATGTAGACCTTCGGCTCCCCCCCCCTCCTACCAATAATGCATAACACAATATCAATACGGCGGTTGCTGTCGTCTGCGAAATAACTAACTTTTTTGTTGATTTCGAGATCGTTATTTTTTTTTCATATTATATATATATATTTTTTTCCCCCTCACATTTTATACTAGCTTTAACATCTTTGGTCATATCACGAGTTAATCTTTGGTTGAAATCCGAAGGCCTGCGTACTATTGTTGAGACTGGTTCTATTGTTGTGAACTAGATGGCAACTGTATATATGTTATAGATTTGTTATGAATATGATTTCCGTGATGAATGAGGCCAGTGATTTTCGGGGATGTTGTGGCCCGAATTTCCTGGCATTTGCCTTACAGTTGAGGAAAAACCCTGAAAAAACCTCAACCAGGAAATTCAACCCAACCGGGAATCGAACCCGGGCCCTCTGCGTAAGAGACCAGAGTAAGAGAGGTCTTTTTCTTATTATATGCTTATATAAGTTGTGTTAACTCTCGCTAAGCGGTTTTGTATTTTATTTTATCATTCTTAGTTATTATTTTAGTATTGTTAATATTTTTATTTTATCATTATTATTAATTAATTTGTATTACTATCTTTGTATTATCTCCGTCACTGTTATTCTATTATTACTATTACTACTATTACTACTATTATTATTATTATTATTATTATTATTAATAATATTATTATTGTTACTATTGTTTCTATCATCAACATTATTATTGAAATTGGTATGGTGAGATTTGCCTAAAGATGTCCCCACCCGGAGATCCGATTGGGGGACAGTTTTAACTGCGGAATATTTATCTTTAGGACTCATACTCATGTATGTTGTGGCTTTCATGTAACTGTTTTCTTCTTCTTCTTTCTCATTCATACCTACAAGAAATAGAATCAAATGCTAAAGACAAAAAATGGATTACACTACTTTCCAACCCAGATGTAACCCCCAGAGACCAAGGAAAACAGCAGTTGCAGCCTTCAAACTATTGACAAATCATGACTGTCTAGCAAGTCATCTCTACAGAATAGGTATCTCAGCTTCACCCATATGTGTCCTGTGTAACGATCCAGCAGAAATGAATGAAGACCACTTGAAGACCTGTGAAGCATTAAGATCAGAAGAAACTACAGTTAAAAAGTATTGGAAAGCACGACTGCTAATGGCTTCATTGCCAAATGCAAGGCACGAGACAACAACAACAACAACAACAACAACAACATTATTATTGATATCTGTAAAATTTATGTAGACTCTAATGGACTGTACCCGAGCAAGAGAACATGCTCATTTCGGGTATGTATTCAAATGAACCATTTCAAATGTAAATTATGAATAAATTTGAATTTGAAATTGAAGTGTTTTTGATGAAGACTTTTCGCCAGCGGACTTGATCACTTCAAGCATGTGCCCATGACGTCAGTTGAATCTCGTTAGCCACGAAGTAGAGGAGTCAAATATGAGATTCTACGAATCATTATCATTATTTTTATTGCTATTATTGCCGGAAAGAGAAAAAAAAAAGTGCGTACATTTTATCTTTCCACGTTCGAATGTGGAAAGCTACACTGTGTATAGGCCTACTGCATTTTCGGTACTATTATTATTATTATTATTATTATTATTATTATTATTATTATTTTATAATCTTGGTCATTTTCTCAAATTGAGATGTTACATTTTCACAAATTTAAGGCCATTTTATAAGTCATTTACCGGTGATTTTTAGGTCATCAACTTCAGAGTCCTAATTATAAATAATTGTAAAAATATACCCTCCACAATGCACTGATTTGTAAATCAATTAAATAAACCTTTCCGATTTATACAGGCTTGCTTACTGGCTACGGGTTGATTTTAAAATGTCCTATAAGGTCATAGTAATGTGAACAAAGTAAAATGTTTGAGGACAACAAACTTAAAAGTGTGCAATTTAGTTATGTTGTTCAATGTTATGTTGAGTGTGCATTGGTCAACAGGTTCCGTGGAGACCAAGAGCCTGATTGCCATCCGGACGGCTTTA
Source organism: Periplaneta americana (assembly GCF_040183065.1). NCBI lineage: Eukaryota > Metazoa > Arthropoda > Insecta > Blattodea > Blattidae > Periplaneta > Periplaneta americana. The sequence goes on from NC_091118.1 coordinate 67,882,864, forward strand.
GAGCGGGAGAACACCATCCATAACAGCGATCATCAGCACAGAGCACTCTGGGGCTACCGTCCCTTACCCGCGGAGAACACGTTGCACTATGGTGCATTCATAGCTGCAAGCGGGTATACTCTCTACCTCTTCCTGCTGCACGACGGGGGACACGAGAAGGCTCCGCTTAACCTTTACACATTTCAGCGAGTGCTGACGACCACTGATCTATAGGAATACAATCCTAGATGCAGACGATACAGGTAATATTCCGAATAGTGGTGAAGAGTTACAGTGACTATAGTAAGTCAACTATATCCATCGTAAACATTCAGTTACGACCACGGAAGGGGACGGAGATGAGTCACTAGTCAAAAGTGGAAATTAAAAAAAATATATATTATTAAACACACTGTGAGTTGGTGAGAAGTTGTGTTAACTCTTATCCTAGGGGTTAAGAAAACAAAGTGCCACGAAATTGTGTTTCTGTGGTCATCATTTAACCACATTTTTTTTCCTGTGCTTCTTAAAATAATATTTGCGTTCCACGTTAATTTTTATTTGTATTTGTTTACAATGTAAACAATAATGCACAATTTGGCCAACACAAAAAAATTCTTTCGGAAATCACAGCGCAGTTAAACTTTAAGATGAGGACAGAAAAATGTATTATTTTAATAAAAAATTGCACAATATATGAAGATAATATATGAATATATTGTACACAATTCACTTTATTGAAATTGATATATGTATCCAAGACTGATTTCGAAACATGTTAAAGGAATTATTCTTACACCAAATGTATGCTCCATGGACTCAGATTATCGTATTTCATTATTTAGATACAAATTCAATTGAAGAGTCCACTGCAAGAATGATGGATGTCACTTTCTTGTCGAATATGAACCAAGACTGTCAATGCATAGCTTAAGATATATAGAATGTACATACAGAGTTATATGGCATTAACACTGATAGTAATTGTCCAGTAATGATCGGAAAATCTCATTTAAGCTTTGAGCGCTAAGCATTTCAAACTTTCAATTGCTTCTCCTGCAAAATGTATTCCAAATGACATCCATCATTCTTGCAGTGGACTCTTCAATTCAGAAACATGTTGAAGGATTTATTCTTGTGTAAAAACGGATGCTATGCTGCCTGGACAAAATGATCACATTTTTGTTATGTAATTACTTTATAAAGTTTGTTACAGCATGGTTTATTTTTATTTTGGGAAATTGCAAAGGGGCAACTAATCTAAAGAATGAAAATGAACAGGTGCAGTAAGTACAGAGTAAAATACTAATTTTTACTTAATTTGTATTTTATTTTTTGGTTCTGAGAATACTCGTGTCCTTTACAACACTCACAAAAGTACGATTATTATTATTATTATTATTATTATTATTATTATTATTATTATTATCATTATTATTATTATTATTATCATTATTCTCACATTTGTTTAGATTAGCTCGCTCAAATTACACAAATGAAATTTGCATTAGAGCAAAAGATTTTCATGGAAGACTTGTCTAAAAAAAGAGGAAGTTTGGAAAGGTAAAAAGAACATTTTCTAACGTTACCACAATATAGCAGCAGATAATAAATACCTTCGAAATTCGTGATACCAAGGCAAAACCCAATTTAGGCTCTTTCCAAGTTCGCACTATCTGCATCTAGAACCAACTAAAATTAGTTGTACAATTCTGTTTCACTCTATAAGAAGGCCTTTCAAAATAAAAGTTAAGTAACTGAATTACTGTAGGTGTAATAAAACCTTCGAAAGCGTATAGTTTGTACAGTTTATTTTTATAAATTAGAATAATTACGAAGAATAATGGAAAGAAAATCTATTAACTTTCACATTACTTTTATAATTAGTTTCAGAAAACGTATAGACCATATCTTCAACATGAGTTCCGTAATATTTTATAACTTACGAAATATCATGCAATACTCACAGATCAATGGTTAAAAATTAACCATCCATGGAGCATCGCAGCGAACTCACTGGGGAGCATTACAAAAACAATTATATAGGAATAGGCCTTTATATATAAAACTTTCTCGTGTTAATGAACTAGGTTTAAAGTTACTTTAGTCGACTAGTTTCGGCTTGGGGACCATCTTCAGTTGTTTTCGTCTCTTGTGGGGGTGCATTTGTATACTGTAGTATGGAGTCGAATAGTGTGTGTACTTAAACTGAGTTGTGTGTTGAGAATTTGTTGTGTATCTATATATTTCATATTGTTCTAGTGTGTTTAGTTTCTGACTTTTCGGTTGGATGTGTAGAATTTCTATGTCTGTGTCTATGTTACTGCAGGTGTGGTTGGCGTTTGTGATGTGTTCTGCGTACGTGGAAGTGTTGTGTGATTTGGTTATGGCTGTGATGTGTTCCTTGTAACGTTTTTGAAATGATCTGCCTGTCTGTCCGATGTAGAAGTTGTTGCAGCTATTGCATGTGAGTTTGTATACAATCGTGAGGTTGTATTTGTTTGTTTATGTTGTTTGTGTGTCGAGATGTTTTTGTAGAGTGTTTTGTGTTCTGTATGCGATTTTGTAGTTTAAATTCTTGAATGAATTTTGAGTTCATTTTGAAACGTTCCAATAAATTTAGTACAGTAGAGCATCAATTATCCGAATATCGGTCAACCGAAACATCGGTTAACCGAAAGCGTTCCAGTCGGCAAATTAAAATTTGGGAGCGGGTCATGTAAAAGTTCCGCTAGCGCTGTTCGTGAGATTTAGCGGAAAAAAAATGGATTCTTTTCCTAAACTGTAGGCCTACTTTAACGGTCATTTTGAACTTGTCAAACTAGGCAGTCAGTTCTTTGTGTTATTTGCAAGACGTGTGATACAAAATATATATGTAGGTCTACAGTTTTGTGTTTAATATCAGTGTTTATTTGTTTCACACTGCTCCTATGACACCGGTACAATTTGTTTTCGTAAATGATCGGTTATCCGAAATATCAGTTATCCGAACACCCCCCGTTCTCAATTGTTTCGGATAATCGATGCTCTACTGTAATAAATTCAAAGAAAATGCTATGCAATCATGTGACCTATTTTTAATGGAAATTAAGCAATTATAAATTTACATTGTATTTTAAATTGTTAACGTTTTCGCCATTCTAGTATGGCATCTTCAGACATTGATAATAAAACTGGTCAACAATGATTTTGTTAAATAAACAATTTCGGGTGTTTCTTATGTATTTCCATCTGCTGATTCCAAAAATGAAGTCAGAAATTTTCCATCACCCACCATTTTTTTTAAATTTTGAAAATACATTTGTTCCTGTTTATTGGCATTTGTGGTGTATAACATGCTGATTAGAAGGCGTATTTTACATTTATATTTCCATTACATTGTGTCAACAATTGACTTATAACGTTTGGTATTGTTGCCTGTGAATTCACGAATAACAATAATGACATTTCCCTCACAAAACTGTGATTTTAAAGTAAATTTCCCAGATGAATAGAAGCTTTCTTTACAGAAAGAAGCTAATCCTGTGCTCTCTTCCGTTGTCAATTGAATTGTGATATAGGGCCTAAGTATATAATACCGTACCTAATAGTGTTTGTAAGGAGTAATGTATAAGTGTATAATGTATAAGAAACATGTCTTGGAAGTGTCTTATAGATAGAAACAACTTCTGTTAAGTGTGTGGTGAGCTAACTTTAAAATGGCAGAGGCCAAATTTTACTCCTCTAGTTAGAAGAGCTTATGACTTATTTTAACAACAAAATAGACCAGAACAAGACATGGGCCCCGGAAATCTGTTGTGCTAAATGTGTAGTGCTATTAACTGGCTGGTTAAAAGGATCCGTCATATGCCTTTTGTAGTCCCTATGATATGGCGGGAACCTAAGGATCATTTGATAGACTGCTACTTCTGCTTGACAAATATATCTGGAATAAGTTCGAAGTCCAGACACTGTTAAATATCAATCTTTAGTTTCTGCAGTTCGGCCGGTGCTTCATGGGCCAGGACTTCCCATACCAACTCCACCAGATGACATAACATTGACCGAAGTAATTCAAAGTGTTTCTGATGTTCAAACTGAATTACAAAATGATCCAGATTTTGTGGAAGATGATACTTTAAATGAACCTCACTTTCTAACACAGGAGGATTTAAATGATTTAGTTCAGGATCTTGGTTTAAGTAAAAACAAGGCAGAATTACTCGCCTCAAGATTGAAAGACTGGAAGCTGCTGCAGGTAACACCAAAGTAAGTTTCTTTCGCCAACGCCAAAATGAATTTGAGCATTTGTTTTCTAAAGGGGAGGACCTAGTTTTGATGATGTTGAGAATTTGTTCGAGTCACTGGGTGTTGAGCATAAACCTGAGGATTGGCGTTTGTGCATAGACTCCTCGAAAACAAGTTTGAAAGGAGTGTTACTACATAATGGAAACAAATATCCATCCATTCCTTTAGCCTATGCAGTTGGTATGAAGGAAAATAAATGAGAATATGAAGCTCTTACTAACCACTACCAAGTGTGACAATTTTTCTTGGCAGATATGTGGAGATTTGAAAGTAATAGCTATCTTACTTGGGTTACAGCTTGGCTATACTAAATTTTGCTGCTTCTTGTGCAAGTTGGATAGCAGAGTTAAAAGTAATCTTTATATAAAAAGAATTGGCCAAAGAGAGAATCACTTTAATCCAGGACAAGATAATGTTCTTCACCAACCACTTGTACGTTCTGAAAAAATCTTATTGCCTCCACTGCATATCAAATTAGGCTTGATTAAGAATTTTGTGAAAGCAATGGATCGTGATGGTAGTCCATTTATCTTTCTGAAAAATAAGTTCCCAAAAATCAGCTCCATGGGTGCATTTCAAAAATGTTGTCACAATCTTTTTAGGAAACTTCAGTTCTGAGAACTACAGAGAATTGTCAGTGAGATGATTGAGAACTACAAGATCATGGGATGTAATATGTTTTAAAAAATACACTTTCTGCATCCCATCTTGATTTCTTTCCTGAAAACCTGAAAACCTAAGGCTGTTAGCGACGAACACGGGGAGCGTTTCCACTAGGACATCGTGGAAATGGAAAGGCGCTGCCAGGGTAAATGATGTCCAAATATGTTGCCAGACTATTTGTTGGATACTGAAAAGAGATGTTCCTCAAGCAAAGTACAGCCGAAAATATGCTTCACATACATTTTATGTCAATAAATGTAATTTCAGCTAAGATATAGTAATACTATAATGTATAGAAACGAAAAATGTTTTTCATGTGATTACTCTAAAACCCTGGGTGATGGAAAAGTTCTGTAAAAAGATTTGAAATCAGCACAAAAAAGTTACTTAGAATTACCCATTGTTTCCCATTTAACAGACAAAAGTTCAAATCTTGTTGACCAGTGCAATTTAAGATATCTTGTGAAAAAATATTGCATTAAAACTGTGCTTCAATATTTGTTTACATACATCAAAATATACATTGTTGACGTCAATATTAAGAAATATACTTACATGTACAAATTATAATCACAGATTTGAAATATGCATATTTATGTACAATTTCAATTGAATTAGGTAACCATATCATACTACGCAAAAAAGAAATATACATGGAAAACTCTGTAGTGCTCGGGAAAAGTGACACAAGTAAGTTTCCACAAACCTTTTTTGATAATTTATTGACAACTTACGGAACATATGTTCGCTTGGAAAACAATACATAGGTATTCCTCCCATTACAATAATTCATACAGAAAAAATCAAATCGACATAAACCAGCGTAAGTTGTCAATAAATTATCAAAAAAGGTTTGTGAAAACTGACTTATGTCACTTTTCCCAAGCACTGCAGAACTATTAATCAAATACGTATAGCCTACTGATTGCATTGCCTTATTAGATTCATTTGGCAAAAAAATACAAATTTGTGGTTGAATGTATTACGTACATGAGAGAATATGATTGTCAACTACTATATGAATATATAAAATTGTTAAATATGCATATTTTACAAAAAACAAGTTAAGAATAAATTAAAATTGAATCAACATATCAACATAGTCTAGTATATACAGTCACGAAGCTCAATACGTAGTAAATATGCATACATTAGATAGTTGCTCACCACTAGGATCGCTAATATCGTCTCATTACAGATAATGCGAAATAGTACCGGCACATTCTATTGTTTCTAGTACCCTCGAAACTCAAGCTTCGTGACTGTATATAGTAGACTGTGATATCAAACTGTTTTTGTTAAACTACAATGTGTCTATTGTATATAGATGAAAAGTTATTCAAGTGTATAGCTCGAACGAAACTGATGAAGCTTGACCTTGATGGCGAAATCAGTTCTAGGGGCGGTTAGGAGTGGAAGGGGTAACGCTTGTTCAGTCTCGCTAGCATCTCGTCACTGTAACATCGGCCGGTAGCCAACCCCACACCACACTCTACTGCTCTCTCCCTCCAAGCTTCACCAGGTTCCGCACGAGCTATACTGATTGTATTATTATATATTACAAATTAATTTAATGAATCACTAATTATGTATTTAAAAATATTGCGTAACTCGAAGGATATGGTTGTCAGTTACAACTTTTAATGTAGTGTGCTCTATTATATTTTACTAAATGCAAGATTTCAAATTAAATCTAGTGAATACATATAAAATACTTGAACAATTCTAGAAGTTATTAGATGTAATATGTCCTGTTTTACTGTATTACATACGTGAATTAAAATTTAAACATATGTGTAGGGCCTACATATATGGATGTTTAGTTTGCAATATGGATCATGAATTATGTCGTAACTCAAAGCATATGATTGTCAATTCCTATTTTAATATAGTGTGATTTGTTATATATATTATGTTCAATACAAAATTTCAAATTAAACGTTGTGAATACATTATATGAATACATAGAGAATTGAACAATTCTGGAAAACTTAGATGTAATGTGTCCTGTTTTACATACGTGCTTGATATTTAAAGAACAGGGTGTAAGGGGTATAAGTGCCGTTTTTTTCAGTCGTCGGAGACTATCTACAGGATCAAAAAATGTCCATACAACATAGGGTCAAAAGTTTAGATTTTTTTCAGAAAAAATATTTCCTTCCTTATTTTATTTGCGTTATACTGCTTATATCGTTAGCAAAATTACGAAAACAATTACATCAGTAGGTATATCTAGCAAAGAGCTCATATTAGTGTAAATAAATATTTATGTGTTCTATTACGTTTTTGTGAAATAAATAATAATGCATATGCATCCTTAAATTTGTTAATATTCTGGCGTGAGAGACGTGGCAACATGTCAGTAGGATTCATCTGCTGACAGTCAGTAGTCTGCACAGACGTACAGATCTGAGTTCAAGCTTCCTGCCCATAGGTCTCCTGCAGTTCAGTATAGGGTATTCGATAAACAACTTACAATGTCACTCACAATTCAGGAATATCATTATATGTTATTAATTTATGAAGAAAGACGTCGTATTTCAAGTGCGTATTTCAGCGTATTCCTCAAAGAAGGCTATCTAATCGGCGTTTTAGCTTTTTCCTTTATAAATTCAGTTTCCGTATTTCCTTAATATTGTTCCCAAATAATCATGATTATTCGAAAAAAAAAAGCAGTTCTCAACGATTTATTAGAAACTGGGAGTCTCTTACCCCGTTTCGAAATTTACACAACCAGAAATTAAAAAAAAAAAAAAAAAAAGACACTGTTTTACGGAAATGGAAGAGATTAAAATTTTGCATTAGAAAAACTTCGTCTGATTTTGTGCAGTAAACCATTATTGTTTATTTTTTAGACCTACAATAAAAATGGAGCAATATTGTTAAATAAAATTTAAATTTAATATAATGTTCTATTAATGAGATTGAAAGTTTGTATTTGCTGGTCGTTTTATGTAAACAACATTGCCCTGTCCGCACCTGCATTAGAACAGAGCATCTGTTTTGTACCGGTATGTCTACCCGTTTGAACTGTTCTGTGTACTTGTAAGCCACCTTCTTCTCCCCATCTAGCAACGTTGCAAAATGTCTAATATTGTAAACTTTAATAATTAGTTAAATATTGCAATTAGAAAAAAATTGTGAGGACATTTTTTCTTCCTTATGACATGAATAATTATCAACTAAAATAAAGGCACTTGTTGGAAGAATGAAGAAGTTGTTATACGTTTTATGAAATACAGGGACATCATTTTATTTTTACTTCAATTTTTATTGTACCTGAGTTTTTGAATGTACTTCACTCCCACCCCTTCTACTAATGAAGTTCAACCGTCCTCCACACAGATCCAAGACCGCATATACAGTCATAGTAGTCTTACGGTCATAGTAAACAATACGTTCCAAAAATATGTTAGCGTTTTCCAATGACGAAAGAGCTTTCAACATTGCATCATTTTCCATTTACCTAGGTCGCATCCCGGTTTCCCCCACCTGCTTCTATTCGCCTCTCTGTAAATGCTAGCGGCTGGGCTGTCTTAGCTCTTTTCTGAGAACATTAATTTCTGTTAGGAATTGGACGTCTACGTAATATTATACACATACAATTGTTTAAAATAAATTAAAGGGCCTCGTTAAGTAATTAACTGTCACGTATTTCCTCCCTTTCTACGACGTAACCACTTAGACTGACAGTAGATAGCATGTCTGAGTAATTTTATCTATTCGGATCGGGCAGAATTGAAGACTGAATTTACAGTACGTAAGGTTTCTTTTATAGAGTAGGTACAGAATTATTTCAACATGAGATACTGATACGAAGTACGAACCTGGTAATTGGAATTACGTACAATAGTCTATAGTGCGATAATATGCACATAGAACTGAAGCCTGTATCGAAATGAACGGCCACAATTTTCAAAAATGTGTTTAAATATCCATATTAAGATTATTTTTCAATTTAACTTCATTCTCTATAGTGTACGCTAATGTGCTGTAGACAGTATAATATACACTGCATAATGAATACGTCCGCATGGAAAACTCAGTTAGTGAGTAAAAACACTCCTTGTTAATACTGTACTGTATTTTGATTAAACAAAAACCTAATGAAAATGATCAAACTGAAAATCGCGATATTTCCTAGTTTACGTAAATGGATGAACTGCTTTTCTTCCCTCCTATACCTAGTAAAGCCCATTGTGCAACTCAAACCAAGAAATGGATTCGGAACACCTCAAAATCTGTGCTTTAGTGGCTGACCATGATAACATCTTTGAAAAATATTGGAGTGCAAGAGGTTAAATGACTTTATTGTCAAACGCCTGGCATTAGAAAAGAACAACATACTTAGTAAAACTATTTGTTTGTATTTTACGCCAGTATCATCGAACTCCAGTAGTGGAAGAGGGTAGCAAACGGTGTTTACGGTTCTTAATCGTTGATCCAAAGGTATAGCCAGGTTAATATTAGAAATGTTAGTAAAAATAAAATGCTGTTCCTGTACTATTCGAGTGTGTTAGTTACACTGACTTGTTTTTTGATTGAATTACTAAAAGTTGATTACCGTATGTATGAAGCAGACATCGTAGTAATTGAGATATATCGTAAACTGTTGATGTTGCAATGTATATTTCACGATGTATTAAGTTGTAGATAAGATGTAAATGTCACTTGCATTATTCTTCAAGACATTTAAATTCTAAATTGGATCAATGTAAGTTGTCTATGCTCATGAAGATATTGATGTGGACCTAGTCGAATCATATGTTGGTGATTATCTTGGCCGAAAGTGTAGAGGATCTTGACAGGAAGTAAAATGTTCAAGTACTAATCGGGACAGCTATCTTTACCGACGGTCTGTTTATAAATCAACTCGACTGCGCTGCGATATCGGGAGTACACTCAACAGCAAACTGATGCAATCAGTTGCTGCTCTGTCACTATGCGGAAAATTTCCCTTGAAATTACTCAAGTCTGCTTCACAGGGAGTTTTACTTGAAAGCCAGATTTGCATAATTATATGTCACTGTAGGCACGTTAACAGAAAACCACAATTCAATTCAAGTTTGTGTGCACTCAAAGTTGGGTTTCTGGCGCCTTGTCAGCCCACTTGAGTTGTGTGGAGATAAAGGGAAAAATTGGGACGGTGTCGGGTGTAGTACCTGGGTAGCTCAGTCAGTAGAGCATTCGTGCGCTAAGCGAAGGGTTCCGGAATCGATACCCGGTCCCGGAACAATTTTTCCTTGAAATTATTCAAAAGGAATGTTTTTCAGCATCATTTTTGAATAGTCACAAGTAATGGACACTACGTGATTCCTTGTCACTATAATAATGTTTACCAAAATAAAGCTGTCATGTCAGCTGGACTTGGAGACTTAGGAGAGCAATGTTTATAGAAATATATTTTGGGACAGTCGACTTGTACATTACTTGCAAAAGTGCTACATGCAAAAACTACTATAAATGTATAAATTAAGAATATCCGTAATAGAGCAGAAATGTATATATATAAAATTTCAAATGTCGTAAATTGTAATAAATGTTTAAAATCCTCTCTTTTTGACATGTTTTACCTCCTTTTCAGACAGGGTCATACATTTTATGCACTACCCACGGGTTGGATCGTACAGTACAAGGCTAGAGCCCTCTTGGTACAGTACATGATACTAAATTATCGCACGTGTACGAGCACGATCGTACGGTTGACAACACTGCTTCGGAAGTATTCTATACGTAGTGATAGCATTGTGTGTAATTTGAAACATGGAAACTCCGCCTAGGAAGTCACCGCGGGAAAAGTACGTTCGCAAAGTAGAAAGATAATATATAATGTATATAAATTCGCAAAGAAGAAAAAAATAGTGGTCTAGCTATTCCTCTGAAAAGAGCTGTGGAAAGAATAGCGAAAGCAGTGGGAAAAAGTGAAAAATCGGTGAGAAATATAGCAAAAGAATACGAGAACGCTACCATTTCGGGCACGCAATTTGTGCCTATAATATAGCGTATTTTCCTAGCTATGAATAACATTTTGGCATGTAGTAGTATGTAGTACCTTCCTCCGGGCCTTCTTCTCTGCTACGGTTATATACTCGTATTCGATGTAAGTTCTCGATCCGAGTTAGTCATACATGTCTCGGGTAAGTACTGCAGCTTTGCTCTCTCTCTTCCCCTCCAATCACCGTAGGCCTATATACTGTAAACATGATAGTGCCGCCCTCGGACATCAGCGGTATTCCTATTTGTCCCGAGTAATATTCTGAGTCCTGAGTTCTATAAATATTGTATAATAATAATAATAATAATAATAATAATAATAATAATAATAACAACACGTTTTGAAAAATTTATATCTGCTATTTAAAGTTTAAAGTTAAATTTCGATCATATACTTACGTAATTAGATTGTGTATCTGGTACGTGTGTCTGAAGCGGTGATGATCATTCTACTGCGGAAAGGGGAGGCAGTTTGGCTTACGGAAATGTAGTAATGCGCGTAGGGACTACTTTTATATTACTGTGTGAATGTGATACAGAGGATTATTTACATGCATTAAATTTTCGTTAAGAATCTGTGTTTCCTCCTGTAAAAATTTGTTAATATAAAATTATTTAGCTACAGTATATTTATGGAATTATTACTTACGTTGGGTTTCAGCGTTATAAGTGTATCATTTATATTGCCTAAATTATGTCCTGTTTCTTCTTCAATGAAGATGCGATCTTGTGTGTGTTTTTATTTTCGTATGTTAATGTGATGTATTTTTTGTGTTCTGGTTTACCACTGTATATGTTGCGGAAAAATGGTACGGTACGTGATAGAGAAAATGTGAGCTGATATTTGATTCAGCGTTCCAAGAAAACATAAATGTAACATATGTTTTTATTTGTATGATTCTTAATTTTGCAGGCTTTTGTAATCATAATAATTACAAGCTATAAATCTCTTTCAGTATATTTAGCCATGGATCTAAATCAGAGACAATCGCCATCACATTGATTTCACGAAGGCATTGCCCCTGTAATGTAGAAAACTTTTCGTGTTTTTCTATTTGATGGATTTTCTATAATAATCATTTTTAAAACTGCGCAGATGAGCCACCTGGTATAATGCTCCCGGTATATCTTGACCGATAGCGACCGTTAGATTGAAAGTGGTTGGTACTTACTGCACATGCGTTACATTTACATCTACATTAGCTACAATACTTCAGTTGTAGTATGAAATATATTGTATTTTACCATATATAATTGATGGTAAGTTCTTGATAAATTAAAATAAAACTCGTCGACTTCGGTATAGTCTGTAGTTTCTTTGAATACGACTGTACGGTCGATAAAGGCTTTCGTTTTCACATGGTCGAGCGACAGTAAAATGCACAGTTAACTTCAGATAATGGTCTACAATTCCGCTCTCTAAATTATGTCACCGAATAATAAAACATTTTTCACTGCAATTTTTAATACAAAAAATTGGTTTTTCTAGTTTTGAGGAATGACATGAGACCTACAAAGTAGGGCTAGTTTTGCACGATTAAAAGATCCATGCATTGGATTTAAGACCACATTTTGATAGTGTAGTGCATTTGTATGTATAATATAGCATAATTCAAAAGTCACACGACATAGGCAAACTCTGTTTATTAGTGAAGATAGTGAAAAAAGGAAAGAGGAGAAACTTGTTGGAAATAGGTAGTTTTCGAATCTAATATAGTTGAAGTTTCAACGTAGAATGCACCGTTGAGGCTGTGCATTAGTATGACACACCTGCCAGTTCTAATGCTGTATTATTACTGACTTTTCGGCTAGTTCTACGGGATTTTAGATACTGTATGTATTATTTAACGGAGAAGAATAGTTCACATAAAGAATTTAGCAGTTATTTGACTTCTCACAGTGCATAGAATCACAACTTCACAGTCTAGTATATACAGCAACGTAGGGAATATGCATCCATAGATAGTTACTAACCACTAGGATCGCTACTATCGCCTCATCACAGAAAATGCGAAATAGTACCGGCACAGTCTATTGTTGCTAGTACTCTCATCACCTCAAACTTCGTGACTGTATATATTAGACTGTGATTTCTTTACTTTGATAGCATGAGAATTCAGAGAAATTTCGTTCTTGCCTGGCGGTTTTCCCTGAACGTGTATTGGTAATACTACTAATCATCGTCATAATTTCGTAATTTATCCGATACACTACGTATCTAAAATCCGGTAAAACTAGCGGAAAATCCACTAACTTCGCAACATTTGGACTGTCGGGTGTGTTGTACTAGTGAACAGTCTGAACGGTATATTCTACGTTGAAAATTCAAGCACATTAGATTGAACTAACAAGTTTCTCCTCTTTCCATTTTTCGCTATCTGCATTAAAAACGGAGTTTGTCTATGTCGCATGGTTTTCGAACCATTCTGTATTGCTGAATAAATCCATCTATCTACTCTACATTTTCTCCTAATATAATTCACTTGAAAACACCTTGAAGGGGGAGGGTGAACACCTAATCTACTATTACGCCATCCCCTGGCGAGATGCACTTTCACCAATACCAGTTGACTTCGCTAAGGTTAGCTGCATATAGACATACTGGTTTCATGTCCGCAGTCCAGCCGGCCTTCTCTATAAGTCAGTGATCAGAGAAGTGTGATGAATATGTTAACGGAATAGAGGGCGGCCAGAAAAATATTAATGCCTAATACGGGGAAACGAAAGAATATCGAGAAAAATCTTGATTGCGATCTCGTCCGCCTCAAGTGTCACTATGAATTTTTTAATGAAAAATCTTAAAATTACCGAGACCGCCTGCAGGGGCCTGTTTCTTAAAACTCATGGACTAGTACTACTAGTCTGTACAGTAGTAATATTAGTTTATTTTACAAGTCTGTGTTTCTAGAAACTACAAGAGTAAAGTAGTAGTTACCAGTTCACAGACTTGTAATATTGGTCTATTTCACCAGTTCACAAGTGATTCTGTTTCTCAAAATGCTAATCTAGTTGATTATACTAGTATTCAACAGGAATATTCCTACAAGACTCTAAAGACTGGTAATTTCTATATTATCAGTTACCAGTGACAAACTTTCACAGATAATCGAAACAAAATATCGTATTTATTTTTTTAATACATGTGGTTTAGTGATTCCGATTGAAGTGATGAAGTTGTTGTGAGAAGAGCTAAAACTATATCGAGAAGGAACAATTATTATTCCTTTACGGGAGCATTTATTTAAATATAATGAACAGTTTAGGTAAAGTGCTGAAAAGCTTGGAGTCAGCCTGGGTAGCGTACTTGGTATAGCGCTGGCCTTCTATACTCGAGATTGCGGGTTCGATCCCGAGCTAGGTCGATGGCATTTAAGAGTGTTTAAATGCGACAGGCTCATGTCAGTAGATTTACTGGCATGTAAAAGAACTCCTGCGGGACAAAATTCCGGCACACCGGCAACGCTGATATAACCTCTGCAGTTGCGAGCATCGTTAAATAAACCATAATTTGAATTTTGAAAAGCTTGGAGAGTTGTTAAATATAGCGGAACCTGCTATAACAAGACATATAATAGAAGTCATGCATTATCAACAAAGCTTCAAATACAAATTGCTCTACAAATTGGGATGTTGATTATTTTCCAATGCCATCAGGTCTTTCTGTCCTAGACCAGCAACACATGCAGAATATTTTCCAAATAATCTAATACCAATTCATCAACTGCAGTGAATTTTGCTGGCTTTCCTCCTCCACTGCCAGTTCTTCTGGCATTGTCAATTAAATATCAAACGACACTAATTTATGAATAGATCAAATGTAAAACTGAAAAAAAAAAGAATTAGCGAATTTTTCATTAAGATATAAGTGGCATTCATGTCGGCAGTAGACCCACTAACTACATAATATGTTTATATTATGATACCAGGGTCTAGTATATACAGTCACGAAGCTCAATATGTAGTAAATATGCATCCATAGATAGTTGCTAACCACTAGGGTCGCTAATATTGCCTCATTACATACAATGCGAAATAGTACCGGCTCAGTCTATTGTTCCTAGCACCCTTACAACTCAAGCTTCGTGACTGTATGTACTAGACTGTGATGATACTGTGAACTTGAATTGGTACTCATCAAAGTTGCTTTCTTAATGTTGGGCCAGTAAGTGTCTCTAATATATGCTTAATCTTTGTTCTGAGATATCAGTTCCACAGCCTCACACATTACAACATTTTTTGTCCATTCGTTTGCTTTATAATTTTTCTTATTGTGATTGAAAAAGCACCGAATAGTATATCTTTTGATTCATTAATCATATTGAGTATAGTTAATTTGCTTTCAATTGATAGAATTTTAACCGAAAAGAAAAATCAAATCCAAAACACAAAAAAACTTAGCCTTCTAACCTCAAATAACAATACCTACCAATTACTATAAACAAATGAACTCAATCAGCTGGCTAGTGAAATTGATCATGTGACTAGTGAAAAACTGTCACAAGTTACTAGACTGGTAAAATAGTTTGAGAAACAGAATCTACTAGAGCTGGTGAAATATAGTCTGGTAACTAGTAACTGGTGAACTACTAAACTAGTATTTTTGAGAAACATGTCCCAGGACAGACTGATGGTCTATATTACGCAGCCATCGCAGGAAGCAAAGCAGATCTAACCTTCGAAAAGACGTGTTGTATATTTTGGTCAGCATTCGAAAAAATCCAATCTGTGTTTATCTGTAAATAGTATAATGCAATGTTCAAGATGGCCTGGTATATAAACTGTAGATTACTGAGTAACAGTATTCGTTCAATAACTAACATGTACGAATTGCCTATTCACAAAGAGGAACACAGACAGAAAGACAGAGATATTTTTCGTTCAAAAACCACTACTTTGTGTCAAGTATGCAAAAAAAAAAAAAAAAACAGGACATCTATATTTTTGTAGTAATGCAGTTGCAGTTGTAGTAATAAACATCCTTTCGAATTATCCAATACCGAATTAACCTATTTGTATTGCTTAATATTTGAAAAAGTTCTGACTTCTACAGAAGTTTCTAATTTATATTTTCTATCAGTACGGTACCACAAGACTGACAAAATGTACTAAGTTAAAAAAAGGTGACATTTCAATTGTCTACTTTCACTTATTGCAGAGAAAATGGGGACACATGCAAAGAAATGTAATTTTTTGAAAACCAAATACACACATGAATGTTGGAAGAATTAAGTTACCTAAACTGCACAGTCGGAGCATTAAGGTTCATCTCCTAACTATTACGAAAACGCAGACAGCATTGTATAGAATGAGTTTCAGCAACAAAATTAATAAAGGAAGAACAAAAAGAAAATCTCTAAGCCAAAGAGCATTGCAATTAATATTCTCAGAGAAAGTAGAGATAATACATTTTTATACAGATAAAAATGTATGTTACATCAATTACTTCAGAAAACTTAAAAAATACGATTTAAATATAACAAATGAAAACGACAATATTTAAATTCTCTTGATCCGGTTGACTAAATTTAAAATCAGATCGAAAGTTCTCAACCCAAGCAGTATCAATTTTCTTATCTACAGATTCTACTCATTGGCGCTAGTT
The DNA here is from genome assembly GCF_040183065.1 of Periplaneta americana. Classification (NCBI taxonomy): domain Eukaryota; kingdom Metazoa; phylum Arthropoda; class Insecta; order Blattodea; family Blattidae; genus Periplaneta; species Periplaneta americana. Next base: position 67,899,389 of record NC_091118.1, read on the forward strand.
CCATTTTTTCATTCTCTATGGAATTCGCGTTCATTTGTCAATGCGTAACAACGCCGTCTTCAACAATGCAAATAACATATTGGACCGCCATGATGAGTGTCGATTTCAGTTAAAGCAAGCAAAGATAGCGCCTTATGAAGAGTACGTACATTGAGGAGCTCGGTTCGATTCTCATAGGACAACTAGAATAAACCTCTTCCCACTGAGGTAAGCTTTCTAACTTTCTTCTAACTTTACGAATTATGTTTGAAAATTGCAACAATAAGTAGGGAACAAAAACATTTACGTTTTGTGGCGTCAATAGTAATTCTATGATTGAATGTGTATATTAGAGGCTGATAATTAAGCCTCGATTAGACAGGCATACTAATTCGGAAATCTGTGAATCGTAAATTGTGTTTAAATAGTGTTTTAAATTTAGAGAATATTGTAAATGTGTACAATTTCAAGAAAATATGGATCAGTAAATACATGAAACATCACCTATCTCAACAGAACTATTAAGTACTATATTTTATATAGTTACATGTATTAGTTATTAAATAATATATCTATTAAACATACGGAAGTTAGAGGTGGAATATATTTTTGTCTACAAAGTCTGAATATGTTTTTATGAGAAAAACTCTCCATTTAGGAATGGTACATTTAGACAAAATTAATAACTCCTCTTCTATATAAAATATTTAGTCTACAGGTAGCATACGGATGTAAACACAGTTTGTACACAATATATATGTTACTTTAAATTCTTTCTGTCCAAATCTCATAAAAATCTGTTATGGGAGAGAATTAAATTTTGTGTAAATGTACCGCCTATAAATGGGTAGTTCCTCTTATGGAACCGTAAATATAGTTTGTACACAAAAAATATATGCTAGCTGTACTAACTTTCGTACAATGTTTAATAAAAATCTGTTACATAGGAGAGAAGTTCTTAATTTTGTATATAATTTTCCCTTATAAAGGGTAGTTCCTCTTACACAACCGTAATCAGAGTTTGTACACGAAAGATGTGTGCTACCGATAAGGTCTGTACAAAGTTTCATAACAACCAGCTAAAATGCAGAGAAGTTATTAATTTTGTGCAGCTAGATTTGCATTTTTGCACACTGTGGGTCAATGGTCGTCAGCACTCGCTAAATGAATAACGGGTATGCAGTGCATCGTAATATGCCCCGTCGTGCAGCATGAAAAGGGAGAGGGTATACCTGGGAGCAACCACGGATGCATCATAGTGCAGTCTCTTATCCGCTGGACCGAGGGTGCACTGTGCTGATGACCATTGCTCTAGGTTATCCTAATGGTTAAGAAAACGGAGTGCCACGAAATGGCGTTTCCGTCAAATGTTAGCTCTGCTGGACATATTTTCACTCAGGGACACCAAGACCAAGGGACTTTCGTAGCACAATCAAAATTACCCCATGCCTATCTGTGTGCCCCCTACTCCACATTAATATAAAAATTGAAGTTAAACCTTTTTCTTTTCAGTATTCTATCAATCATACAATATTATTAATTTAATAAATTATGTTCAGATCACGATTTTTCCTTTGTATTCTTTCATAAATTTTCTTATCACTGCATCAATTAATAATATTGAAGTGCTAGTTTGATTAATCTTTATAGAAATTTAAATTCGTCCTGTTCTTGTTTCGCGTCTAGGTATTACGCGAACTGAATATTAATTAATGATATTCACGAATTAAAAATGATGTCGTTCTAGCAATCTTATTATTAATGTAGAAAGAACATCATTTTCATTCTTTAGTAATAATGTTAATTTTACATATCGAGTATTTCAATGACATGATTTAATCTTAATTCATCCTTACTTACTTACTTACTTACAAATGGCTTTTAAGGAACCCGCACGTTCATTGCTGCGCTCATATGTCGCCAACGGTCCCTAACCTGTGCAAGACTTTGCTGTGATCGTGCCAGGGATCAGTCCCATTCCGAGGCTTAGTGTATGGATTCGTAAGACGCTGTTTTTTACGGTGATGGGTTGTTAGCCCTTCGCCCAACCCCCAATCTGGAGGACCACCCCTTATCGGCTGTCAATAACTGCTTATTCGATATTTTCGCTGTTACCCTCCATATCTGGAGGCCGTCTCCTTTATCCGCAACCTGAGGATGCGCCATTCCGTGGGACCCACAATGCATGGCTTAAATAATCATCAAAGACTAAATTTCTTGGTGTCATGATCGATAAGGATCTCAGCTGGTCTTTTCACATTGATGACCTTTATAATGTTTTAGACTCAAAGAGGGGGGCAAAGGCTAATAGGGATTTCCCGGTCTCTGATCGTGTCAAAAACCCTGATGGAATTGATATTCAACCCTTGCGGTGAATTTCGGTGAAGTCCGGAGGGCCCAATTAATCAAATCCACTCTCCTCACCTCCACGCTGGGGCCCCCTGGGATCTTTTAAGATGCGAAAGAGAGAGTGGTGTGCGGACAGCAATGGGAAGCTGCCGCATTTTTATATCCCAAGAAAATTTTATTAAAAAAATGGCATGATGAGTCTTTCCCTGGTAAAAAATTCCTGACGTAAACTATCCCCCCAATCGGATGTCCGGGAGGGGGATACTGGGGAAGGACACATCATTGCCCAAGCCAACAGACAGGAAGAAAGAAGATGGACGGAAGCGGCAACACAAGCTCCCGAAGTGATCCAGAAGAACGACGCAGCCACACAGACAGGAGAATCCAGCATTTCTGAAGGTACAGTAATGGTTTACATCAATGGCTGTAGTAATATTTCAAAGTAGGGAAGCAGTAACTAAATGCACTAGATATTTAGAAAATAAATTACCTATCATCTGTCATTTAAATTGCAGAAGGATTTTCCCGTTTTGTTTGTCAAACCCGTCTTTGACGACATCGTAAAATCGAAGTTGTTACAGTTCCTTATTAAAATATTTTTCAGTTTCAAAACTGCCGACTCTGATATTCGCTCTTGGCCTATGGAGTTTCTGACAAATGGCTTTACCCTCTTTAGAATTGAGAGGAAGTGGTTGTAGGGATTTAGTGGAAGTTCACACATTTTGAAAACTGCAGAGTAGGCCGCCTCTAGTTTATTTCCCTTAATAAATTTCAAAAACTCACTCACTCACGCACCCAAAGATAATAGAATATAATGGATCTTGAAACTTTTAACTTACTGCCCTGTGAAAACAGTAAAACGTGACTTATCAGGTTTTTCCCCTATACTATTAATGTGAACCATAACATGAGATGACACCATATATATGATATGACACGATTCTTCCATTCCACTTTTTATCTTTGTCCTATGTCTTTCTTGAATTGCCCTTGTTCTCTTTGTGCACTCCGTTTTCTCCACGTATTGCCCTTTTTCTGTTTGCATTCACGCTGTTCTCCTCGTATTCAACAAGTTTCCTTTGCTTTCAACTTTTTCCCCTTGTGCTTCTGGATTTTACAATGTTAAATTAGAACATGTTAATGAGAACAAAGTAAAATATCTGAGGAAAGCAAACTTCAAATTTTTCAATTTAGTTATGTTGTTCAATGTTATGTTGATTTTGCTTTACTTAACAGATTCGATGGAGACCAAGAGCCCGATTGCCATCCGGACGGCTCCAGAGAAGGCGACGACCAACTACAACTGTACTGGTACCAGCTTAGAGAAGACGATGAAGGCTCTTCAGCTGGACCGAAAGAGAGAATGACAGAAGCATCCACTCAGACCAGCTGCCAGAACTTGTACGTGGAGCCTGTAGTTATTGTGTTGACACAGGCGTCCACACAAACAATGGAATCTAGTATTTCTGAAGGTACAGTAATTGTTTACATCAGTAGTATTTCAAAGTAGGTAAGAAGTAACTAAATACAGCCCATAAAGGACAAAAGCTTGGGTTTGTATCTATATTCGAAGTAACCTTTACTACGTGCTTCATCTTTTGATTGATTGTCAGACTTTACTTTTATGATTCAGTTATTGTTAATAGTTTGGTGACGTACATGTTGTCATGCTACTGTCCATGCGAGTTGTTATATTGCAGGGAAATCACGTGACAATTACTTACTTTAGGCGGCCCTTCTCTTTAAATTATTTTAAACAGTAGTATAATAATACGCTAACTTCCAATTCCGTACAGCAAATATTTGCAGAAACGAGGCTAACAGCACATCCACTAGCCCTTACAGAGAGGAGTGGGGCAAAGCGGGATGCGACATAACTTTTTGGCGGAGCAGTACCTATTTACCCTCTATTTATGCTGTGCATTACAAACATTTCAACTCAGAATTACATGCCTTTTAGGTGGACATGGAACAACTGACAAGAAGCTGGCTAAGCCGATGATGGTGTACCAGACCTCGAGCAGCGACCACTTGGCGGAGTCCGACAGCCGGCACGCCGAGTGGGAGGAGCCCATCAGTGACGAGGAGCAGCGGAAGCTGAAGGAGCTGGAGGATTTTCTTAATTACTTACAAATCGGCCGTCAGGAAGGTATATTTTATTTTTATTTTATTGGGTTATTTTACGACACTGTATCAACATCTAGGTTATTTAGCGTCTGAATGATATGAAGGTGATAATGCCGGTGAAATGAGTCCGAGATTTACCCAGCATTTGCTCGTATTGGGTTGAGGGAAAACCCCGGAAAAAACCTCAACCAGATAACTTGCCCCGACCGGGATTCGAACCCGGGCCACCTGGTTTCGCAGCCAGACGCGCTGACCGTTACTCCACAGGTGTGGACAGGAAGGTATAGTAACTGTTTACATCCTGGGGCCTGTTTCTAAAAAATATTTGTTCAGTAGTTCACCAGTTACTAGTTACCAGAGTATATTTCACCAGCTCTAGTAGAATCTGTTTCTCAAACTATTTTACCATTGTAGCAGATTGTGATAATTTTTCACTAGTCAAATGATCTCTTTCACTGGTCAGCTGATTGAGTTCGTTTGTTCATAGTCATTGGTAGGTATTGTTATTTGGGGTTAGAAGACTAAGTTGTTTTTATTTTGGTTCTGATTTCTCTTTTCGGCTGAAATGCCATCAATGGAAGGCAAATTTACCATACTCAATATGATTAATGAATCAAAGGATATATTATTCGGCGATTTTCTAAGTATATCAACAAAGTAAACGAATAGACTAAAAATTCGTAATAGGTGGGGCTGTGGAACTGATACCTCAGAACTAAGATATTACATACGTTAGGAACACTTACTGGTTCAACATTAAGAAAGCAACTTTAATAAGTACCAATTCAAGTTCACAGTTAGTATCTTAATATGAACATATTATGTAGCTATTGGGTGTACCGCCGACACGAATGCCACTTATGACTTGATAAAGAATTCACAATTTTATTTTATTTTCATTTTTACATTTGATCTATTCATACGTTAGTGTAGTTTTATATTTAATTTGTAGGCTGAAGTTGAGAATGTCAGAAGAACTGGCAGTGGCGGAGGAAAGCCAGCAAAAATTATTGCAGTTGATGAATTTGTATTAGGTTATTAGATAAAAATTCTGCAAGTGTTGCTAGTCTAGGACAGAAAGACCTGATGGCATTGGAAAGTAATCAATATCCCAATTTGTAGCCTATTTGTAGCTTTGCTGATAATGCACGCCTTCTATTCGTTTGTCTTCTTATGGCAGGTCCCACTACATGTAACAACTCTTCAAGCTTTTCAGCACTTTACCTAACCGTTCTTTAAAATATTTAAGCCGTACTCCAATAAAGGAATAATGTTCTTTCTCGATATAGTTTTAGCTCTTCTCACAACAACTTCTTCATCACTTCAATCGGGTCCACACCTGTGGAGTAACGGTCTAGCCGCGAAAACAGGTGCCCCGGGTTCGAATCCCGGTCGGGGCAAGTTACCTGGTTGAGGTTTTTTCCGGGGTTTTCCCTCTACCCAATACGAGCAAATGCTGGGTAACTTTCGGTGTTGGACCCCGGACTCATTTCACCGGCATTATCACCTTCATATCATTCAGACGCTAAATAACCTAGATGTTGATACAGCGTCGTAAAATAACCCAATTAAAAAAAAACTGCAATCGGAATCACTAAATCACATATTAAACACTAACTGCAATATTTTGTTTTGATTATCTGAGACAGGTTGTCACTAGTAGGCTTAACGAATAGGGTATTTATTCAGTGACGTCATTCACCCAGATCTCACCAGTCGCGAGTCTCATTTCCATTTGTCACAGATCGTAGAACCTGTTCTTAAATGTTTGAAGTTAAAGCAAATTAGGTTCTTTACAGAAAAGAAGAACACTAATTTAACATTTTAACACGAAATTCTCTAGGATTTTAATAAGGCAGTAAACATAATAATATCATATTATTAAATAGTTGTTTCTTATCCAAGTGTGCAAACAGGAATACAATATCGACGGCCCAGAGCGAAAGTGAAACTACGCAAAATATAAAGTTCTGAGAAACCTGCATTTTGAAGCTTTATGTAGCTGAGAAAATTCAAAGGATTGTTGAACTTAATCAAAATTCAAATCATGTTTTATATACGTCGTAAGTTTAAAATTGGTGTATGTTAATTGGAAATTTCACACAAACATGAAGCTTTTATTTCAGATGTATATAGTATTCTTGCTAATTATTGTTATTTTCAGTGGTTCAAATAGATACGGTATAAATAATAATAATAATAATAATAATAATAATAATAATAATAACAACAACAATAATAATAATAACAATAATAATAACAATAATAATAATAATAATAATAATAATAATAATAATAATAATAGTTTCATGTCTCTCCTGAACATTTTGGAAATATCAAATACTTGACACTAGATCTAAGGACATCGATATGTTAATTTGCGGCTTTATTACTCAAACACTGAAAATATTCTACGTTGCATGCTGAATAGTCTATTATATACAGGAACGTCTGAAATATGCAAAAATAAATACAATTAGTTTTCAATATTCTTCGTTATAGTCGTAAAAAAAAAAAAGATTTTGTATGACTTTGCAAATTGACAGCAAAAAATATACAGTTGTATACGGATCCTTCGCCTATTAATATGCCATTCACTGAAAGCCAGTGAATGAAATGGCACATGCTCAACGATCAAATTTGTTTTGCTTCTTGCAGCCTACAACCCAGCGGCCTTTGAAACTTCCATGACAACGTCCATGGGTCCCATACCAGCTCCAACGCCAGTACAATCATTCGAAAAAGAAAAAGAAGAAAACAAGGAAGATTTAAAGTTTGGACTGTCATTCGTCAAAGACGAAGATAAGGAAAGTGCGAATGGTGGCTGCTGTCCCTGTTTAAAAAATGTATTTCTTAGGTTTCGTCGTGTTTTTAGACGTAAGTATTTACAAATTGTAAGTCTAAGAGCCAGTTTCAGACAGATCGCCCTCGCGTGTTTCTGTGTTTCCTTCCCCACTTAAGCATTCCTGTTACAGCAATAGTAAATTATGTTTTTTTTTTTTTTTTTTTTAAATCCAATGCCACCAGGTTGTCTTTTCGACATTTCTGGTCTTCTCTCCTGGCTGTGGCTTAATTGTAACCCACTTCTGAGGTTGGGGCACCTGGAAGGCGGAGTTACATTACTCCGATGATATGATAGGATGATTATGATAATGTAGTGCCAGGAGAGATCTTAAATCTAAACTTAACCTAAATTCCAGACCATGGACGAACACAGGAGAAATTCCGGGAATCGAACCCGGGACCTCATGAACTATAGCCAGAAGCTCTGACCACTAGACTATGAGGCTGGTCATATAGAAAATATGTAATTAATTACATCAACTTATAAGGCATACAAGTTTGCAACGTATTACCCAACAACCAAATAAGACTCGAACATCATTAATTGTCATAGTAAGTTCCTGAACAATAAACAAATTTTATAAACATGAGAAAGTTGTCTTTCAATGTGAAATATTTCATTTGTGAGCAGAGGCACCTGGATTACAGGCAGCAATTAGGATTAGCAGAATGGAATCTTGCCATTGGCAAGAAATTCTCGTAAATTTTATAGGAAGCCCTGTTATTCTGAGACAGAGTTCTTTACATATTGTAAATCTATACTAATACGTGGATGCTTTAGCATCCTTTCCAAAGAAATCCATGCGAAAGATTTTTATCGGCCTTAAAAATCCATAGCTGATAACCACACAACCACGGAAGTGAAAAAATGAATTAAATATTAACGAAATATAAGCACTATTTGAATTAAATGAATTCATTATATGTATAACACAATGACAATATAAATTTTATCGCATAAAAAAACGCGCGCGCACACACACACACACACACACACACACAAACAAACAAACAAACAAACAAAAATATAAGTGTTTACTTTCGCAATATTTCATTTGCTAAAAACAATAATATCAAACTACATAATAAAAATCCCACCCTCTTCCAGCCTTTGAAACAATACCACGAAGAAATCTGAAATATCATAGTAAATTATATACTCTCCTTAATGTTACCAACCCTTAAAACTTTCGTTTTGTTTGGCGGCCTTTTTCGTTATGTTAATTACCTATACAGTAAAAATAAACTATAATTAAAAAAAAAATTAATCAACAACATATACAAAAACAATTAATTAATTTTAACATAAAAATAAAATAAATTTATATAATATATCCGATTATACCGAATTGCACGATAAAATTATTCAGTGTAAATGAAATTCTTAACTTAAAGATTTAATATGTCTGAATCTCACGCTCCGTTCCTTGGCTCCACTCAATATTGCGATAATTAACCGCGTGTTGTCGCATTTTCCACTTAATTCTTTTGTATCCCGATAGGCACATCACGCTTAGAAATGTTTCGAGCTGCATATTATGATTTAAACATTTTTATGGCCATGCAACAGGAAAGGAATGTACATTTTTTTTTCTTGGCACTTATTTTTTTCACATTTCCGACCCAAGAAATCACTTTCCCTCTAGAGTGCACTGAAATTAATGTGTGAAGGGCAAAAGATTTTTCTGCACGCTAAGCTCATGCATTTGCTTTGTTTTCTTCAATGTAGTTAGTAATTACGAGTATTCTAGAATTTTTGAAGATTATGTGGCACTTTGAAACTAGATTAACAACTCCGTCCTAGCTTGCCGTTTAATAAGGAAACATGATAAAAAGTTCTAAATATTTTTTTTCTCAACTCAATGTTTGGCGGTAAAATCATTACCACTTAACCAAGCCGAACAATCGAGTGCTCAGACTAACAAGGTTCTATCTACTGTTTTGTAAATTTTAGCGGAGAGCATTTTTAAAATTCGTTTAGAATTAAAATGAAAATGGAAAACATTTTTAATCATGACACTGGTTTGTTAGCTTCGTAAATGACTTGTTTATTATTTCGAGAACTTAAATTGTTCGGAATAATATTATTTTATATTGTACTGAATGGAAGAAGTGCGTTAGAAATAACTTTACTACGCGATTAACTTTGGATCCCTTTTCAAGGTTCACTTTTATGATTTACTTATTGTTAATAGTTAGATAACGTACATATTGTCTACTTAATATGCTACCTATTTATCATGTTCATTACATTATCTAACAATCAATTTATTACGACGATTTAAAATCAGAATTATGTTGCATTTCAGATATGTCCAAACAGATTCACAAGGTGATGATGTACGAAGTGAACGCGACGTCGAGCGGTCACCATCTGGACAGAAAAGCAAGCACGATCACTTTGAGCAGTGAAGAAGGTAGGCTACAGTAATTTTATTGTTTACTTCCTGAAGTGGTGGCGCTTTCAGCTACGCACAAGTTCGGTTGCTGGTTGCGAAGAGCAGATTTATCGAGTAGTGCCATTCAGCCAGGTGGCTCAAACCGCTTGTTAAATTTGTCGCAGTTCGTAGAACCTGCTGTTAAATATTTGAATTAAGTTCTTTACAGATAGGAAGAACATTAATTTAACACGCATTCTCTAGCTTTTATTATGGTAGTAAATATAATGTAAAAATAAACGACAAAATACAACTCGAAACGAATGATATTTATTATTACATTTCCTATTCAAGTGTGCATGCAGTCAAGACGTGAATATGATAGCCTATTATGCCTGTAGCCTTGAAACACATTTGTGCTTATTTTGGCTGTCGTTTACCCCTATACTTTCAATGATAATACCGCATCCACAACAATGAAACGTAGTAAGTCACTCAAAAACATAATTAAAAATAACACCGTTCTGCATTTCAAAACTTATTTTCTGTTGTTTCAAATCTGATAGGTGATTCTAAACGGATTTTTTGTGCTGAATTCGAAAATAATCTCCATTTTTCCTCATGACGTCAGGTTTTCAGACAATTCATGAATAACTAGAAATGAAATTATTGCTTTGTGAAAAGTCATAAAAATTATTTTCAACAAGAATTTTGTGAGAAAAACTAGGCCACAATTTGCTATTTGCCACTAATTAATCATTAATTAATATTAATTAATAATTATAAACACTTTCATAACCTTACCTCAATATTGCACTTCAAATTTTCTCCTCTTTGACCTCCTTGCATGTTGTTCAGAGGAGTCCCTTTTTAACATCCAGCAATAGTCCGCAATGTTTCCATTATGAAGCAAAACACCTTTAAGACTTTTCTGAAAAGAATCTATGAAGAACCTCCACTCTTTGGAATTATAGTTTATGTTATAAAATTTAAGACGGCAATGATGTCTTGGTAATACACTAAATTTTCTTCTTCAGAAAAAAAAGGGGGGGGGGACAAGTTCCTTCTCACGATGCCTGTACCATGAAAAATATGTACAGTTACCCTGAAAAAGAATGAGACGATTCTTGGTCGTCGGAAGTTAAAGTTCTACAGCGCGGTTCACTCGATATCGACGTAGGGATACATAACATGACAGATAGTACAAGAATTGTTACAAGGACCACAACAAGGACAAGGACCAGAATAAGGATCACGAAGAAGACTGCCATTTAAGGCCAGGATTTCACAACATAGCTCGAGTCCCAAAATATCATTGCTTCACTGTACCGAATGGCAAATGCCTGCTAAGGGATCTACATTCTGGACTGCTGCTATCACTGTCTTGTCTCGGTAGCTCATATAGTAGCGTGCCGGTTCCATTGTATAACCGAAACATCTCGTGTTCGATCCCAGGTAAAACTTTTTTTATTGAGGTGTAATTAATTTGTTCAGAGTTCCTCGACTGTCCAATTTGTCGAAAAATATGGAATAATTTATGCCCAATTTCTGGGTCTTACAAGTGGGCTGAACCTCGTCAAAAAAAATAAATCTTACTTGGAAGTTAAAAGTATTCTTCTTCAAACAAAAATCATAAGAAACAAAAAGAGACCTGTTAACTTAAAATCTTGTCCATATGCCATCAGCTTCTATTACAGCTCTAAGTCGATCCGGCATGGATGTCACGAGATTGTGGAATAAGTTCTGATCCCCGGCGAGATCTTCCCAGGTGTCAACAACTTGATCCCACAATTCGTCTCGATTTCGAGGGCGTCGGTGGGCATAGGTGGCTATCCTTCTCTTTTTCAATTCCGCCCATAAATTTTCGATGACATTCAAATCAGGTGACTTCGGAGGCCAATTAATGATTTCGATCTCGGGTCTACTTTGAAACCATCTTTGAATGCTTGCAGCATAGTGCACGGGATGGTTATCCTGCTGGAACAGCAATGTTCCTTCGGGAAAACGTTCTCGGGCGGAGGGAAGGAATATATTTTCCAGAATGTGCTCGTAAGTTTCCGCATTAAACCGGCCATCGATGCGTTCTATAACGCCAGGTCCATCGTAAGACATCCACCCCCAACACGATATGCTAAAGCGCCCCGATCTTTCACGTCGGTGCACATAGCGCTGATCATGTCGGAGACCATCCTCACGATAGACACGGACAGGACCTTCGTAATCACTCGAGATGGTTGTTTCGTCGGAGAAAATTACATTTCTCCAATCGAAATCCACTCGATTGGTAGCGAGGGCAAGACGGTCGACAGCTTGTGCTTCCCCCAATATTTCCATTTGCGCAGCCCTCCGGCTCCTAATACCGCGGTTCCTCAACCTGCTGATCACAGTCTGTGAAGAGCCGGGAAAGTTAGATGCTGCTCTTATTTCGTTAGCAGTCAGAAAGGGGTCCTGTCGAACTGTCTCGAATAAAAGAGCATCCTCTTCCAATGAAGAAATCCGCGGACGCCCAGGAATAGGGCGATTTTCGACCTCCCCAAAATTTTGGTAACGATGAACCCATCTCGCGGCTGTACTTCCAGGAACACCGACCAAACGGCCAGCAGATCTAGCCCCATATCCAGCCTCAACTAGAGCTATAACTCGCTGTCTCATGTCACGTCGGTTCGCCATTACGATGAGAAATGAGAGATGACGATGATACTTTGGTGTAGACAATGACTATTTAACATCATATAGAATTATTGAAATAAGAGGCATCTTGCATAGTAAGAGTTAATAAATCAACCCTAAATTAAATATCTAAATAACAGGATATAACAGGAAGTCCAATTGTTGCGAAACTAATCAAATTAAATCTAATTACATTAAATAAACAAACCCCAAGTTATGACACCACATTGCTACAGCTAAATTGTATGTTATTAACATAAGCATTGAATAGGTCCGTGGTTGTGCGTTGGACGACAAAACCAAACATCGAAAGTTCGAATCTTGCCGAGGAATGTAACTTCTTGCTTTTTATAATGTAAATCAGACTTATAACTACAATCATTCATATTTCTTACATTATTTATTAATATTTATAGCCAACATTGAATTTGTAAAGAAAAGACTTTAGAAATCTCATATGGAATTTGTGATCTGTAGTGACATAAACATAGATTATCTCTCGGACCTTTTCCGTAAAAGTAAATTAAATTCACTCCTTGAAACTGGAAACCTTATTCGTAGGGTCATTTTCCCATAGCTTACAAGCTGAAGTAACACAGCCATTGATAAACGTTTTGTACACAGAATTAGACTGAATTCCTATTCGACAGAACCTATAATCAATGGCTTGTCTGACCATGATAAACAAATCCTATGTGTTTCCAATGTCACTGAACAATTTCAAAATATTAATTTAAAAACTAAGAAAGGATCGTAATTGCTGTATCTAGTGATTATTTACATTTATGTCTACAAACTGAATCTTGGAAAAACATATATGATACTGGTACTACTGATATTAAGAGTAAATATATTGAATTTTTCACTTAATTTCATAATCACTTCAGTGGATGTTCTCCACTCAATGTTGTGAAAAAATTCAAAAGTTAAAACATGTAGATAACGCAGGGACTTCAAAATCTCATGTATTAAAAAGAAGAATCTATATGTAATGAGTTGCAATGTAATGATCTTCATGGTCTTAAATACTGCAAGAAGTACAGTGTAATTTATCAAAAATTATGAAAGAGGGAAATAGAATATATTTGAGTAGAAAAGTACAAAATTCAGATAATGCAATTAAACCTATTCGTAATATTATTAAATTTAAACTTGTAGATATCCTAAGAAAGAAAATATTTTTTCATTAAAAACCAATGATTATAAAGTAGAGGATCCCAAATCTATTGCAAATTCTTTTAACGTATTATAGTATATAGTACAGAAATATTATTGACAACTTAAACATTCAAGATTTTGCAAAAAGATACTGCAATTGGTTACTTAACATATGTATTTAATAATTAGTATTAATATATGTAATTAGTCAATAACTGCAACATTGCTTATACATTCAATCATAACATGAATAAAATTGAATGCAAACACGTAGATAAAATAGTTAAAATTAACTGCAGGGGTGAGAATGAAATAATCCAAAGCCATACTTTTAACAAAAATTGTTTTTTGCGAGTGCATTTCTTACACATATGGGAAAGCTATTAATAAATTATTGTAATAATTACTCAACAAATGACATAGCCTTAGGACTCTAAACCTTTGTAAAAGTATCTATTATTATATATTTTTTAAATTTCATTTTAATTGTTAGTTTTCAATATATATGCATTTACATTGTATATGTGTGTGTATAAATGCATTAATTAGATTAACGTTTATAATATTATAACTTGTAATTTTGTATTGTTTGCGATCATTAACACTTAATCTCAGGACTTTGTAAAACTATATTTCAACGTGACTTAGCTATTTCAACGTTATTTAGACAAAAAAAAATTGTTGTGTAGACTAAGAATCGAACTCGCACTCTTCTACACAACACGCAGAAATCTTACCGTCTGAGCTATGGAAACGACATGAAAGCTTTCCTTTCTGTGCGGAGTGTCGATCTAGTCATGAAGGTCCATTGTCGATTTAACTACACGATTTATGTATATATTTAGCTTTTATTTACGTAATATTATCATATTTTTTGCAGTTTTTAATTGAATTTCGGAACGATGCTAGTAACAAACCAAATAGCCTGAATTTAAGTAACTCAATATTCGTTATCTTGTGTATCGGTGCTCTGGTCTCCGATCATGCGCAGTGTCTTACATCTGAGACTTAGGAATATTCAATCGTCTCATCCTTTTCCAGGGAAACTGTACCTTGAGCTAATACTTTCTTTTCTTTTAACCTAGAACCTAATAGTTCTGCTGATTCTCCAGGAAAATTTAAATCCCTCGCTAAATCATTAAGCTCACTTTGATTAAAACATCTATCATCACCAGTATTCTCTGGTTCATAAGTATGATCCACTGGAGATTCAGTTTCATTGATACTGGATGCAGATGGCAATGTATCTGATTCAAGGGGTAGCGGAACGGGAATATCAGGACCATGAGGTATGGCCCGAATGGCAGAGGGAATGTTAGGATATAGAATCTCTTTCTTGTTTTTAGCAGTATATCCAGCTACCTTAACTGTACAAAAATAACAATCGTCTCCATGATTTGTAGATTCCCTCCAAATCATAGGGATACCAAAGGGCAATGACTTCCTTTTTCCATTTTTCCAACTCCTCAACTCTTCAACACAACTACGACATACTTTGTGGGGGCACTAGGATTTGTCCTGGTCTCCTAACTTAATGCCAAAATATTGAAAGTAAGTATTCTTCACAAAAGCTGTTATATTCTGTCTCTGTTTTACTAACGTATATGATCCACATATATAGCAAAACAAATTTGAATCATTTACACAACCACGTTTCGACATTTCTATGAAACAACACTATTATGTTATACTCTCGAGAAAAATGAGAACTCACACACTTCACTTTTACACGACAACCAAAAACACAAAACTGAACCTCTAATTTTAAAACAACTTTTAAAAGGGGATAGGTTTATTATCTCAGTAAGGAAATCTGTAGCCTTATAAACTTGATTGCACGTCCATAAATATATACACTCAGGGACAAAAAAAAACCGGACACTTCTATATTTGCTTCTATTTTGTTGCCAATTATTTAAAAATGAAACAAAACCCATTTAAACAAAATAATGTTTCATTTAGCACCTTATACGACAACATTAGAAAAAAAATCTCTGATGAGAAAATTTACAAAAAATTACAAAGGGCGTATAACTATGGCATCGTTTGATCTAACTGTTTTTTTTCATTTTATGGTGCCTTAAACATTAAAAACTCTTTTTAGTAACGGGTATTACCCCCTCTGGCTTGAATAACTGCATCCATACGTCTTGGCATGCTCTCAATTTGGTTAGCAATGTCTTCTTGAGGAATAAATTCCCATTCTTCGCCAAGTGCTCGCCTCAACTCTTGTAACGATTCTGGTCTCGGTCGTCTATTCTTAACACGCCGTCCCAGCATGTCCCACACGTGTTCAATTGGGTTCATGTCTGGACTCCTTGCAGGCCATGGAAGAACATGGATTCCCACTTCTTGGAGATAATCTCCGACCGCATGGGCAATATGCGGCCGTGCATTATCATGCATTAAAACAAAATTATCGCCTACAAATTGGCCAAATGGCACAACATGATCAGCCAAACATTCATTTATATACCTATCAGCTGTTAGTCTTCCATTTTCAACAAAAACCAACTCTGTACGAGCATCCGTACACACTCCTGCCCAAACCATCACTCCACCACCTCCATACGGCACATTTTTGGAAATGCAACACTGTGAAAATCGTTCTCGCCTCCTTCTCCAAACTCTTTCACGTCCATCAGGTGAGCACAGATTGAAACGGGACTCGTCGGTGAACAGAACACAGCTCCACTGTCCATTTCTCCAATCCCTGTGATCATTTGCAAAACGCAGTCGTTAAACTCGATGCATCCTGAGAAGTCTGGGACCAGTTGCAGGTCTACTTGATATCAGTCCACTTGCTTTCAACCTCCTTCTAACTGTTTTGGCCGAAATTGGGCGTCCATGCATGTTAACAAATTGTTGGGCTAGACTAGTAGCTGGCAGGTTGCGCTCCCTAAGAACTCTCAACACCATATACCTGTCTTCACATGGATTTGTAGCTCTTGGACGACCCGAACCTGGTCTTCTGGTATATTCTAGGGCTTCTCTATACCGTTTTATGGCATCATGGGTTGTGCTTCTAGCCATATTCATAACATTTGCAATGTAACGTACACTGCGTCCATCATCGTAAAGGGCTACAGCTCGAGCCACATCTTCAGGTCGCATCTTGTTTTAAGACAAATGTTACAACCCCACTTAAACTCAGAAAATGTAAAAAAATAACGAATGATAACGATAATGAAGCACAAAATGGTTGAGACAAAATTGTTATAGCTGAGACTCCGAAAGCAAAATTGGAATATTTGGTTGTAATGGCTTGTTTATAAAACAAAAAACAACTTGTTTATAAAACAAAAAACAATCAACAATGTATACACGTCTCCATAACAACAGATGGCTACCATAATATTGTATGAGAAGATAATGTTTTGCAAAATACCAGCAAATATTAAAGTGTCCGATTTTTTTTGTCCCTGAGTGTATATATATATATATATATATATATATATATATATATATATATATATATATATATATATATACATATATATATATACACACAGGGTCCCTATGTCATTTCTCCAATTCATTGTTAGTTTTAATAGCAATCTCTAAGAGTAAATATTTTCTTCATAATTTTTTATGACCTAAGACACTAAACATTTCAACTTCGTGTTTATAGATAACGTTGGATGCAGACAGGTAAAAATCTCCATGAATAAACAACGGATGTCTTAACCTCGGTTCACTTTAAGGAGGAGGATACAATTTTGTACATCCCCCAAGGGAGAGATTTTAATAAATATCAAATACAAACATAATAAAATATATTATGTTACATTTTAAGTAATAAATTTTAAATTATAAGCTGTCGTGCCTTTTTAACAAACAACAAGCACACTGTAATATTACTATATTACGAAAAATATTGAAAACATAAAATTTTGAATTGTAAAAAATCCTGACGTGGTACGCGAAAACGGATTTCGTTTTTGCAATCAGTGTGAAATTGTGATTCAGAAACGCTCATGTATTTCAAAACAACAAAATCCATGCAGAACTGTGTAATAAATGGACTTCCAACTACAAAAAGGTACTACTGAGCACTTTATAGAGAACGGATTAATGGGCTTTTACCTTTTTTTTTTTTCCTTACTTTTGAATTCCTAATTTCTTAATACTTTTTCGAAACATGATCGTAGGAGTCGTATATGTGAAATCTGTTGAACCTAAAATACCTCAATCGGACCTTAGTACCTAAAATAACCTAAATCATTGTTGATAAGCATTATCTTGCATTTACTGCGTTATATATTGATTTTCTTGAGAGAGAGAAACATCAATACATTGAGAGAGATAGAGAGAGAGAACACCCTCGACTTGGAGGAGGCTGCCTCAATCCCTAAGGCAAAATCTGTACTTAGCAGCGACAACGTTTATGGCTCCCTTGCTTTCCTCAAGGCACATTTCAGTGACCTTCCAAAATATATTGAGTACTTGGAATCTTCGTCGCTACAACTGAAAGATGCAATTGGTGTCACTGACTCGCTTCTACATGAACAAATACCGTGGAAAGGTTATGTTTTATTTAACGAAGCTTGCAACTGCAGAGGTCAGTAAATCTCCTGACCGTCGCATTTAAGCACACTTAAATGCCATCGACCTGGCTCGGGAATAGTACCGTGGATGAAGCCGTGATTTTAAAACTGAAGAAATTATTGCATAGGAATCCAGTTTATATAGAAAAACGCTTGAAATGTGCAAACATATATACGAGTAACTTTTATTCGTGATTGCAGTCGCTCAAACATATATAAAATGTTTTTGATTACGAATCCTCTCCCTATTAATATGGCATTCAATGAAAGCCAGTGAATGCATGCTTAACGATCAAGTTCATTTTGCTCTTTGCAGAAACACAGTCTGTGGACTATGAAGCAGAAGAGGAAACCAGAGTTGAGAAGGAAGAGAAGAAGGAGAAGGAGAAGAAGAAGAAAAAATGTGGTATTTTCTTTAAAATATTTTGTTGTTGTTCGTGTTTGAGACGTAGAAGTAGTGATTTTTAAGTTTACGAGGTGTGGCAATTAAGGAGAGGCAGAGGTGAATATTTCAAAATCCACAAAATTTATCCGATTTGTTTGAAATTGATCATGGATACTAAGTATGTTATTAGTAATGGACATACCAAGTTTCAGCTTTCTAAGTACAATAGTTTTGTAAATATTAATAATTTTATAAAACTTTATATCGTTTGATATACAGGCTCTTCGCTCAGCGAGTTCCCCGGCGCTAGCACGGGAGCGGGATGCGGGAGATAACCAACACTCTCTGGGAAATTTCATGTGTGTTTGATGCTATAAGCACCTACCTTAGTTTTCGAAGTGTTGTCCCTCGGCGCGAATACAAGCCTGACGCCGATTTTACTGTCATGTAGAGGAAGTTCATGAAAATCGTGTGGATTTTCTTGACTCTAATGCCTATTTTTTGACTGTTTTCACGTCCTCGTAACGTGAACCAAGCTTCATCTGTAAAAATGTAAGTCCTGGATCGAGAGAACCGTCATGAAATGGCTGTTGAAACCACCTGCAAAATTCTGTTCTTGCTTGACTGTCTGGAGGTTCTAAATTTTGCACATTCCTAATTTTATAAGGCTTTAATTTTAACAGTTTGGTTGCAGTATGAGCTGCTGTTTTAGATATTCCACACTGTGCAGCAAGACGTCTTAAAGATTTTCTAGGGCTAGCCTCTAATCGAGCACCGATTTCGTCTAATTTCTCCTCCATTAGAATACGGCTTTTTTTTTCAGGTTTCTTATTTAGTACAGACCCCGTTTCGCGAAATTTCTTAGCAATTTTATAAATTGTACGTTTACTTGTGACTACACCTTCTCCAAGATGAATATTTCACAAATGCATTATTTATAAATACCCTTTGTGGGACTGTAAACGCCATGTAACATTACATTCCTACCGGGAATCGAACCTGAATCCGCAGAAAAGATATCAATTGAGCCACAGCAGAAGACAGTGTCGAATTATAAAGCATGCACACACAATATTTCACGTTACCCGAACTGTATTGAAGACACCAATTATAAATTTACATTGCACCAGGGTTGCCAGATTGGTATAACTAAAAGTAGCGAAAGCTCGCTGGAAAAGTAGCCGAAATTCAGAAAAAGTAGGCCAATATAAATGGAAAATTTATATTTCGCGGATTTTATATTTTTAACTAAATCGGAATTTTTTTTTTTTTCCAAGTCTCCTTTATGAGCCCTAATTTGAACTTTATAAACTTTACAATCCGCTTTATTGCTGTCGTCTTTCACATCCTGAAGCCAGTTTGAGAATGAAGTACCATTTAACCACTGCCTATTAAACGTTTTGGTATACTTCTCCCACTTTCCCATTTTCAGCAATTACAGAACAAAATAATGAATAGTTCCATTTTCAGTATAATCACAAAACAAAATAAATGTATAAAAAAGTTATTCACTATCACAATTTAAAAATGTTACTGTATATCACTTCTATAACAAACACAGTTCTCTTAAAATTATTTCACTATAGAACTCAGAATTGAATAATTAGCCTACATTATAATTAGGATACAAAAAATTAAAAAAAAATAATTCTCTAATATAACTTAAAAACTGTATATCACTTTTACAAAAGATCCTAGTTCCTAATTTAAGATTATTGTAATATCTACATCGGCATTCACAAAAATATCTAACGCTTGAATTGGAGGAAAAACAGCCACTGATTATTATGTGCCTGCAGGCTGCACTTCGCCACTGCATTTCTGCTGGCACTGGTCATGGTAAAACGAGAAAATCCCCTTACACTGGCTTGGTCATGTGACATGTACAATAAATAGCCTATACATTTCGCATAGATACATCGTTTCTCTGGTTAAGGTGGTGGTGGAATAAAGCGAGACGTACACTGTAACAGGTTTCTTCACGGAGAGGAAGACTGTTACTACACCTATTATTATTAATTTTCCACAAATTCAAATCAGAAAAAATAGCCCAAAAATAGCCCCGAAAATTTTTGAGTAGCCCAAAAAGTCGCAAGTAGTCCAAAGGTAAAAATCAATAGCCAATTAAAATTTAAAGTAGCCCAATTGGCTACTTGTAGCCCAATCTGGCAACCCTGCATTGCACTGAAAAAGCACGCACACACGATATTTCACGTTAAGCGATCTGTAATGAAGAGACGGACTGACGCATATCGAAGCGAGTTAGTCACCGCCTCAAGATGACCAATACTGGCCGTAAGGTACAGCGAGGTCACGCAGATAAGGCACGTTGTCTTTGTGGTATAACATTTCAAGCGTACACTCGGTAAAATGCTCCATGCACCATATTGTAAGAAATTTTCAATATATCTTTTTATTTATATGTTCAGAGAAGGTGTATAAATAATGATAAGTATTAGTTTATTATGAGAATAATATAGTAATTCAGTTATCTTGGTTTTAATTTCATACTTTTAAGGGCACAAAATCAAAAACTAACATCGGAATATGAAAATAAAGATAATAAAAACGGAAAAAACCAAAATTTCATTTTGTCTTCAGTTTTGTTGAAAATTTCACCTCTGTCTCCCCTTAAATGACGATACCCGCATCTCCTATCGCGCAGCCATATGGGAGGAGGTTTGTACTGGAACGTAGTTGACCTCAATCCTTTCGGAGCAACCATTTTCGTTTCGTTCTTTTGTGTGTTGTCAATTCAGCAGTTTTTCCGCTCGATATAGTGTTTTTAAGTGTTAGCGTAGCGGTTAAAATTTATAAAATTTGTATTGTTCATATAGGGATTTAGCGTTTTTTTTAACACTCACAGCCGTGAAATAATATCGTCACTTAAGAACCAATACCGTGTAACTGACAAAATGTAAATTTTACCGGCTCGAAATATTATTCGTGCTCTTATATATGTCAATGTGTTATCTGAATTGTTGTCCTACCATCTGACTTGAGGTCAAGGTCGGTAGGCTGTAGCTTGAATCAGCATTAGATTACGTTCCAGACAATGATTGCTGCATTCTTCGTCAATCAAATTCTGAAACTATGGGAAAGGAAAAAGAAGATACAGTTCAATGTTTATTGTTTAATAATAATAATAATAATAATAATAATAATAATAATAATAATAATAATAATAATAATAATAGTAATGACAATCTGATTGTTACTAAAACGTTGCTGACAAATATAATTTTATAATAAAATAATGAATAATAATAATAATAGTAATATTATTATTATTATTATTATTATTATTATTATTATTATTATTGACAATGGACTTGACTGACTTGCGAATAATGAAAAGAAAATCATATAAAATATAATAATGATGATAATTTTTCAGGCACAACATTCGTTAAACACAATAAAGAAATAATTATAGGCCTATGCTGAAATCACAAAAAGTAATCCTTCAGTAACTCTAGTGTGGAATACTATCTATAAAAACTATGGCACAATCGGTTCTATATACAATAATGTGACGGTAATTTAGGCAAGCTACTAATGCTTTTTTTTTCTGTGCTTTTGCACGAGAACATGACTTTTTTTTACTGAAGGGACGCCATCAGTACTACAGCTAACCAATATCGCACAGTTCATTCTGTAATTCCCAATGTACACAGAAACATCTTTTTGTAAACCTAAATTTTTTTCTCATTAACTTTTAGGTTGTAGACAAATGTTCTCTTTCTTCTCGATTCAGAATTTGTACTGCCAGGTCTTTTCATAGGAGTGAAATTCCACAAGATTTGATATGTAAACGGTCCTCTGTTCCAGAATGCCTGAAAGATGTGTCTTCTCTCATTAGAAATTAAATTACAGCCCCTTACTTTCGAATTTTTGCACATTTTATAACTACACTCTGGCCCCAAATTCCTTGCATCTCTTTCCGTATCATGTGTCACTTTGCCATCTTTCGATCTCTTGTAGCTAAGATAAGCTTCCTCTAAGTTTTCTATTTTTAATTTTCTTCCACTTACCATTTTGTGGCTTTGAACTTCTTTTTCTTTTCTGCCAAATTTCCATGAAACGCTTGTAGATTCTTTTCTTTACCTTTTTCTGGCAAATGTAAAGATGCAGAATAAGTAGCACTCACGAATTCTCCGGGGTCGTCTACATCTGAAGACGCACCCGAAATTTGGTGTAGATCCATCATTGACAGGGTATTGTCTTCAGTTTCTGTCCTATCCTATTTCTAGGTGTATTATTTTAATAGTGTTGCTTTAAATCATACCAGACTGCATAATACGATCATAACCTTACCGGCAACACTAGACGGATAATCCCTGAACTGCAGCAGCCCATTTTCAGAAGGGCGGTTTTCTTTTGCATTTGAATTATCAGGCAGTACACCTATGAATAAGATGAGGTTATTAGTGTTTATAAATGTGATATAAATGCATTAAAAAACATGTAAATATTATCATCAATTTAGATCTTCCTCCTGCCGGAGGAAATGGAAGGAACCAAGCTCAGGACCAGTGAATGTAGCGCAAATTATTTTAGCGGCCCATTCATGATTATTTATATTAAGTACTTAAATTAAGTTTGCTGTTATGATACCGTAACTGAAGAAAAATAAACGTTTAATAACTGTGATACTTCTTATGCCATACCTTCGTTAATGTTCACAGAAGTTTCTTCCGTCTTGTATGCAGAACATAGCACAGATAGGATTTCATTCTCGCTAAACTGACTGTCGTCTGATTCATTATCCATTTCTTTTCTTGTACTTGTAGGCCTATATAATAATAAAATAATAAATGTACTATATTTCAGTGAATGAACTTGCAGTAAGATTCTGCGGGAATTCAGCTGAACTAACATTCAATTGACATTAGTGAAATAGTTCTATTATATTTACCTCTTAAATAATTGAAACTGAACACTTCTTTAATCTTCTCAGAATATTACACATTGTTGATACAATTTCACAAGGCAGTAACGAGAACCAGCTTCCGTACTGATGGCGCGCAGGGAGTAGACATAACAGCCTATCTGTTGTCAGATACGCGGTATTTCCTACAGACTTCTCATGACTTCAGATACGCGGTATTGTACCCCCCTCCTTCACACGCAGGCCATTCATGCAATCAAATTCCCGCGCTTGTCAATGCATGCAGATGACAGTGGAGGTACCATCTGTGCAAAAAAACAGTTTTGACCAAAAATGTCAGTTAACGCGGTATTGTTTCTTAAGCGACGATATTATTTTTACACTGATAGTAAAGCAATTTATCGGTTTCTGTACTGTATCTTAGCGGGTTTTTAAGAATCGAGTTGGCAACACTGGTTCTGTCTGCTTTAGTTTGCTTTTGAGCCTTGGTTGAAGAGCACGCAGTTTCATCGTAGTGCCGCGATCATGGATAACGTTACAATAAATTCGAGCAACGAATTCCCCAAATTCTCCTTGTGTTTCCCCTTTCTCCTGGTATTAGTCTTGTTCTCCTTGCTTCCTCCTATTCTCCTTATATCTCCCCTGTTCTCCTTGTATTTTTCCAATTTTCCTCGCATTCCCCCTATTCTTCCCTAATCACCTTTTTCTCTTGAAATTCCACATGTTCTCCTAGTATTTCTCTTGTTCTCCTTGTATCTCCCGTGTTATCCTCGTATCCCCCGTATTCTCTCGTATTTACCATATTCTTCTCGAATTCGCCCTATGCTTCCCGTTATCTCCTTCTTCGCCTCGTAATCCTCTTGTTCTCTTCGAATTCCCCATGCTCTCCTTGTATTTCCTATGTCCTCCTTTTAATTTCCTTGTTCCACTTCTATTCCCCTGGTTCTACTTGCTTTCCCCTTGTTGCCCTTGTATTTCTCTTCTTCTTGTATTACCCTGGTTCTACTTGCATTGCCCATGTTGTTCTTTTATTTTCCTTGTTCTCCTTGTAATCCCCATATTATCCTTATAGTTCCCTTGTTCTCCTTTTTTCCTTACAACTCTCATGTTCTCCTTGCATTCCCTTTGATCTCATTCTAATCCCCTTATTCTTCACATATTCCGTTTTTCTCATTTTATTTCCCTTCTTCCATCCCATTTTTTCTCTTTGAATGTCGGAAGCCTTCTTTGAATTCCCCTTGTTCTCTTTGTATAGCCCGTTTTCTCAATATATTGCCCTTTTTCTGCATTCCTCCTTGCATTCTCATTGTTTCCATTTCATTCCCGTTGTCTACCTTGCATTTTCCTTGTTTTCACTGAATTTCTCTTGTTCTTGTCCCATTCTCTTTCTTTTAATTGCATACTCCTTGTTCTCCTTGCATTACCCTTATTTTCCTTGCACTCCCTCTGGTTTACCTTTATTAAAATTATTGCCCTTGTATTCCAATTCTTCTCCATGTATTCCTTTTGTTCTCCTTGCATTTTCCCTTATATTTGCTTTGGTTGTTCTCGCATTTCCTTTGTTATCCAGATATTTCGCCTGTTCTCCAGGTATTCGAGTTATTTTCCAGGTATTCCTCCTCATTCTCCAGGTGGTACCCTTATTCTCTAGACATTGCCCTTGTTCTTCTGGTATTACACTTGTAGAGCAGCTATTACCTTGTTCTTTAGGTATTCTTCTTGTTCTCCTTGTATCTCCGTTGTTCTCCCCTTATCCTCCCCTATTCTCCAAGTATTCCCCTTGTTCTCCTTTTATTATATCCCTGTTCTCTACGTATCCCTTTTTTCTCCTAGTATAATAATAATAATAAAAACCATAAATCCCAAGTGGGGCAAGGCTTCCTGCTTGGGCACGGGTGGTTCGAGTCTTGACCATGAGAAGAGCCGACCGCATGGTCTGTTTAACTAGTTCTTTGTCCACAATTTCACTAGCACTGGTTGTTGCTCCCGCTCGAAGTTGGTTGACTGCGTCCTTCCACTGTGTTCTTTGGCGTCCTATTCTGGTCCACAGTCCTCCTACCTGCAACTTGAACTCGTCCCCCATCTGGTTCTCGGTCGTCCACGGTTTCTCCAGCCAATCTTGGATCCCACAGTGTCGCCGTGTGTGCCCATCTGGTAGGATGCATTCGTACCACCATGTCCTCCCTAGCGCCATTTCATCCTATTAGCGAGTGTGACCACGTCCTCTACGCCGCTTCGTCGCCGTACTTATTCGTTTCTGATTCTGTCCTTCAGGCTTATTCCGAGTATTTTCCTTTCCATTCTTCTTTGGCATCTTCCTAATTGTAATGCCTGTTTCTTTGTGAGGGACCAGGATTGCGCCCCATACAGAAGTACAGGTGCAATGCAGCTCTTGTTCTGCAATTTCTGGCTCTTGTCCATTAGGATGAAGGACAGACTCCAAAACTTTCTCCATGCCGATGCTATTCGTCTATCAATTTCTTTATCCATGCTGTTCTGAAATTATATGGTCTGGCCAAGGTAAATGTATTGCGTGACAAATTCGATGTTCGCATTGTTGACGATTATCTGCCCTTCTGCGTCATTTGTCAGTACTTCGGTTTTGCTGGTGTTGATTTTTAGGCCTACCTCCATGCTTTCTTCGCACAATTCGTTCAGCATCTCTTCCAATCGTTTCCTGGATCTGGCAAACAGAACCACATCATCAGCGAAGCGTAGATTGGTCAGTTTTCTTCCGTCGATAGATATGCCGTGCTTGCGAGCTCAAGGTAACTTGCGAAAGACTTCCTCCAATACACAATTGAAGATCTTCGGTGACAAGGGATCTCCTTGTCTTACTCCTCGCTGTATGTTGAATGGTGTTGCTTCTGTATCCAGTTTCCCTTTTGTTGTGTTTCTTTTGTATAGCACGCCAAGCATTCTAATATATTTGATTGGAACACCCTGATTCTTGAGTGCTTTTAAAACACTAATGTGTTCTATCGGATCGAAAGCTTTTGCATAATCCACAAAGGCTATATACAATTTTAAATTGTGTTCCTCGACTTTTTCCATTATCTGCGTCAATGTCTGAATGTGGTCCGCCGTTGAAAATCCAGAACGAAATCCAGCTTGCTCGTGAGGTTGATTCTCTTCCAGCGTTCTAGTGATCCTGCGCAATATTATTTTCGAAAACATTTTATACATGTTGGACATGAGACTGATGGGCCTGTAGTTATCTATATTGTCTCTTTTGTCTTTCTTATGTTAAAGAATTATTGTATTCTTAGTCCATTCTTCAGGTATAACTTCACTTTGCAGAATCTTGTTAAATATCTCTGTCATTGGTGGTATGAGTTCGTCGGCGCCGAGTTTCAACAGTTCATTAAGGATGCCATCCTTTCCTGGGCTCTTGCCTGACTTTAACTCTGTTATAGATGTTCTCACTTCGCTGGCGAGAATCGAAGGTACTTCTTCATCTTTGGGAAGCGCCTGTATGAACTTTTCTGTTGAGTCCGCTGTAACAATTCTTGTACTCGTGTACAGTTGTCTATAGAAGGAAGTTGCCGATGCAACAATCTTATCTCTTTGTGTGATTTTCTCTTCATTTTGTCTTTTTAATCTAAGCATCCAGTGTGTCCCTTCACTCGGCTCCCTCTTGACTCTTCTTACGGATTTGGAAGACTGCATGATTTCCTCCACCAGTCTCGTTATCTCTCCATTCTAGCACTTTCCTCTGTAGTTCTGATTTGTATACTGGATAGTTTATGTTCTCAGCTTGTATGTTTCGGTCCCAGATATGCTTTCTACCCCTCTTCCTGATGTTAATTATTCCTCTGACCATTCTGTGATCTGAATCGAATTTGAGATTGTTATTAACTCGTACGTCTTTTACATAACTTCCCTTGTGGGTGAGAATAAAATCTATTTCCTTTCCTGTTTTTCCATCTGGAGATCTCCATGTCCATTTACTATCCTTCGTCTTTTTAAAGAACGTGTTCATTATTTTCAATCTCTGTCCTGCGGCAAAGCTGATTAATCCATTCCCTCTCGAATTTCTAATTCCATAGCCGTATGGACCGATTGGGTCTTCTAACTTGTGTTGTTTCGTTCCCACCTTGCTGTTAAAATCTCCTATGACAAAGTTTATATCTCCCCTAAAATTGTTGAGCGTATCATCTAGGTCGGTGTAAAAATTTTCTACTTCTTCTTCTGTGCTTGAGTCTGTTGGAGCATATGCTTGAATTATAGTAATTTTTTTCTTCCTTAACTCCAGAGACAGCACTGTTACTCTTTCAGAGATACCTACTATCTCCCTAATATTGGATTTTGTTTCTTGACGATGAATCCAACTCCTCTATGACCTTTCGTCTCGCCAACATAGGAAAATATATCACTATTTGGTTTGTCGATAATTTATTCTCCCATTCGTCTTACCTCGCTTAAGCCTAGCACATCCACCTGGCATTCCTGTAATGCTGTTTAAGTTCCTGTTGCTGTTCTTCTGTTCTAAGAGATCTTACGTTGTATGTTGCTATGGCTAATGCGAATTGATCTTCTTTCCGTGCATTTTCTATTATTGGTTTCCGGTGTTTTGGCTCGGGATCACCTGTGAACTCCGCGTAACGTCTTTTGGAGGGCTGGTTTCCCAATTCTCCCAATTCCCATTCAGCATGATCTTATGGAAGCCTATCTTGACTTCTCTACCTTCCTCCCTTTCTTCTCATTCTTATTGCGGCTTCGATTTCCCTCTATTTCTTTGACATATCGTCCTGTATGTAGCATTCCTCGTCTCCAAGTTTGCGTTTATTTCTAATGATATTCATTTTGTCTTCCAGTTTATTCAGGCGTACCAATGCCACACCTCTCTTCCAGTCTTCGCCTATGTAGTGCATATGTTCGTAGCTAACATCCACTTCGAGTTTTTTTTTAAGATTTCCTTCACTTCGTGCTCTAGTTTCTCCTTCTTATCTGCTATGGTTCTGGTTTTGATTATGATATTATTCCTACGTTCTCTTCTTCGCCTCATTTCTTCACTTCTCTCAATTTCTCTGAGCCTGTTGTCGAACTTTGTTATTTTTTCTTCTAGGCAGCTCTCCACCTTATCCAATTCGTTTTTTATATTTTCTCTGTCGTTTTTCCACGTTTCGTCTCTCTTCTGTATTTCCGTTTTCAGATCTGCTATTTCTTTCTTTGTTTCTTCTTTGAAGTGTTCGTTTTGCTCCTTTATTAGGTTTATCGCAGAGAGAATTTCTTGTAACATCGCCTTAGTTGTCAACTCAGGGGGATTCGTCGGTACGTCTGCCGTTTCATGCAGATTCTCTTTACATTGCTGCTCTCCTTTCGTGGAATTTCTCTTGCTGTTCTTCCTGTTAATTTTCTTTGTGTGCATTATGACTAGCACTATTTGCAATTTTGCTTATATTTCCTAATTCACTTGGTTTGTATGTTTCAGTTTTCCTACTCGCACTTCCAATCTTGCTATTATTGCTTACCTCCCAATCCCACGCCTGTCTTTCTGGAATTCTGCTTCCTCTTCTCGACTTCCCCTGTTCTCTAAGTGTCCCCCATGTTTTCTTCTCCTAGGCCTATCTCCAATCTTCTATTCGTTACTCCCTGATCTACTCGATCCCCCTGTTCTCCTTATAAACCCTCTAACATCCTCGTATCGTCCTGTTCTCCTCTTATCCGAAATGTTCTCGTATCCTGCTATTCTCCTCGTCTCTTCCTGTTCTCGTATTCTCCTGTTCTCCTCGTATATCTTGTGTTCTCTTCATGTACCCCTGTGTTCCTGTTATTACCCTGTTGTCCTCCTAGTCTCCTTCTTATCATGATATTCCCTTATCCTCCTTGTATCTCGACTTTTCTCCTTGTTCTCCCGCTTGTTCCTCTTCCATACCTTTAGTTATCCTTATACGCCGATTGTCCTCACTGTATTCTACTTGTTCTCCCTGTATTCTGCTTGGTATGCACGTATTCTCCATGTGTGCTCTATTTTATATCCATTCTTCTTGTATTCCACTTTTCTGCTTGTGTTCCCCTCTCTCTCCTTGTACTCCCATCGTTCTTCTTATATTCAACGCGTTCTGCTTTTATTCATCTTCTCCTGCTTCTATTCCACTTTCTCTCCTTGTACTTCCATAGTTCTCCCTGTATTCCAAGTGTTCTCTTTGTACTTCTGTCCCTCTGTCCCTTCCCTTCTCTCTTTTCAACCCCTATTCTCGCTGTCATTTTCCTTTTATTCACATTATTTTTCTTATATCTTCTTGTTCTCATTGTAGATTATGTCCTTTTTCTCCTTCAATTCTTCTTTTCATCCACTTCTCCTTTTCTCCTACCATTCCCCTCGCTCTGCTTGTATTAACCTTTTCTTCTTGTATTCCTTTCCTTCCATTTGTTTTTCTTCCAGTCCCCTTATTGTCCTTATATTCGCCTTGGCCGCTTTGTATTTCTGTTCCTGTTTCAGTCTCTTTTCTAGTTTTCCTGCCCCTTCCATTTATTTCCTTTCACTTGTCTTGTTCTCTATGTATTCCCTTCGTTCCTCTTCTTGTATTCCTCTTATTCTCTGCGTATACCATTTTCTCATATTTGTCTTATTACCCGTCATCTACACTTCTTATGTTTTCCTTCTACTCGGCTTTCCCTTGTTCTCTTTGCGTTCTCCTTGTTATCGTTGTCATCCCTTGTACTCCTAGTATTCCCTTTGCTATCCTTTGAATGAATTCTTATCCTTTTATTCCGCTTTGTTTTATTGTATTCCTGTTGTCATACTTCTATTTGTCTTCTTCATCTTATATTCCATATCCCCATGTTCTCCTAGTATTCCTACAATTCGCCTGTTATTCCCGCAATTGTTATTGTATACCAATTTCTATCCCTGACTGTATGTGTGTTCCCATTGTTTTCCTTCCATTTCCATTTTTATCACTGTATGCTCTATGTTCTTATACTGCTCGTTTTCTCCATGTGTTTTATTTTTCCGCTTGCAATCACCTTCTTCTCCTTGTATTTCCTTCTTCGCTTAGATTTCAAGTATTCTCCTTGTATTCCACTTAATTTCCTTTAATTGCGCGTATTCTCTTTTATTCACTCTGTTCGACCTGTATTCCCATAGTTATCTTTGTATTCCGCTTGGTTTTCTTGCATTCCCCTTGTTCTTTTTGCAGTTTCCATGTTATCCATGTACCTAGGTTGCTCTCCTAGCATTCCGATTGTTTCTTTGTTTTCCCCTTATTATTCTCGTATGACCCTTGTTCTCCCTGTATTCTCCTGCTATTTACCTCATTCTCCTTGCTTGTTCTCCTTGTATTCCCCTTGTTCTCTTTGGACTCTACTATTTCTCATGTTGCTCTTTTTCTCCTCGCATTCCCTTGGTTCTGCTTGTATTCACAGCTTCGTACTCATTCTATTCCTCTTCTTCACCTTCTATTCTTCGTTTACTCCTCTATTCTTTTTTCTCTCCCTCTATTCCCATCTTTATTCTTTTATTAATCTTATTCGCATTGCATGTCTTTTTCCTCCTAGTATTATGATTTTTCTGCATATCTTCCCCATGATTTCTTCGTCTTCCCCTCCTTCTGCTTGTATTACTCTTCATATTCATGTATTGTTCTTGTTTTGCTTCTTTTCATTTGTTCTCCTTGCAGTCATTATAATCGCCTTGTTCGCCTGATTTTCCTTACATCCTACGGTTCTCTTATTATACTGCTTTATTTCTCGTATCTCCCCCCCTGTTCTTCCTGTATTCTCCTTGTTCTCATTACATCGTCCCTATTCTACTTGTATCTCTCATTTTCTCCTCGTATCGGTACACACCTGTGGAGCAACGATTAGCGCGTCTGGGCTCGAAACCAGGTGGCCCGGGTTCGATTCCCGGTCGGGGCAAGTTACCTGATTGAGGTTTTTCCGGGGTTTTCCCTCAACTCAATATGAGCAAAGTTGGGTAAGTTTCGGTGCTGGACTCCGGTCTCATTTCATCGGAATTATCACCTTCATCTCATTCAGACGCTAAATAACCTGCGATGTTGATAAAGCATCGTAAAATAGCATACTAAAATAAAAAAAAATCTCCTCGTATCCAGTATTCTCCTCGTAACCTCGAATTCCCCAAATTCTCCTAGTATTTCCCCTTTCTTTCATCCTCCAATTCTTCGTATATCTTCCTGTTCTCCTGGTATTTTCCCTATTCTCCCTGCATTCCCCCTATTCTTCCCGTAACCACCTACTTCTCTTCAAATTCCCCATATTCTCTTCGAATTCTCCATGTTACCCTTGTATTTTCCTTGATCTCCTTTTATCTCCCGTGTTCTCTAGTATTTTTCCCATTCTCCTCGCATTTGCCATATTCTTCCAGTTATCTCTTCCTTCGGCTCTTAATCCTCTTGTTCTCATCGAATTCCCGATGCTGTCCTTGTATTTCCTATGTTCTCCTTTTATTTAACTTGTTCCTCTTCTATTCCCCTGGTCCTAGTTGCTTTCCCCATGTTATCCCTGTATTTCCCTTTGTTCTGCTTGTTTTACCCATCTTTCCTTACACCTCTCATGTTCTCCTTTCATTCCCTTTGATCTCATTCTAATCCCCTTATTCTTCACATTTCCGTTTTTCTCATTTTATTTCCCTTCTTCCATCCCATTTTTTATCTTTGAAGTCGGATGCCTTCTTTGAATTCCCCTTGTTCTCTTTGTATACCCCGTTTTCTCAATGCATTGCCCTTTTTCTGCATTTCTCCTGGCAATTCTCGTCATTTCTCCTTCATTCCCATTGTCTACCTTACATTTTCCTTGTTTTTCCCTCTTTCCATTTTTTTCTCGCATTCTCTTTGTCTTAATTGCATGCTCCTTGTTCTTCTTGCATTACTTTTCTTTTCCTTGTACTCCCTTTTTTCCTCTTTATTAAAACAATTCCTCTCCTATTCCACTTCTTCTCCGCGTATTCCTTTTTTTCTCCTTGCATTTTCCCTTATATTTGCTTTGGTTGTTCTCGCATTTCCTTTGTTATCCAGATATTTCGCCTGTTCTCCAGATATTCGAGTTGTTTTCCAGGTATACCTCTTCGTTCTCCAGGTGGTACCCTAATTCTCCAGATATTGCCCTTGTTCTTCTGGCATTACACTTGTAAAGCAGCTATTACCTTGTCCTTTAGGTATTCCCCTTGTTCTCCTTGTACCTCCGTTCTTATCCTCTTATCCTCCCCTATTTTCCAAGTATTCCCCTTGTTCTCTTCGAATTCTCGATGCTTTCCTTGTATTTCCTATGTTATCCTTCTATTTTCCTTGTTCCTCTTCTATTTCCCTGGTCATAGTTGCTTTCCCCATGTTCTTCTTGAATTTCCCTTGTTCTCCTTGTATTTCCCACGTTCTCCTTGTATTTCCCTTGTTCCTTGTATTTCTCTTCTCCCTATATTTCCCTTCTTCTCTTTGTATTCCCCTGGTTCTACTTGTATTCCCCATGTTATCCTTGTATTTCCCTTGTTATCCTTGTAATCAGTTTTATCGATTTCAAAATAAATTTGTTTCTTAATTCAAAATTACAAGATACCAATAAATGGATGTTTAATCAATATTTTTTATTACACTAGATATTTTCTATATTAAAATAGTAATCATTTCAAGTTGTGGCAGCAAAGGTACTGGGTGGCATTTGTTCTAAGTTCTTTCAGTTCAAGTTGACTTTATCACAGCGGTCACTGAGTGGACAAACATGGATACAGCTTTTGCTGGCCGTGCAACAGCGATAATCAGATAATGCCAAATCAAATTAATATTACGCCATGAAGATACTTCAGAGATATGGAGGAAGATCATGCCGTCCTAATCGCGACACTAGAACGGGGTGATATGGTCGGCACCACACTCCGATTGCCTTTTGAACCCGGTATTCATCTAGAATGATTAGCCATGCAAAACCTGGAACAGGTTCTGAAAAGATGAAAAGGAAGCTAACGTGTATTCAAGAAAAAAATTATACTAGATTCTCGAACATAAGTCGTGTGCGTGATGTGTTAGTGAAAAAAGGAAAGTCACACTATGATAGAAGAAATGCATAAAAATTATCAGTGATATTATTCTTATGTTTTTATCACTTTTTGCGACATCGAAAGGAGTTTTTTTACAGTAAATTATTGTTTAAGTGACCACTTCACTTCAATTTCGGCTATTTTCATATGATAAACGCAGGCGCCTTTATAAATAGAAGATCATGTGTATTATTCATTATTGCTATAATATATTAAATTTAAATAAGAGAAGAAGTTATGAATGAATTGAAGACAATAGGAAATCGAACTTATGACAGAAAAGAATAAGGAAAAGCGAGAGACGGGAAGGTAAGAAATAATGAGCATAATAATACAGCAGTCTAATATATACAGTCATGAAGCTCAGTATGTACTAAATATGCATCACTATATAGTTAATAACCATAAAGATCGCTAATATCGCCGCATTACAGACAATGCAAAATAGTACCGTCACAGTCTATAGTTCCTAGCACCCTCACAACTCAAGCTTCGTGACTGTATATACTAGACTGTGATAATACTATGAATGCCACAATAAATTCTTACCTAGAGTAATAGAATAATGCAATAATTACGAGTGAACTGGAAAAAATTAATAATTTACTTAAACTTTCATTGGCCAATTTATTTTTTTATGGTAAGATACTACCAACGAAATAATAGGAAGAGAAACTGATGAAAAAATAAAGGAAATAAGAAGAGGAAGAATAAACACGCAAAGAGATATTGAAAAAAAAATAAATGGAGAAAAATATAAAAAAACATACAGAATTACTGAACGACAGAAATTCAATACCCTACGATACGAAAAAATGTACAAAGAAAAGAGGATTATTATTTATGTCGATGGTTAAGAGGTGATACGTCGTATCTACAAAAATGGTTATTTAGTTGATCTGCATTATATTATTTAGAATAACTACATCATTAAATTTACAAAACTGGACAATTTGTGATCGACAGTTTTCTGGTTATTAACACGCTCTAAGTCACATAATATTTGACTTGGTAAATATTTACGTAAATACGTTAAGTTATTGGAATAGCCTATGCTACTTGAAAAGTATGAAAATCCTATTGTGTTAGCAGTAAAAATTAAAATGTATATGTACTTGTTGTATTATGGGGAAGGAAACAATAATCACCAATTAGGAACAGGATTCTTTGTACATAAAAGAATAAAATCAGCAGTAAAAAAGGTCGAATTTATCAGTGACAGGTTATCATATTTAGTACTTAAGGGTAGATGGTGCGACATCATAGTTATAAATGCTCACGCCCCTACAGAAGAGAAAGACGACTATATAAAGGATAGCTTCTATGAGGAATTGGAACATACTTTTGATCAGTTCCCTAGATATCATATGAAAATTTTATTGGGGGATTTAAACGCTAAAGTAGGACGGGAGGATATTTTTAGACCAACTATTGGAAAAGAGAGCCTACACGCAATTAGTAGTGACAATGGAGTTAGATTAGTCAACTTTGCCACATCGAAAAATTTAATTGTCAAAAGTACAACATTCCCCATAAGGATATACATAAATATACTTGGACTTCTCCAGATGGATTGACACACAACCAAATAGATCACGTCTTGATAGATAAACGGAGACATACTAGTATAGTAGATATTCGAACTTTCAGAGGAGCAGACTGTAATTCTGACCATTATTTGGTGATTGGAGAATTAAGAGAAAGATTATCAGTAGCCAAGCGAGTAGAGCAACAAGTTAATATTACTAAATTCAATATTTTGAAATTAAAGGACGAGGAAGCTAAGCAAAATTATCAGGTCGAAATTTCGAATAGGTTTGCCACTTTAGAAAGTTCCGACGAAGTTGAGAAAGAATTAGATGTTAATAGCGTGTGGGAAAATATCAGAGATAGTATCAAAATTGCAGCTGAGCAGAGCATAGGTTATTATGAAACTAAGAAAAAGAAACCGTGGTTTGATGAAGATTGTTGCATGGTAGTAGAAAGAAGGAAACAGGCAAAATTGAAATTCTTACAGGATCCAGTTGAGGAGAAGAGAGATAATTATTTCAATGAAAGACGGGAAGCAAGTCGTACACTTAGGAATAAAAAGAGAGGTTACTTGAAGGAAAAACTGAATGAGGTAGAAACAAATAGTAAGAATAAAAACATTCGAGATTTATATAAGGGTATAAAGGAATTTAAGAACGGATATCAGTCAAGGGTAAACGTGATCAAGGATGAGAATGGTGACTTGCTTGCAGACTCTTCATCAATCCTAAACAGATGGAAAAACTATTTTGCGCAACTACTAAATGTACATAGGCCAAATAGAAATGATCGGGACGATATTGAAATACAAACTGCTGAGCCATTTATACCCGAACCCACGATTTCAGAAGTCGAAATTGCGATAGAAAATCTGAAAAAGTACAAGTCTCCAGGTATGGATCAAATTCCAGCAGAATTAATACAAGAGGGTGGAAGTGCATTATATAGCGAAATTTATAAACTTGTACTTGCTATTTGGGAAAAGGAAATTGTACCAGAACAATGGAAGGAGTCCATAATTGTACCTATTTTTAAAAAGGGGGACAAAACGAACTGTGGTAACTTTCGAGGAATATCACTTTTGTTGACGTCGTACAAAATTTTGTCCAATATTCTTTTGAGGAGATTAACTCCGTACGTAGATGAAATTATTGGGGAACATCAGTGCGGTTTTCGGCGTAATAGATCGACTATTGATCAGATTTTTTGTATTCGGCAGATAATGGAGAAAAAATGGGAGTATAAGGGTACAGTACATCAGTTATTCATAGATTTCAAAAAGGCATATGACTCGGTTAAGAGGGAAGTATTATATGATATTCTTATTGAATTTGGTATTCCCAAGAAACTAGTTCGATTAATTAAAATGTGTCTCAGTGAAACATACAGCAGAGTCCGTATAGGTCAGTTTCTATCTGATCCTTTTCCAATTCACTGCGGGCTAAAGCAGGGAGATGCACTATCACCTTTACTTTTTAACTTCGCTTTAGAATATGCCATTAGGAAAGTTCAGGACAACAGGCAGGGTTTGGAATTGAACGGGCTACATCAGCTTCTTGTCTATGCAGATGACGTGAATATGTTAGGAGAAAATACACAAACGGTTAGGGAAAACACGGAAATTTTACTTGAAGCAAGTAAAGCGATCGGTTTGGAAGTAAATCCCGAAAAGACAAAGTATATGATTATGTCTCGTGACGGGAATATTGTACGAAATGGAAATATAAATATTGGAGATTTATCCTTCGAAGAGGTGGAAAAATTCAAATATCTTGGAGCAACAGTAACAAATGTAAATGACACTCGGGAGGAAATTAAACGCAGAATAAATATGGGAAATGCCTGTTATTATTCGGTTGAGAAGCTCTTATCATCCAGTCTGCTGTCCAAAAATCTGAAAGTTAGAATTTATAAAACAGTTATATTACCGGTTGTTCTATATGGCTGTGAAACTTGGACTCTCACTCTGAGAGAGGAACATAGGTTAAGGGTGTTTGAGAATAAGGTGCTTAGGAAAATATTTGGGGCTAAGCGGGATGAAGTTACAGGAGAATGGAGAAAGTTACACAACACAGAACTGCACGCATTGTATTCTTCACCTGACATAATTAGGAACTTGAAATCCAGACGTTTGAGATGGGCAGGGCATGTAGCACGTATGGGCGAATCCAGAAATGCATATAGAGTGTTAGTTGGGAGACCGGAGGGAAAAAGACCTTTAGGGAGGCCGAGACGTAGATGGGAGGATAATATTAAAATGGATTTGAGGGAGGTGGGGTATGATGATAGAGACTGGATTAATCTTGCACAGGATAGGGACCGCTGGCGGGCTTATGTGAGGGCGGCAATGAACCTTCGGGTTCCTTAAAAGCCATTTGTAAGTAAGTATGTAATTTGTGTATGTGGATTATCATTACTTACCCCCGATGTCTTCAATTTTAAATATAATTTTCTGATTCACCTGCAAATTCACAGATACGAGGTATTACTTCTTAGCCATCGATGTTATGTGAACTCAATGTTAAGATACTACCTAATTCTTACTAATGACAAATGGTCTTTGGAAGCAAAGAACAACTGATATAGAAACAAAGAAATGTAACTAAGAATGTGATATATTTGATTAGTATAATATCATTAATTATTATTGATAGTACTACAAGAATTTCATCATGGGGCCTTTCAAAGCCTCACATAAAGAGTTCAAAAATGGAACGCTAATATAAATACAAGACTGACATGGTTTCACTTGAAACATTCTGAAGACATTTGACTGATAATTATACATGAGTAAATAACAACGAAGAGCCCTTGTCCAGAAGGTAGGGAGTTGGGTTGGGCAGGGCGGAACTCGACATGCAGCCACCTCCTCGTGGTGAGTTCTGGGTTGTTTCAGTCCATAGGGAAAGAAACAAGCTAAGAACTGCATTTTTACTATAAATATATTCTTGCCTTCGTGTGGTGTGAGGAAACAACTACAATAGAGTTTAATACCAAAACTAAATAAGTTTTTTACTGCTACGTGGGATTACTGTGAATCGCAAAATAATTCAACAATTCTAGCAAGTGGCGTGTGTAAATACTTTTTGCATACAGTGTTAAAACGTGTGACAATTGTTCAAACTGAAGCTTTTGAAAGACCAACATTTTTAAACTCAAAACCTCTTGGTCGCAAGGTGTTACGATTATAGCAGCATGCTGTGAGGATGAACAATCGTTGATCAGCGCCTCAGCGGAGACAGAAGGAACTACGTACTACAACACAGAGAGGTATGTATTGTCAAAGCTGTTAGAGTACAGTAATACTGTATAGGAGCGGGCTATGGACAGACAGACTAAGATCTGACCGTATCTCACCTTCTCTAATTATGCTGTCGTCGATCCGTCTCAAAGAGCGAAGAACTATTCACTCTCTCACGTTACAATATTCTTCAGAACTCAACCCTATCTACTTAGTTTCTCGTTTTCAACATATTTGTCCTTATATCACAAAATAGATACTCGCTCACAACACCACATCATACTCTCCATTCCTAAACAGACAACATCCTCCTTCTCTTCACCTTTCACCGTCTCTGCAGCTCACATCTGGAACTCTCCTCTACGGGTTAACAAACGTAGAAATTTTCATTCTCTTGTTTTCCTTTTCCAAGTCCTTCACACTTCTACACCTACCTACCTTGTCTCCCGTTTCAGTTACCTGTCATATCATAATCTCTTCACACGCCCGCAAAATAGCAGCATACTAGCCATACCAACACATAAGACATCATCGTATTCATCATCATACACAATCTCGCTCTCGCGCTTGTGGAATACCCTACCTAGTGGTATCAGAGACTGTCGGAATATAGTAGCGTTCAAAAGCAAGCTTATTAAGCATTTTCTTACTGCTTACAGTAGGTTTAATTTTTACTTAATCAATAAAAGAAATGCTTCTCTCTTCTTAACTTTTACAATAGCTTTTATTAATCAGTTAATCTTTTAGTACTTTGATTTTTATTGTATTTGTAAATTTAATATTATTTGTAAATATAATTGCAATTTTATTCTTAAGATTGTAGTTGTAATCCCCTGGCAGAGGGGAAGAGAAGGCCTGTTGGCCTTATCTCTACCAGGTTAAATAAATAAATAAACATAAAAAATCCCCTCCCGATGCAGTAAGAATCTGCAGATTTCGCCTGTAGAGTATATCGTCTTGCTACACACCAGATGCAGAGAATTTGCCGGCACATCAGGGGTTTAGACTGCAATAGTTCTTCGACCAGACTATGTTAAAATATTGTGTGAAAGAAGACATATTTGACCATCTCTGTGGTGTATCGTTCAGCATGCTTGTCTCTTATGCAGAGGATCCGGGTTCGATTCCCGGTCGGGTTGAATTTCGTGGTTGAGGTTTTCCAGGGTTTTACCTAAACCGTAAAGCAAATGCCATGAAATTGAGGCAAAATCATCCCTGAATAACACCGGTTTCATTATTCATCAAAATCATATTCATAACAAATCAGTGATACATCTAAAGACGCCATCTAGTTCAAAACAATTGAACCAGTCTCAACAATAGTGCACAGGCCTTCGCATTTCACCCAAAAGATTAACTCGCGATTTGATCAGAGATGGTAAAGCGAGTAGAAATAATTTACTTACTGGCTTTTAAGGAACCCGGAGGTTCATTGCCGCCCTCACATAAGCCCGCCATTGGTCCCTATCCTAAGCAAGATTAATCCAGTCTCTATCATCATATCTCACCTCCCTCAAATCCATTTTAATATTATCTTCCCATCTACGTCTCGGCCTCCCTAAAGGGGTCTTTTTCCCTCAGGCCCCCCAACTAACACTCTATATGCATTCCTGGATTCGCCCATACGTACTACATGCCCTGCCCATCTCAAACGTCTGGATTTAATGTTCCTGCAGTTCTTTGTTATGTAACTGTCTCCATTATCCTGTAACTTCATCCCTCTTAGCCCCAAATATTTTCCTATGCACCTTATTCTCAAACACCTTTAACCTATGTTCCTCTCTCAAAGTGAGAGTCCAAGTTTCACAACCATAAAGAACAACCGGTAATATAACTGTTTTATAAATTCTAACTTTCAGATATTTTGACAACAGACTAGATGATTAAAGCTTCTCAACCGAATAATAACAGGCATTTCCCATATTCATTCTTGTGTTTAATTTCCTCCCGAGTATCATTTATATTTGTTACTGTTGCTCCCAGGTATTTGAATTTTTCCAAGTCTTCAAAGGATAAATTTCCAAATTTTATATTTGCATTTTGAACAATAATCTCGTCACGAGACATAATCATGTACTTTGTCTTTTCTGGAGTTATTTCCAAACCTATTTCTTTACTTGCTTCAAGTAAAATTCCCATATTTTCTCTAATCGTTTGTGGATTTTCTCCTAACATATTCACGTCATCCGCATAGACAACAAGCTGATGTAACCCGTTCAATTCCAAACCCTCTCTGTTATCCTGAACTTTCCTAATTACATATTCTAGAGCGAAGTTAAAAAGTAAAGGTGATAGTGCAACTCCTTGCTTTAGTCCACAGTGAATTGGAAACGCATCTGACAGAATTGGACCTATAGTGACACTGTTATACGTTTCACTGAGACACATTTTAATTAATCGAACTAGTTTCTTGGGAATAACAAATTCAATAAGAATATCATATAATACGTTTCTCTTAACTCAGTCATATGCCTTTTTGAAATATATGAATAACTGATGCACTGTACCTTATACTCCCAATTTTTCTCCTTTATCGTAGAAATAACAGCAAAAACACCACTTTTAATCCAATTCACAGTTTTATTTCTATTATCTCACTTCTACCATTGAGAATTTGAACCACTGTTACAGTGTTTTTGTAAATGCTCTATAAAACATTGACATGGGATCCCACGATTTATGGCTACCTTCGATAATATATTATGATCAACTTTAAGCAAAAGCCTTGTTATAATTTATAAAAGCGAAATAAATTTGCTAATTAAATCCTCGTCTGTTCAGGCAATTGTGTGATGGTGAAAATACAATCTGAGCAGGATTCGATCTTCCTGGTTACACCATCAGATTCTAATATTACTAAGATTGCGAGATTAAAGAAACGTGACCATCATACCAACTTATGAAAATTGTCGTTCTTCAGCATACAATTGAAGAACTCCCTGCAAAAAGGATGTGGTTTCACTTTTTGGTCAAATTAATGTTTTGCTTGTTTCATATGTTAAAAATTATGCCCGATATTTCAGTGCAAGAACTGGATGATTGCGAGCAT
Source organism: Periplaneta americana (assembly GCF_040183065.1). Classification (NCBI taxonomy): domain Eukaryota; kingdom Metazoa; phylum Arthropoda; class Insecta; order Blattodea; family Blattidae; genus Periplaneta; species Periplaneta americana. The sequence goes on from NC_091118.1 coordinate 67,940,531, forward strand.
TTGATAGTAAGTTACAGTGGAACTGCAGCTGGGCTCCCAATCGTTTCGTTGAAAAACAGATGGTAGCTCCTGGAGCTATAGATTATATACAGGGTGTAAAAAATGGTGAACGTGACATCACAAGGCATGATAGATCATTTAAATACAAATCGTTCTAATATACGAACTATGGGTCTATCTTCAAATTCGAATGGGCCAAATGCAAAAATTTGAAGTAAATCATCCATTTATGCACCATTTACAACCTTACTTTTAATCATTATTTCATAAAACACATACAGTGCAGTATGATCATAACAGCCCTCTAAATATACTCTAATAACGAGATCATTAACAAGTGGAACATGCTTTGATAATCCTTGTAATGTGTGTTGCCTATAGAAACGATGTCATCATCGAGAACACGTTATAACTTTAGGGACACTAGCGCTTTGTAAACATGAACAAACGTGTTTTTAGTGACTCATTTAACGCTGTCGTATCAATTACCAGGTTATATAGCGTCGATGGGTTTGATGATAGTGGGATTGAATTTGACGACTTGAGGGCGAGGATTCTCCGTAGATTACCTGACATTTGTATTGCGGTTGTGGAAAATCTCGGTAAAAACCTAACGAGGTAATCAACCCAAACGTGAATCGAAACTGCGACCGAGCGAAAATCCGGATAGGCTACGTTTATTAGTGCAAGTAGTGAAAAATGGAAAGAGGAGAAACTTGTTGGAAATAGTTTTTGAATCTAATATGCTTGAATATTCAAAGTAGAATGCACCATTGAAGCTGTACAATAGTGTGACACAGCCACTAGTCTCAATGCTGCATTATTAGAGGCTTTTCGGCTAGATCTAGATACTGTATATATTATTTAACGGAGAAGAATAGCTGACATGCAGAGTTTAGCTGTTATTTAACTTCTCACAGTGCAAAGAAGCATTTCTTTACATTGATAGCGTAACAATTCAGACGGAATTCATTTTTGCCTGGCGGGTTTCCCTGAACGTGTATTGGTAACACTGCTAAACATCTAAAATCCGGTAAAACTGGCGAAAAATCCACTAATTTCGAAACATTTGCACCGCCGGGTGTGTCGTACTAGTGTACACTCTGAACAGTGTATTCTACGTTGAAAATTCAAGCACATTAGACTGGACTAAAAAGTTTCCCTTCTTTCCATTTTTCACTATCTGCACTAAAAACGGAATAGTGATCAGAGAAGTGTGATGAATATGATAACGGAATAGAGAGCGACCAGAAAAATATTAATGCCTAAAACGGGGAAACGGAAGAATATCGAGAAAAACCCTAATTGCGATCTTGTCCGCCTCAAGTGTCACTATGAATTTTTGAATGGAAAATCTCAGAATTACCGAGACTCAAACCAAGACCGCCTGCACGACAGACTGATGGTCTATATTACGCAGGAAGCAAGGCAGATCTAACCTTCGATAAGACGTGTTGTATATTTTGTTCAGCTTCGAAAAATCCAATCTGTGTTCACCTGTAATTAGTATAATGCACTGTTCAAGATGACCTGGTATGTAAACTGTAGATTACCGAGTAAACTGTATTCGTTTAATAACATGCACGAATTGCCTGTTCACAAAGAGGAACACAGAAAGAAAGACAGAGATACTGTTCGTTCAAAAACCACTACTTTGTGTCAAGTATGCAAAAATATACAGTTTAGTCAAACTGGAAATCTATATTTTTGTAGTAATGCAGTTGCAGTTGTAGTAATAAACATCCATTCCAATTGAGGGGCTTAGAACAAAAAGCAAGTAAGTGACATTATTAAAAAAAAGTGAGGCAAGCGCGTGTTGTGATAGCCCAAAAGAATGTTTCTTAGGGATAAAAGCAGGTAAGTGATTACACTGTGCAGTGCTGCTATAGGACATCATTTCACCAAACAAGTGTATAATTTCATTGCATGTAGAACTGTAATTTCCTCAAAACTAGGTGTCCGTCACTTACCTGCTTTTTGTTCTAAGCCCCTCAATTATCCAATACCGAATTAACCTATGTTTATTGCATTAATATGTGAAAAAGATCTGACTTCTAGCAGAAGTTTCTAATTTATATTTTCTATCAGTACAGTCAGCCAATTACCATATGACTGACAAAATGTAGTAAGTAAAAAAAACGGTGAAATTTCAATTGTCTACCTTCACTTATTGCAGAGAAAATTAGGACACATGCAAATAAATGTAATTTTTTTAAAACCAAATACACATTTGAACACGAGGGAAGAATTAGGTTTACTTAACTGCACAGCCGCAACATTAAGGTTCATCTCCTAACTACTGGGTGTTCATTTCAATGTGTGTCATGACGTCACTGTTGTTGGGTCACCGATTTGAAGCGAGTTTCAGCTTATATGTTAGAGAAGTTGCCTATTATTTACTTGATAACGTGTACGGTATAACTTGAATGTCGTAACAACAGATGGCGGTCTGTACGGTCTGTGTGCTACCATAACCTCTTTCGAACTGTGTTTTGCGCCGGCAAGTCGTACGCAGGGTATTTGTTATCATCGGTTGCGTAAGGTAACATTCCACAACACAAATCAAATGCTCCGTGTCCATGTTGACCGTCGAAGTTAATGTCAACAAATACGTAACTAATCGTCTTAACCCTCTCCCCATATCCTGACAGTACGTATTTCCAAACAGTTCACATTCCTGCCACTACCGGCGTTGCCGTACTTATCGGTACGTACTCTTCAGAATGAACGCCGTACTTGCTAGGCAACTTCTCTGCCTCATAGGTTATACACCTCTGCGGAAGTGTAGGAAGATTGAATTCTCTAGGCTCATCGGCTAGCCACATGACGGCATACAGCGAGCCATGACACATTTTGAACTGAACACCCAGTATTACAAAAACGCAGCCAACATAGTATTGAATGAAGTTTCAGAAAAAGAAAAAAAGATCTCTAAGCCAAAGAGTTTTGAAATTCATATTCTCAGAAAAAGTAGAGATTTGTGATTTTTATACAGATAAAAATGTACGTTACATCAAATTCTTCAGAAAACTTAAAAAATACTATTTAAATATAACAAATGAAAACGAGAATATTTAAATTCTCTTACGCCGGTTTACTACATTTAAAATCAGATCGAAAGTTCCCAACCCAAATACTATAAATTTTCTTATCTGTACAGCTTCTACTCATTGACGCTAGTTTCATTTTTTCATTCTCTATGGAATTCGCGTTCATTTTTCAACGCGTAACAACGCCGTCTTCAACAATGCAAATAACATATTGGACCGCCATGATGAGTGTCGATTTCAGTTAAAGCAAGCAAAGATAGCGCCTTAAGGAGAGTACGTGCATTGAGGAGCTCGGTTCGAATCCCATGGAACAACTAGGATAAACCTCTTCACACTGAGGTAAGCTTTCTAAGTTATATTAAGAATTATGCTTGCAAATTTCAACAATATTTAGGGAATAAGAACATTTACGTTTTGTGGCGTCAATGGCGATTCTAAGGTTAAATGTCTATATTGAGGGCTGATAATTTAGCTACGATAGGACTGGCATAATAGCGTGCAATTCCGTTGATCGTAAATTGTATTTAAATAGTATTTTAAATTTAGAGAATAATGTAAATGTGTACAATGTCACGAAAATACGAATCAATGGAAACATGAAACATCACCTATCTCAACAGAACTGTCAAGTCCTAGTTTTACAGGTTATAATTACGTGTATTAGTGATTAAATAATATAAAAGTATAATAACATTCGCACCGTAAGGGTTATTTTGTTTTTTCTTTATTCTTTTAGAGATGGGAACGACTTCAGAATACCGCGTAGGCCTAAGTACATAGCTATGTCGGTTTTGCTTATTGAATTATTTATTTTTGGTCCAGGGGACATATATTTTTATGTATTTATTTATTTGTTTATTTATTTATCTACACTTGTGGCATCAATAAAAACATGCGTTTTAATTATTTTTAATTTGCACATTCCTTGTGCGTAAGTACTTACGGTATTCCGAACTATAGCGTGAAAATCTTATAAAAGTTCATAGTAGGCCGATAGCGAATGTGCACTTTGAATTAAATTCAAAATGCAAGTTTTTCACAATGTATGTGCTTTATTAACATAGATTCAATTCTATAGTTACACCCACTTCAATAAATGCTTAATACTACTACTACTACTACTACTACTACTACTACTACTACTACTACTACTAATAATAATAATAATAATAATAATAATAATAATCGTAATTTTGCGAGTGTTGTGAAGGATGAGAATTTTCCCTGAACCAAAATATAAAATACAAATTAATTAAAAATTAGCATTTTACCGTGGACATGTTATAGAGCTGTACATTACATTCTATACATGACACAGTGCGAAATTTTCTCAACCTACGCGGTCAGTGGTCGTCAACACTCGCTGAAATGGATAACGGGTATGCAGTGCATCATAATATGCCTCTTCGTGCATCAGGAAGAGGGAGAGAGCATACCTGCGAGCAGCCACGGATGTACCATGGTGCAGTCTCTTATCCGCGAGTAAGAGACGCTAGCCCGAGGTGCACTGTGCTGATGACCGATGCTCTAGGTTATCCTAATAGTTCAGAAAACGGAGTGCCACGAAATGGCGTTTCCGTCAAATGTGAGCTCTGCTAGACGTATTTTCACTCAGGGACACCAAGACTCAAGGGGCTTTCATAGCACAATGAAAATTACCCCATGCCTACCTGTGTGCCCCTCACTCCACATGAACATAAAAATTGAAGTTAAAACTTTTTTTTAATTCTATGAATCATATAATTATTACTTTAATAAATTATGTTAAGGTCACCATTTTTCCTTTGTGTTGTTTCACAAATTTTCTTATCACTGCATAAATTAATAATATTGAAGTGTTAGTTTGGTTAATCTTTACAGAAGTTTAACTTCGTCTTGTTCTTGTTTCGCATCTAGGTATTGCGCAAACTGAATATTAATTAATGATATTCATGAATTAAAAATGATGTCGTTCTAGCAATCTTATTATTAATGTAGACAGAACATTATGTTTATTCTTTAGTAATAATGTTAATTTTGCATATCAAGTATTTCAATGACATGACTTCAATCTTAAATCATCCTTACTTCCTTACTTACTTACTCACACTGGAATGCTTTATTTGCAGACTTCCTAAAGGCTTTACCAATTATCAAAAATTGTATTTAAAAATAGGCTTAAGGACTTTAATAATAGACGATAGTATATTATATACACTATTTCAAGGGTGTAATTGATATCTTGTTATATGAGTTGTTCTATCAGTGAGGAAGTGTGTTGTGTCAGTGAAGTGTGTAGTGTCAGTGAAGTCTATTGTGTAAGGAAAGTGTGTTTGTGTCAGTGAAGTGGCTGTGCAAAGTATTTGAACAGTGAAATAATTAGGAGTGTTAGTGAAATCAGGATAGAATCAGTGCAGTGAGTGAGTTGAAAGCGAAATAAGTGTAGTGCCGAAAGGTACTTATCCAGGTATGGACCTGTCACACTCGTTGGTCTTAGTTCGAACTTAGGGTTAAGATATAAATTAGATTTAATTGAAATGTTATTTTAAGTGATCATGCTTCATTTAATTCAGGATGGTCCTTATTATTATTATTATTATTATTATTATTATTATTATTATTATTATTATTATTAATATTACTATTATTATTATTATTATTATTATTATTAATTATTGTTTTTTATTAGTATTGTTTACCATTAATTGCCAATTTTAAGTGTAATTAATTACCACTGCCACCGGGTATACACCCATTTGCAGTGTGAATAAATACATACATACAAATGTCTTTTAAGGAACGCCGCCCTCACATAAGCCCGCCAACGGTCCCTATCCTGTGCAAGACTTTGCAATGATCGTGCCAGGGAATCAGATCCATTCCGAGGCTTATTGTATTGATTCGTAAGAAGCTGGTTTTTACGGTGATGGGTTGCTAGCCCTTCGTCCAACCCACAATCTGGAGGACCACCCCTTATCGGCTATCCACGACTGCTTATTCAATATATTCGTAGCTACCCTCCATATCTGGAGGCCGTCTCCTCTACACGCAACCTGAGGATGCGCCATGCCGTGGTAATAGGGACCCACAATACACGGCTAAATCATCCTGGAAGACAGTTTCTTGGTGTCATGTTCGATTTAAGCATCTTAGTTGGTCTTTTCACATTGATGATCTTTATAATGCTTCAGACTCAAAAAGGGGGGCAAAGGCTAATTGGGATTTTCCGGTCTCTGATCGGGTCAAAAACCCTGATGGAACTGATATTTAACCCTTGAGGTGAATTTCGGTGAAGTCCGGAGGGCCCAATTAGTCAAATCCACTCTCCTCACCTCCACGCTGGGGCCCCCTGGGATCTTTTAAGATGCGAAAGAGAGAGTGGTGTGCGGACAGCAATGGGAAGCTGCCGCATTTTTATATCCCAGAAGATATGATTCTAAATGGCATGATGAGTCTTTCCCTGGTAAAAAATTCCGGACGTAAACTATCCCCCCACTCGGATGTCCGGGAGGGGGATACTGGGGAAGGAAACATCATTGCCCAAACCAACGTACAGGAAGAAAGAAGATGGACGGACGCGGCCACACAAGCTCCCGAAGTGATCCAGAAGACCGACGCAGTCACACAGACAGGAGAATCCAGCATTTCTGAAGGTACAGTAATGGTTTACATCAATGGCTGTAGTAATATTTCAAAGTAGGGAAGCAGTAACTAAATGCACTAGATATTTAGAAAATAAATTACCTACTCATCTGTTATTTGAACTGCAGAACGATTCTCCCGTTTTATTTCTCAAACTCGTCTATGACGATATCGTAAAATCGAAATTCTTGTTACAGTTCCTTAATAAACGAATTTTGAGTTTCAAAACAGCCGACTCTGACATTCGCTCTTGGCCTATAGAGTTTCTCACAAATGCCTTTACTCTCTTTAGCGTAGAGAGGAAATGGTGTAGGAATTCTTAGTGTAAGTTCACAAACTTTGACAACTGGAGAGTGGGCCGCCTCTAGTTTATCTTCCTTAATAAATTTCAAAAACTCACTCACTCACGCACTCAAAGATAATAGAATATAATGGATCTTGAAACTTTTAACTTGCTGTCCTGTGACTGTAAAACGTGACTTATCAGGTTTTTCCCCTATACTATTCATATGAACCATGACATGACATGACACGATATATATGATACGATTCTTCAATTCAATTTTTTTTTTGGATGTCCTATGTCTTTCTTGAATTGCCCTTGTTTTCTTTGTATACTCCGTTTTCTCCACGTATTGCTCTTTTTCTGTTTGTATTCACGTTGTTATCCTTGTATTCAACAAGTTTCCTTTGCTTTCAACTTGTTCTCCTTGTACTCCTGGATTTTACAATGTTAAATTAGAACATGGTAATAGGAACAAAGTAAAATATTTGAGGAGAGTAAACTTCAAATTCTGCAATTCAGTTATGTTGTTCAATGTTAAGTTGATTTTGCTTTACTTAACAGATTCGATGCAGACCGAGAGCCCGATTGCCATCCGGACGGCTCTAGAGAAGGCGACGACCAACTTACCGCCAGTAAGTACCGGTACCGGTACCAACTTAGATGAAGACGATGGAGGCTCTTCATCTGGACCGGCAGAGAAAATAATGTCAGAAGCAGCCACTCAGACCAGCTGCCAGAACTTGTACATGGAGCCTGTAGTCATTGTGTTGACACAGGCGTCCACACAAACTTTGGAATCTAGTATTTCTGAAGGTACAGTAATTGTTTACATCAGTAGTATTTCAAAGTAGGTAAGAAGTAACTAAATACAACTCATAGAGAACAAATGCTTGGGGTTGTATGTATGTACAAAGTAATAGTTACTACGTGCTTCATCTTTTGATTGATTTTCAGACTTTACTTTTATGATTCAGTTATTGTTAAGTTAATAGTTTTGTGACGTACATGTTGTCATGCTACTTTCCGTCCGAGTGGTTACGTTGCAGGGAAATCACATGTCTTATTAACCCTAATCTGCCCGGTTTTCTGACATGTGGCGATTTTTGTAATTTATTCAACATTAGTTCAAACTTACGTGCTTATTATGGAATTAAACTCGGTTTTGTTTAAAATCATCTACTTTCAAAGATAAGGGGTGGTATCATACGGTACCGCTACGCAGATACGGGTGCAAGATATCTTTTGTTTTCAGATTTCATCAATTTAAGTCGTTATTTATTGGAATGACAGAAATCTTCACTATATCATTCACTATCTTTTATTATTTTATTTCATGTATGATAATAACAGGGCAGTGGAGCTAGCTTTTACAAATAGCAAGGGTTCGCACCTCAATGCTCCTTGGTTTAGTTGCACTTCCTAAGATTTTACATATCATTTTTCAAAACATTTTACACAGAGTCCCACTTCACTCTTAATGCATTGTGTGAGTATACGAGGACACCAGCCAGCCAGTCCTCGCAGGTTATCAAAGAACGTACAGTCGGAAGGGTAAGCTCTTCATATCACATGGTAAGTTGTCGAGCATTTCAACGAGAGGTGCTGCACATTTACCATAATTAAATTCAAAGTGATCATTCGCACTTACACTCTTCCCTTGGCATATTTCAAAAGATATGAGATATGCTCATAAACAATGTTTAGGCACAATAATTGAAGCCGAACCTTTCCCGTGATGAAATGTTTGCAGGATGACGTCTACAGGGAATCATACATTTATCAAAATTCATACATTATGCCAGAATGTAATTTTTCATAAATCTCTCCTTCATCAGATTTACCAGAGGTCGGAGCTTTCACATTTTGTCTTGCCGATCTAAAATTTGGTATGATCGGCACAATGGACAAATCGCACGATTTTTCAAATCGATCACACTACATGGAATTGTAAACTAATTCATTGCGTGTACAGAGCATTTTCCTAGTAGCATCGTCTGCTAGGTACAAAACTGTAGCCATTAAAGAGAAGAATTCTGATTAAGGACTTCATTTCTTCAGCTGTTATTTGTAAACCTTGTACATTTAGAAATAAAGGATAACGTTGGGTTTCTGTTACAAAATAAAATCAATAACATTACAGTCAAAGAATACTTCAAATAAATCTGTGGGCTATTTTCCTCTATGAAATGTGTAGTCAACTACAGGATAAATGCAACTGTTAGAAGGGAGATGTTCACGTATCGATGAAGTTGGTTTTAGTGTGAGTTTGATTGTTTCCTTCTTGGTTACGCTTTCCTTCTGTATTTTATGAGCACGAAATTGAACTACTTGTCCTCATCTCATCTTCATTCTTATACTCAAACGTCTTTCGATTCTTCAAAGTAAAAGTTTTCTTTATGTTTTCTTATTTCTTCTAACTTTCTTCATTTGTCACATCACTATCTTCATCACAGTTAGATAATTCATATGCCTTTCACAGTAATAAAATTGATTTACTAAGAGATTATCAAGTAAACCGCCTGTATCTTCCTCTCTATAATTTTCATCAGAATTCACTGTGACGTCTGGTAGTTCAATATAGATAGTACTTAGACTATTATACTGTCATCCTCTATGATTCTTACAGCTTCAGTAAGTGTTATGTCCCAGGAACCATAATAAATTATCAATATGAATGCTATAATGAGAAAAAATCGATTCCTTACAAAATGCTACGGCATCTGCCTAGTGGTACCATACGGTACCAGACTTACTCTACGTCACATATATTTGACAGTTCGTATATTTATAGTGAAAACATTAATTGAATGCTTTACTATAAATCTTTTCCAATAGGTGTATGAAAACAGAATTTATTCAAAATTATAATCATAATTGAATGTATTCAAATATTTACTTCAAACAGATACCAAAATTGAGTGATTCAAGAAAATGTATATAATTACCGAACGCCACTACGCATACCAAGCCAAATAACTTCAAAATACTCTTTTCCTAACAAGGACTGGAATGTCAGTGAGTAAATTAAACAATGAGAAATTGTGAAAATAATCATTGTTGACAACACAGCGACCGGAAACTATATACCTGTGGTATCATATGGTACCGCTAGGCAGATTCGGGTTGGCGGCCCTTCTCTTTAAGTTATTTTAAACAGTTGTATAATACTACGCAATCTTCGAATTCCGTTCAGAAAATATTTGCAAAGAAGAACGTAACAGCTCATCCACTAGCCCTTACAGAGAGGAGTGGGCAAAGCGGGATGCGAAATAGCCTTTCGGCGGAGCAGTACCTATTTATCCTATGCGTTACAAAGATTTCAACTCAGAATTACACTGCCTTTTAGGTGGATTTGAAACAACTGACAAGAAGCTGGCTAAGCCGATGATGGTGTACCAGACCTCGAGCAGCGACCACTTGGTGGAGTCCGACAGCCGGCACGCCGAGTGGGAGGAGCCCATCAGTGACGAGGAGCAGCGGAAGCTGAAGGAGCTGCAGGGTTACCTCCATTATTTCCAAATCGGCCGTCGAGAAGGTATAGTGACTGTTTACATCCTGGGGACTGTTTCTCAAAAATACTTGTTCAGTAGTTCACCAGTTACTAGTGACCGGAGCATATTTCACCAGCTCTAGTAGATCCTGTTTCTCAAACTATTTTACCAGTCTAGTAGCTTGTGACAATTCTGCAGCAGTAACATGATCTCTTTCACAAGTCTATACAAAACTATAGAGGATTCCACTTTAAGAAAATAACATCGAACATATGGAGGCTGTTCCAACAACTGTTTATAAGTATTTTTCTTGAGTACTGGGAATTAATTAGTTTCACTTACAGTAATTCATAGAACATAATTTAATTGAGAATTAGATCGATTTCGTGTGCTAAACTGTGTTACACTTCTAAAATTACCATATATTTAATTTATGAATAACGGAATAACAGCTAAATTGATAGAATAGACTTCCTCTCTCTTGCCGAAGATCTCCGCTGGAAAACTCAACAGACAAGTAAGATTTCATACTGTTCGAACACGTACCACAACATTGTCTGCGCTTCATTTAAGAAGTACACAAAATTTAATTGTCAGCAAAACAACAAAGGCATTAAATATGTAACTTAGGTTATTGTTTGATAATAGTCAAGTGTGAAGTCAATAACGGAAAAAGTGTGGTGTATATAACACTAAATTTGTATTATAAGAACTTCTTAACATTTTTAATAGCGGAAAAGTGTGCTGTACATAATACTAAATTTGTATTATAAGTACTTCTTAACATTTTTAATAACGGAAATGTGTGCTGTACATAATCTTAAATTTGTATTATAAGCGCTTCTTAACATTGAAATAACGGTAACCGTGTGTTGCACATAATCTTAAGTCTCTATTATAAACACTTCTTAACCCAATAAAATATCAGTTTTTATTATTATTATTAGTCTATTATTATTATTACTATTATTATTATTATTATTATTATTATTATCATTATTATTATTCAAACACTTGGGGTGTACTATAAGCAGTAACATGAGCTGCTCTCAAGAAGTCAAAATGAGAATAGCAATGGCAAAGGAAGCTTTTAACAGAAAAAGGACCTCTGAAGAAGGAACTAAGGAAGAGATTAGTGAAGTGCTCTGTGTGGAGCAGAAACATGGACATTATGACGAATTGAAAAGAAACGAATAGAAGAATTTGAAATGTGGATATGGAGAAGGGTGGAGCATGTGAAATGGATAAAGTAAGAAAGGAAGCTGGATTGGAAAAAGTGGATGAAGAAAGAATGATGCTGAAAGTGATCAGAAAGAAGAAAAGAAATTGGCTGGGTCACTGGTTGAGAAGAAAGTGCCTTCTGAAGGATGCTCTAGAAGGAATGGTGAACGGGAGACGGTGCAGAAGATATCAGATGATAGACGACATTAACATATAGGGTCTTTCCACGAAAATGCGACATTTTCACGAAAAATAAAAATCTCACGAATCTCTGCTTGTCATATGTCATTTTTTTTCGTTATGATTCGAATTTTTTGAATCTGATAACACTCATTGTGTAACAACACGTATGTGGGAGAAAAAGCGCCAAGAAGTCTGTGGTTTAAGAGCACGAAATTATCTACTAAAAATGACATATTTGAATGCACATTTAAGGCAAATAAATCATTATTTCTGTATGTTAAATGCAATTAATAATGAAGTACGGACCTTTGTTAATAATTACAATGCATAGAAACCGAAATACAATGACTATTTCGTGCTTGATTGCAATTATTACAAGGGAAAGGTTGAGAGTTCGTGTGTCACGCACAAATGGACATTTGTTTATATTTCTTCAAAACCATTTAATTTTTTTTATGTTTCATAAATGTAAAAGTGAGAAACAACACATAACAATCAACTTCTTATATGGACAACATTTTGATTTATGTACGTATTCTACAAGAAAAACACGTGACACACGTAACACAATGACTGTGACACACGAACAAAAAGTTATGTTCGTGTGTCACTAAAGTTTATCCTAAAATACAGTTACAAGTTTTGTTGTTATTGGAAGTCTTTACGTCTAAACATAATTAGTAGTGGAATTTCAAATACTTATTGTTGATTAAGATAATTGTGTGTGCGTGCACACGCACCTGTGCGTTTTTTTCAAAGTACAGAAACTGTAAGTTAAACACTCTTTAAAATATGTGTTCCATAACTGTTGTAAGGGGGAAAGGAACTGGCCACACTATCCCATTATCTCCTGGCCTAGTTTCCTCATGAGTGGTGCCTTCTTGGTATCACTTGTGAGGTTCACACCTGTGTTTGGACAGACTAAACAACAACTGTTGTAAAAATATAGTGTGTAGGCCTAAAATTAGCATAAGACAATTTATGCCTAAAGTTCGTATAAAATATTTATTATTTTTTTAATTCCTTGAATTAAAATCTTAAAAAATTGGTTTATGTTTATTTCATATTAAAAACAAGCTTATGCAGTACATTTATATCGTAAATAGATAGCCACCATACTAGGCCTGTGTATAAATAAATTGGTGTAATTATTTGCACATTAGGTAAATGGTACTAAATTTCTGATATTAATTTAAAATCGTTTTATTTAATAACATTAATTAATTTACCCTAGTACAAAATCTTGTGGTGGCGAAGAATTTAAAGTGTCTGTGATGTCCAAGGAAGGGAAGTACTACAAATGGTTGACATATTGGTATATTCGTCACATGACATTACACAGGAAATATCACCACATATGGTTGTAAACAACCGTGGATATTTTAAATTTAAAAGTGTATTTTAGTGTAATCTAGTGTTGGTTTGTATAATAAGAACTGTAGGCATAGTCTTCCACAAGAAGTGATGTATTTATAGTGCATTTAAAACAATTAGTAACCAACATGACAGAAACGTTCATGTGTCACGTTCGTGTGTCACAACACATTTGCAATATTTTGTTTCTTAATGGCACTGTTAATTTTTTTTAAAGTTCGTAGCTTAGCAGTTACATGTACTACACAAGTGTCTTAATTGTTTGGAAAACAACTGAATTCATTTATGTCATTTGGCACAATAATATGAACATTTTCCATTTTGGTAATAAATCTAGTGGCAAGAAAATATTCGTGTGTCACAACATACAATATTTAATATTTTTTGCATTATTAATTATTTATTTTCATTAAGAATTTTTCTTTATATTTAGGAATACTTATGTTAAAAGACAGTAATGTCTTTTTCATGAATTACTAAGTATTTAATTAAAAATCCTGTGAAGATCATAGTTAGGTACTTAAAAAATGTTACGTGTGTCACTATGGAATGACCCTATATGGATCATATGCGGAGGCAAAGAGTAAGGCCGAAAATATGAAAGACTCGAGAAACCTGGGTTTGCAGTGAAATACTTGTCCTTAGGCAGAATAATATGAATTATTATTATTATTATTATTATTATTATTATTATTATTATTATTATTATTTGTAATTAGACAGTTAGATGGATTTATTGAGTAATAATATACATAGAGATGTTATATTATCGTAATTTTATTTAAAATCCAGTGCACGTGTCTTCTGACCGTACGTGCTTTGTATCTGAAACAAGTCCTACTTTGTAGGTTTCATTCCCCTCAATTAATTAATTTTGAATATTCGTCATTACAATTGTTGAAAACAGAAAAAAATTGTATAATTTGCAAATGTACAGTAAAAATATACAGTTCAATATGTATCCTTTCCCTATTAATATGCTATTCACTGGAAGCCAGTGAATGCAATGACACAGGCTTAACGATCAAGTTTGGTTTGCTTGTTGTAGTGAACCACCCAGAGGCCATCCGAGCTCCCATAGCAGCTTCCATGGGTGCCATACCGGCTCCAACGCCAGCACAATCATTCCTAAAAGAAGACGAAAGCCAGGAAGATTCTATGTTTGCACTACCATACGTGAAGGAAGACGAGAGAAGTGCGAAGGGTGGCTGCTGTCCCTGTTTGAAAACTGCATTTCGTAGGCTTCGTCGTCTTTTCAGACGTAAGTATATCTAAGAGCCAGTTTCAGATAGATTGACCTCGCGTGTTTCCTTCCCCACTTGTTCATAGTTAAGCAATTCTGTTACAATACTAGTGCATTATGTGCAGTCCTTAATGGTACCAACTCTAAAAACTTTCGTTTTGTTTGGTGGCCTTTTTCTTTATGTGCTAAAAATATGTCTGAATCTCACGCTCCGTGCCTTGGCTCCACTGAATGAGGCGATAATTAAGTGCGTGTGGTCGCATTTTCCATTTAATTCTTTTGTATCCCGATAGACACATCACGCTTAGAAATGTTTGGAGATGTACGAGTACATTATGAATTAATCATTTTTATGGCCATGCAACAGGAAAGGAGTGTATGTTTTTTTTGGGGGGGGGGGGTTCGTATTTCTTTCACACTTCCGTCCCGAGAAATCTCTTTCCATCCAACTGGCACTAGAGTGTACTGAAATTAAAGTGTGAACGGAAAAGGACTTACTGCAAGATAAGCTCATGCATTTGCTTTGTTTTCTTCAATGTAGTTAGTAAATACAAGTGTTCTAGAATGTTTAAAAATTATGTGGCACTTTGTCTGAAACTAGATTAACAACTCCAAATGGTGCTTCTATATATTCATAAGCTTGCAGAACGGTGAAATAAATTCGTCCTAGCTTGCCGTTTAATTAGGAAACATGATAAAAAGTTCGAAATATTTTTTTCTCAACTCAATGTTCGGCTGTAAAATCATTACCAGTTAACCAAGCCGAAGTAAAATGAAAATGGAAAAGATTTTGAATGATCACTCTGCTCTGTTAGCTTCGTGATGACTTGTTTGTTATTCGGGAACCTAAAATGTCCGGAATAATATTATTTTATATTGTACTGAGTTGAAGGCTAGAAGTGCGTTAGAAATAACTTTACTACGCGCTTAACTTTTGATTCCTTTTCAAACTTCACATTTATGATTTAGTTATTGTTAATAGTTTGATGACGTACATATTGTCTACTTACTTAATATAGGCCTACTCCTATTTATCATGTTCATTACATTAGCTAACAATCAGTTTATTAGGACGATTTAACTCAGAATTATATTGCATTTTAGGTGGACACGAAGACAGCCAGACGCCAAGCTGTGACGACAAGGACAAGAGAAAACGAAGGATAATCTCAGTTTGGAGCGAGACCACTCGCTATGCAGGTACAGTAAATGTTTACATCCTGAAGTGGTGGCGCTATATTCTACGAACAAGTTCGATTTTTACTGTAAATAAAAGAATAAGGATAAATAACTTTCATTTTTTAAATGAAATAAAAATAAAAATATTCGTACCTTTATTTCACTTCATTTAATTTGTTTTCTTTAAGGCTATAATTATGTGCGTTAGAAGTAACTTTACTACCCGCTTCAACTTTTGATTCCTTTTCAAGTTTCACTTTTATGATTTACTTAATGATAATAATTAGATGACTTACAAATTGTCTACTTAATATGCTACCTATTTTTCCTGTTTATTACGTTAGCTAACAATCATTTCATTACGACGATTTAAAATCAGAATTATGTTGCATTTCAGATATGTCCAAACAGATACACCAGGTGATGATGTATGAAGTCAACCCGACGTCGAGCGGTCACCATTTGGGCAGAAAAGCACGCACGATCAATTTCGGCAGTGAAGAAGGTAGGCTACAGTAATTATAAAGTTTACATCCTGAAGTGGTGGCGCTTTCAGCTGCGCACAAGATCCATTGCTGGTAGCGAAGAGCAGATTTATGGAGTAGTGCTATTTAGCCAGTTGGCCCAAACCGCTTGTTAAATTTTGTCGCAATTCGTAGAACCTGCTGTTAAATATTTGAATCAAGTTCCTTACAGTAAGGAAGAACATTAATTTAACACGCAATTCTCTACCTTTTAATATGATAATAAATAGAATGCTAAAATAAACGACAAAATGCAACAAGAAACGAATGATATTTATTATTACATTTCCTATTCAAGTGTGCAGGCAGTCAGGACGGAAATATGATAGCCAATTATGCCTGTAGCCTTGAAACGTACTTGCGCTTATCTTGGCTGTCGGTTAACCCTATACTTTCAATGATAATACCGCATAAACAACAATGAAACGTAGTAAGACATTAAAAAAAATAAAATAAAATAAAATAAAAGGACTTCCAACTACAAAATGTACTATTAAGCACATTATAGGAGCCGGATTTGTAGATTTTTACCTTTTTATTTTCCTTGCTTCTGAACTAATTTCTCCAATACTTTTCCGAATCGTGATCGTAGGAGTCGTATATGTGAATTCTGTTGAATCTAAAAAAAAAAACCCAATCGGACCTTAGTACCTAAGAAAACCTAAATCATTTTTGATAAGCATTATCTTGCATTTACTGCGTTATATGTTGTTTTTTTTTTCAATTTTGAGACAAATATTAATACATTGAGAGCGAGAGAGAGAGCAGACCCTGGACTTGGAGGAGGCTGCGTCAATCCCTAAGGCAAAATCAGTACTTAGCAGCGACAACATGTATGGCTCCCTTGCTTTCCTCAAGGCACATTTCAGTGACCTTTCAAAATATACTGAGTACTTGGAATCTTCGTCGCCACAACTGAAAGACGTGATTGGTGTCACTGACTTGTTTCTACAGAAACTAGTACCGTGGGTGAAGCCATGACTTTAACACTGAAGAAACTATTGCATAGGAATCCAGTTTATATAGAAGAGCGCCTGAAATGTTTAAACATATGTACGAGTAACTTTAAGTATTCGTCACTGTAGACTTTCAGACATGTACAGCAGTCAAAAAAAAAAAGTGGCCGCACTCGTGAACAGCGAATATTTTCAAAGTCCACTTCGGGTCGCGGCGATGTTACACGATGCATGTGCTTGTACAAGCAGTTCCGGAACTATGGAAGTGGTCCATATCTGCTCCTCGTAGACCAGCGGTAGAGTGCTTGTTTAATGATTCAAAGGTTGTGGGTTCGCGCCTTCTTCAAGTTTTCATTTTATTTTTTAATCGTTCTTTAGCGATGTAAATGATATTCAAATTATCATTTATATCCAGTTATCGTTCTTGATGGATATCACGTTATTTATATTTTGTTATCGTTCTTTAGGGATATGAATAAAATTCAAGTCATCATTTGTATTCTGTTATCGTTTTATAACGATATGAATAATAATAATAATAATAATAATTATTATTATTATTATTGTATCTCCAGTGGGGGTTAGCCCTATTTTACATATGTATGTTAGGGCTATAGTTTTATACACAAAACAGATACTGTAAGCATAAAGAGAAATGGAAAAGAAAATTAAATTAGCTTACGCGATGTAAACAAAACATAAACAATCCGTAAATTAGGCATTACGATTGCAAAACAAATATCAGTTATCAATTTGAAACATACAAAAACATTAACAACACACATACGTAACACTTCTATAACACAAATATGCAGCTTTCCATACCATACATCATAAATTAATACACAATAGTCACACAAACACAATCAAACTATAATTACGACATTGCGACGACATCAAGCATCCCATAACTGACTCACATACATAACAAATCAAGCATCCGTTGCAACACATACACTTCAACATAGTAACCATACATTTAAAAGTTACAAATTTGGCTCCAAGAAGAATAAATAGGACACTGTTACTAATTACTATTCTTCTACAATTTCTTAAATACATCTGTAATAAATCTGTGAAATTCCGATATGAATAATATTCACGTTTTTTATATTGTTATCGTTCTTTAGCGATATAAATAATATTCAAGTTATCATTTACCCTATATTATGTTTTCCTTCATTAGCATTATAAAATAATATTCAAGATATTTATATTGTAATTGTTCTTTCGCAATATAAATAATCTGTATTTTTTGTAGGTAATTATTATAACACAAATAAACATCTTTCTTTGTAAAATAGGTTACTTTATTTAGATAATTAAACGCGTATTATATAATATCTTATTTTAATTAAACAAACCGATATTTATCATTTATATTGTGTTATCGTTCTTTAGTGATACTGTATAAATAATATTCAAGTTATTTATATTGTAATCGTTCTTTAGCGATATAAATAACATAAATTTAATTTTAGGTTTGGAAAAATCCAGTTGCATAATACTGCTATTAGTTTTTCTTTTTGTATTATTACATTATACTATCTTGAACCACAATAAAATGAAAAGGAGTAACGAGGAATTGAACCTGAGACGTTGACATCTAAATTCCGACGTTCGTCCGCTGAGCTACGAGGCAAAAGTGTGCAAACATTTTCGGAAAAATTGGCCCAATCACACTCTAAGATTTTCTGATGATTCGTAGAAGCTAGTCCAGGATGCGGGGGGCAAAGGCTAATTGAGATTTTCCGATCTCTGATAGGGTCAAACATCCTGATAGAATTAATATTTAACCCTTGCCGTGACTTTCGGTGAAGTCCGGAGGGCCCAATTAGTCAAATCCACTCTCCTCATCTCCACGCTTGGGCCCCCTGGAATTTAATAAGATGCGAAAGAGATAGTGGTGTGCGGAAAGCAACGGGATGTTACCGCATTTAGACCTATCCTTCCCAAGAAAAACTGCAAACATGAACAAAGGAAGCTTTAAATAGAAGAAGCATCTTCTGCGGACCTCTGGAAAAAGAACTAAGGAAGAGACTAGTGAAGTGCTTTGTGTGGAGTGTGGCATTGTATGGGGAAGGAACATGGGCATTACGACGAAATGAAGAGAAACGAATTGAAGCATTTGAAATGTGGATGTGGAGAAGAACGGTGCGTGTGAAGTGGACAGATAGAATAAGAAATAAAATTGTGTTTGAAAAAGTGAGTGAAGAAAGAATGATGCTGAAACTGATTAGAAAGATAAAAAGTAACTGGTTGGGTCTCTGGTTGAAAAGAATAATAGACGACATTAGGATATGTGGATCATATGCGGAGACTAAGAGGAAGGCAGAAAATAGGAAATATTGGAGATTGCTGGGTTTGCAATGAAAGACCTGCCCATGGACAGAACACTTATGTATGTATGTTCAGAATGCCTGGAATATCGTGTTTAAAAACAGTCGCTATTTGCATAGACTAGTCAATTCCATGCCCACTCGACTGCAAGATGATCGAGATAATAGGAAGATAGACTAAATATTGAATTATGGCTTTTTGTTTTGTTTTTTGAACGCTTAATTGTTTGAATGTTTTAAGGTCGACGCCAGTAAATTTGTTTTGTTTATGCCACGAAAGATATTTTTATTGAGAATAAAATCTTTTTTCTTTCCATTTGCAGCCACAATATCATAATGATAAAGTCATGGCATAATATATTAATGAACCTGATGTTAATTACTAAAATAATCGTAAAAGAAAAAGGAGCCATTATGTATAGTTTGTCTCTCTCAAAAACAGAACATAAAAAGCACGTGGTTGTAGTCGAACGCAGGACCTCATGAATAAGAGGCGTGAACGCTACCATTATGCTATCGATAACACACAGAATACTTCAATTATAACTGTAGATATCAGGCAACGTGGTCCAACAACATGTAACATCGCCTGTCTCCGAATTGTAGCGAAGATACCCGAAAGGAACTTTGTTCCAGGAGAGCGGCCACTTTTTCTTTTGACAGCTGTACAAAATGTTATTGCATGACTAGGTGACGAATCCTCTGCCTATTAATACGACATTCAATGCAAGCTAATGAATGCATGCTTCACGATCAAGTTCATCTTACTCTTTGCAGAAATACAGATTGTGGACTACGAAGCAGAAGAGGAACTCAGAGCAGAGAAGAAGGAGGAGAAGAAGACTAATAAGAAGAAAAAGTGTGGTATTTTCTTTAACCTATTTAGTAGTTGTTTGTGTTTGAGGCGTAGAAGTAGTGATTTTCAAGTATAAGAGGTGTAGCAATGATAAATAACGATATTCGCATCTGCTATCGCGCAACCATATGGCAGGTGGTTGGTACTGGGATGTACAGTCCATGAGGATTTACTTGTCTAGTCCCTTTTAGAAAGAGAAAGAATACTCACCATCTCTCTCTACCCTCATTTATGGTGACGGCGGTATGGTCGACACTCCTTCCAGCGACCAGGAGTTAGCAGCGGCGGCACTCTCTTCCTCTTCAAATTCTGATTCCTCTCCGCCAGAAAGTTCCTCGTCCGTGTCCGTGTCGTCCAAATTTATTACGAATCGATCGCTAATTTCGTCTACTAGTCCGTCCTTCTCCCAATAAAATTGTTCGACTTTTTCCACGTGTTCACAGGCCTTTCTCCAATTATCTTCCGTCACTTTTGCAAGAGCGCTCTCAAACAACAATTTGACATCTTTACTTTTGAACGAAATATTACGCTTCGCAACGTCATTTTTAACCTGCCCCCATATTAATTCGATCGCGTTTAAATCGCAATGGTATGGTGGCTGTCTCACTACAGTATGGGAGTGCATTGTCGCAATTTGGTCGATTTCGTATGTTTTGAAATTATCTTTTTTAGTTTTTACAAGTTCATATAATACAGGTTTCGTGGATCGTAAATCAAATTCAATGTTATTGTTACGAAGCCAGGACTGCATTTCAGATTTCGGTGTTGATGAAATTGGTGCCTTATTGAGTTCTGTTGAATGATAGGGGGCATTGTCCATTACAATGATGCTATTGAGAGGAATGTTTGGTAATAATTGATTAATGAACCAGTTCTTAAATACAGTGCTGTCCATCTCCTCGTGGTAGTCTTTAGTTGATTTAGATTTGAAAGTTAGAAGCGCGTTTGGAATGAAACCTGTCGAACATCCGGCGTGTAAAATAATAAACCGTTGACCTTTTCCTATTGGGGTTTGAAGTGGGAAGTCAATTTCTTGATCATCGCTTTTCCAAACTTTGCTTTTCGTATGGTTCACATTAACTCAAGTTTCGTCTAGATAAACAACGGCGCGTCCAGTGGCGCGTAATTCTTTAATTTTTCTTAAGAATTTAAATCTCTTTAAAATAACATCTGACCTTTCCATTAAAAATTTTCTGCCTTGAGTATTTTTAACATATCTAAATTCATTTTTTTAAGAATTTCTCTCAAACTCCATATGCTTCCAGTGAATAAGCTTTCCTTAATTAATGCGTCATTTATATCCTTCAAACTAGGCAAAAAATCAGTCCGATACAAAGAATAAATTACTCGTCTTATAGCGGCGGCAGAAAATGAGTCAATTGCAGTTTTCTGAGGGGTCCTGTTTGGGCGTTTCTTTCCTGGAGTTCGCAGAACACTTCCACTTTCTAGTGCCTCCCTTTGTTTTTTTAAAATCCTGCTAACACTACGAGACGATATACCTGTCGCTGCAGCAGTTCTTTCGATAACACTCGGACACAGATATTGTTTGCTTTCCGCATTTCAGTGCCTCATATTCTTCAGTAAAGAATTTGTGTACATTAACAACCATGTTCATACTGTCCGACTTCAAGGCTTTCCCGCGTTTTCCCATATTGCCTACCATGATTATTAAAAACAAGAGCACAACACTCATTACAATGTTTAAGATAACAGGGAAACCATGCAATTCCGAAAACATTTTGTTTAAATTGTGAATTACTGTATATTATATTATATTATATTATATTATATTATATTAAATTGACACAACGAGACACACACTTACTTCACTATTCACAAAATACTACTGAATAAATGAACTCGAACAACGCCAAGACGCCACTGAGAGACCCACTAATTGGGTTTGCAAAAGTGTGTTCTAGAAGGACCAAGGGAGAAGGAGGGAAGGGAATTCCAAGAATTCTACAAAAGAAAACCTTTCCCCCCTTACATCTGTTGACAGTCGATAGACAAGGACCGCAGACCAGGATAGTAGAAATCACGCCAACTTAACCCTCATGCACTGTAGTTGACCACGATCCTTTCGGAGCCACCATCTTTCGTTTCGTTGTTCTGTGTGTTGCCAATTCAGCAGTTTTCCCGCTAGATGTAGCGTTTGTGTTAGCGTAGCCGGTAACATATGAAATTTGTATTGTTCATATAGGGATTTAGCGTTTTTTAACACTCACAGCCGTAAAATAATCTTATTTTTACACTGATAGTATAGCAATTTAACGGTCTGTGTACTGTATCTCAGCGGGTTTGTAAGAATCGAGTTGGCAACATTGGTTCTACCTCCATTAGTTTGCTTTGAGCTTTGATTGAAGAGCACGCTGTTTCATCGTAGTGCCGCGATCATGGTTAGCGTTAAATTCGAGCAGCGAATTCCCCAAATTCTCCTTGCATTTCCCCTTTTGTCCTTGTATTAGTCTTGTTCTCCTTGCATCCTCCTATTCTCCTTATATCTCCCCTGTTCTCCTTGTATTTTAACTATTCCCCTCGCATCCCACTATTCTTCTTTTGAAATTCCCCATGTTCTCCTAGTATTTCCCTTGTTCTCCTTGTATCTCCCGTGTTCTCCTCATATTCCCCGTATTCTCTCGTTTTTACCATATTCTTCCCCAATTCGCCCTATTCTTCCCGTCATCTCCTTCTTCGCCTCGTAATCCACTTTTTCTCTTCGAATTCCTCATACTCTCCTTATATTTCCTACATCCTCCTTTTATTTTCCTTGTTCCACTTCTGTTCCCTTCTTTACTTGCTTTCCACATGTTGTTCTTGTATTTCTTTTGTTCTCCTAGTTCCCATGTTCTCCTTGTATTTCCATTGTTCTCCTTGTATTTCTCTTCCTCTTGTATTACCCTGGTTCTACTTGCATTATCCATGTTTTTCTTTTATTTCACTTGTTCTCCTTGTATTCCCAATGTTATCCTTGTATTTTCCTTGTTCTCCTTGTTTTCACCTATCTTTCCTTACACCTCCCATGTTCTCCTTGCATTGCCTTTGATCTCATTCTAATCCCCTTATTCTTCACATATTCCGTTTTACTCATTTTATTCCCTTTCTTCCATCCTATTTCTTGTCTTGGAATGTCGGATGCCTTCTTGAATTCCACTTGTTGTCTTTGTATACATTCTTTTCTCAATGTATTGCCCTGTTTCTGAATTTCTCCTTGCATTCTCTTTGTTTCCTTTTCATTCCCGTTTCTCTACCTCGAATTTCCCTTGTTTTACCTGAATTTTCCTCGTTATTCTCGCATTCTCTTTGTTTCAATTGGATTCTCCTTGTTCTCTATGGATTACCCTTATTTTCGTTGTACTGCCATTGTTTTCCTTTTATTAAAGCTATACCACCTGTATTCAACCTGTTCTCCATGTATTCATTTGGTTCTGCTTACATTTTCCTTGTATTTTCTTTTTTTGTTCTTGCATTTCCTTTCTTATCCAGATATTTCGCCTGTTCCCCAGGTATTCCTTCTTGTTCTGCATGTGTTGGCCTTATTCCCTTGATATTACAATTGTCCAGCAGCTATTACTTTGTTGTTTAGGTATTCCGCTTGTATCTCCGTTGTTTTCCTCTTATCCTCCCCTATTTTCCAAGTATTCCCCTTGTTCTCCTTGTATTATATCCCTGTTCTCTACGTATCCCTCTGTTGTTTTAGTATCCTCCTTGCTATTATTGCTTACTCTCAAACCCCACGCCCGTTTTCTTCCAATTCTCCTTCTTCTCCTCGTTTTCCCCTGTTCTCTACGTTTCTCCATGTTTTCTCCTCATAGGCCTATCTCCCACCTTCTATTCCTAACCCGTCGTTCTTCTCGTATCCCCCTGTTGTAATTATAAGCCCCCTAATCTCCTCGTATCGTCCTGTTCTCCTCTTATCCGAAATTTTACCCTCGTATCCCGTTATTCTCGTCGCTTCCCACTGTTCTTCTTGTGTCTTGCTGATCTCGCATTCCCCTATTCTCCTCGTATATCTTGTGTTCCCTACATATCCCCCACCCCTGTGTTATTGTTATTACCCTGTTGTCTTCGTAGTTTCCTTCTTCTCCTGCTATTCCCTTTTCCTGCTTGTATCTCTCCTTTTCTCCCGCTTGTTCTGCTCCTATTGCTCTCGATATCCTTATACGTCGATTGTCCTCATTCTATTCTCCTTGTTCTGCTTGGTATGCTCGTATTCTCCTTGTGTGCTCTTTTTTAAACCCTTTCTTTTTATATTCCACTTTCCTGCTCGTACTCCTTCCTTGTCTTCCTCTTTCTCTCCTTGTACTTCCAAGGTTATGCCTGTATTCCAACTCTTCTGCTTGAATTTTTGTTCCCCTTCTGCTTCTCACCCTGTTAACTGTGTCAATTTTATTTTATTCACATTTTTTTCTTGTATCTCCTTGTTGTCAATGTTGGCTATGTCCTTTTCCTCTTTCAATTCATCTTTTCCTCTACTTCACCTTTTCTACTCGTCTTCCCCTCGTTCTGCTTTTATTCCTCTTGCTTTTCTTCCCTTCCATTTGTTTTCCTTGCAGTCTCCTTTGTGTCCTTATATTCGCTTTGGTCGCTTTGTATTTATGTTTCTGTTGCAGTCTCTCCCTTTTATCCTTCCCTTTTCCTTTATTCCTTTTCACTTGTCTTGTTCTCCTTCTTGTATTCCTCTTATTCTCTACGTATTCCATTTTTCTCATATTTGCCGTGTTACCCGTCATCTACATTTACATTTTCCTTCTACTGGCTTTCCCTTATTTTCTTTGCATTCTCCTTGTTTTCATTGTCTTCCCTTGTATTGCTAATATTCCCTTTGCTGTCCTTTGAACGAATTCCTCTCCTTCTATTGCTCTTGTTATTCTTGTATTTCCCTTCTTCACCTTTTATTACATATCCCCGTCTTCTCCTGGAATTCCTGCAATTCGCCCGATATTCCAGCAGTTTTCTTGTAGGGTATTCCTATTACATTATTATCCCTGACTATTTGTATTTCCATTGTTTTCCTTCCATTTCCTTCTTATCACTGTAAGCTCTATGTTCTTATATTGCTCGTTTTCTCCATGAATTCCATTTTTCTGTTTGCATTCACTTTCTTCTCCTTCTAGTTCCTTCTTCGCTTAGATTTCAACTTGTTCTCCTTGTACTCCACTTAATCTCCTTCAATTGCCTGTATTCTCTTGCATTCCCTCTGTTCGACCTGTATTCCTATAGTTATCTTTGTATACCGCTTGCTTTCCCTGCATTCCCCTTTTTCTTTTTGCAGTTCCCATGTTATCCTTGTATCCAGGTTGCTCTCCTAGCATTCCGATTATTTCGTTGTTTTCCGTCTATTATTCCTGAATGCGCTTTTTCTCATTGTATGTCCCTTGTTATTCCTATATTCTCCTGGTATTTATCTCGTCGTCCTTGTTTGTACTGCTTGTATTCCCCTTGTTCTCTCTGGACTCTCCTATTTCTCTTTTTCTCCTTGCACTCCCATTGTTCTGTTTGTATTTTACGTGTTCTACATGAATTCATTCCGGTCTGTCTCATTCTATTGCTCTTCTTCACATTCTATTCTTCGTTTACTAGACTCTTTGCATTTCTCTCCCCCTATTCCCATCTTTCTTCTTTTATTCATCTCATTCACCTTGGATCTCCAAGTTATTGCATGTATTTCTCCTCCTTGCATTTTAAATTTTTTCAATAACTTCCCAATTTTTTCATCGTCATCACTTCCTTCTGCTTGTATTACTTTTCTTCTTCTTGTATTGCTCTTGTTTTGCTTTTTCTTTCATTTGCTCTCTTTGAATTCTGTTTGCCGTCATTAGATTCGAGTTGTTCACCATGTATTCTATTTGTTCTTTCCTTATTTTCATTGCTCTCATTACACGGTCTCTACTCTCCTTGTATCTCCCATTTTCTCCTCGTAATTCAGTATTCTTTTCGTATTTTATCTGTTATACTCGTATCCACGTATTCTCCTCGTATTTTTTCTGTACTCTTCGTATACCCCATAATCTCCTCGTATTTCTCTTGTTCTCCTCGTATCCCCGTATTCTCCTTGTATTTTCTCTGTACTCTTCGTATACCCCTATTCTCCTCGTATTTCCCTCGTTCTCCTCGTATCCCCGTATTCATCTCATATTTTCTCTGTACTCTTCGTATACCCCTATTCTCCTCGTGTTTCCCCTGTTCTCCTCGTATCCACGTATTCTCCTCGTATTTTCTCTGTAATCTTCGGATACCATTATTCTCCTCGTATTTCCCTTGTTCTCCTCATAACCCCGTATTCTCCTCACAATTTCTCTGTACTCTTCGTATACCCCTTATTCTCCTCGTATTTCCCCTGTTCTCTTCGTATCCCAGTATTCTCCTCGTATTTTCTCTGTACTCTTCGTATATACCTATTCTTCTCGTATTTCCCTTGTTCTCCTCGTATCTCCGTATTCTCCTCGTATTTTCTCTGTACTCTTCGTATACCTCTATTCTCCTCGTTTTTCCCCTATTCTCCTCGTATCCCCGTATTCTTCTCGTATGTTCTCTGTACTCTTCGTATACCCCTATTCTCCTCGTGTTTCCCCTGCTCTCCTCGTATCTCCGTATTCTCCTCGTATTTTCTCTGTACTCTTCGTATACACCTATTCTCCTCGTATTTCCCTTGTTGTCCTCGTATCCCCATATTCTACTCATATTTTCCCTGTACTCTTCGTATACCCCGTATTCTCCTCGTATTTCCATTGTTCTCCTAGTATCCCCGTATTCTCCTCATGTTTTCTCTATATTCTTCGTATACCCCTATTCTCCTCGTGTTTCCCCTGTTCTCCTCGTATCTCCGTATTTTCCTCGTATTTTCTCTGTACTCTTCGTATACACCTATTCTCCTCGTATTTACCTTGTTGTCCTCGTATCCCCATATTCTACTCATATTTTCTCTGTACTCTTCGTATACCCCGTATTCTGCTCATATTTCCCTTGTTCTCCTAGTATCCCCGTATTCTCCTCATATTTTCTCTGTACTCTTCGTATACCCCTATTCTCCTTGTGTTTCCCCTGTTCTCCTCGTATCACCGTAATCTCCTCGTATTTTCTCTGTACTCTTCGTATACCCCGTATTCTCCTCGTATTTCCCCTGTTTTCTTCGTATCCCAGTATTCTCCTCGTATTTTCTCTGTACTCTTCGTATATACCTACTCTCCTCGTATTTCCCTTGTTATCCTCGTATCCCCGTATTCTCCTCGTATTTTCTCTGTACTCTTCGTATACCTCTATTCTCCTCGTTTTTCCCCTGTTCTCCTCGTATCCCCGTATTCGTCTCGTATTTTCTCTGTACACTTCGTATACCACTATTCTCAACGTGTTTCCCCTGTTCTCCTCGTATCTCCGTATTCTCCTCGTATTTTCTCTGTACTTTTCGTATACACCTATTCTCCTCGTATTTTCTCTGTACTCTTCGTACACCCCTATTCTCATCGTGTTTCCCCTGTTCTCCTCGTATCTCCGTATTCTCCTCGTATTATCTCTGTACTCTTCGTATACACCTATTCTCCTCGTATTTCCCTTCTTGTCCTCGTATCCCCATATTCTACTCACACTTTCTCTGTACTCTTCGTATACCCCGTATTCTCCTCGTATTTCCCTTCTTCTCCTAGTATCCCCGTATTCTCCTCGTATTTTCTCTGTACTCTTCGTATACCCCAATTCTCCTCGTATGCCCGTAATCTCCTCGTATTTTCTCTGTACTCTTCGTATACCCCTATTCTCCTCGTTTTCCTCGTTCTCCTCGTATCCCCTTATTCGTCTCGTATTTTCTCTGTACTCTTCGTATACCCCTATTCTCCTCGTGTTTCTCCTGTTCTGGTATCCCCGTATTCTCCTCGTATTTTCTCTGTACTCCTCGTATACCCCTATTCTCCTCGTTTTTCCCCGTATCCCCGTATTCTTCTCGTATTTTCTCTGTACTCTTCGTATACCCCTATTCTCCTCGTGTTTCCCCTGTTCTTCTCGTTTCCCCGTATTCTCCTCGTATTTTCTCTGTACTTTTCGTATACCCCTATTCTCCTCGTATTTCCATTATTCTTCTCGTATCCCAGTATTCTCCCCGTATTTTCTCTGTACTCTTCGTATAACCCTATTCTTCTCATTTTTTCCCTCTTCTCCTCGTATCCCCGTATTCTTCTCGTATTTTCTCTGTACTCTTCGTATACCCCTATTCCACTCTTGTTTCCCCTGTTCTCCTCGTATCACCGTATTCTCCTCACATTTTCTCTGTACTCTTCGTATACCCCTTATTCTCCTCGTATTTCCCCTGTTCTCTTCGTATCCCAGTATTCTCCTCGTATTTTCTCTGTACTCTTCGTATATACCTATTCTTCTCGTATTTCCCTTGTTCTCCTCGTATCTCCGTATTCTCCTCGTATTTTCTCTGTACTCTTCGTATACCTCTATTCTCCTCGTTTTTCCCCTATTCTCCTCGTATCCCCGTATTCTTCTCGTATGTTCTCTGTACTCTTCGTATACCCCTATTCTCCTTGTGTTTCCCCTGTTCTCCTCGTATCCCCATATTCTCCTCGTATTTTCTCTGTACTCTTCGTATATGCCTATTCTCCTCGTGTTTCCCCTGTTCTCCTCGTATCCCCGTATTCTCCTCGTATTTTCTCTCTACTCTTCGCATACCCCTATTCTCCTCGTATTTCCCTTGTTCTCCTCGTATCCCCGTATTCTCCTCGTATTTTCTCTGTACTCTTCGTATACACCTATTCTTCTTGTATTTCCCTTGTTCTCCTCGTATCCCCGTATTCTCCTCATATTTTCTCTGTACTCTTCGTATACCCCGTATTCTCCTCGTATTTCCCCTGTTCTCCTCGTATCCCAGTATTCTCCTCGTATTTTCTCTGTACTCTTCGTATAGCCAGTATTCTCCTCGTATTTCGCTTGTTCTCCTCGTATATTCCGAATTCTCCTCGTATTTCCTCTGTTCCGTTCGTATCCTCTTGTTCCCTCTCCTCTTCCTGTTCTCATTTTACGCTATGTCCTTTATCTCCTTCAATCCCTCTTTTCATCCACTTATCCTTTTCTCCCCATATTTTGCTTATACTCGCCTTGGCCGGTTTGCATTTCTGTTCCTATTCCAGTCTCTTCTTTTTTTTCCTTCCCTTTCCCTTTATTTCCCTTCACTTGTCTTGTTCTCCTCGCATTCCCTTCGTTCTTCTTCTTGTATAACTCATATTCTCTACGTATTCCATTTTTCTCATATTTGCCCTCTTATCTGTCATCCAACTTATATTTACTTCTACTCGGCTTTCCCTTGTTCTCTTTGCGTTCTCCTTGTTTTCGTTGTCTTCCCTTGTATTCCTAGTATTCCCTTTGCTGTCCTTTGAAAGAATTCTTCTACATGTTTTCCGCATTGTTTCATTGTATTCCTCTTGTTATTCTTTTATTTGCCTTCTTCCCCTTATATTCCATATCCCCATGTTCTCCTAGTATTCCTGCAATTCGCCTGTCATTCCCGCATTTGTTATTGTATACCCATACCTAATTCATTATTATCCCTGACTATTTGTATTTCCATTGTTTTCCTTCCATTTCCCTTCTTATCACTGTGTGTTCTATGTTCTTATATTGTTCGTTTTCTCCATGTATTTCATTGATCTGTTTGCATGCACTTTCTTCTCCTTCTAATTCCTTCTCCGCTAAGGTTTCAACTTTTCTCCTTGTACTCCACTTAATCTCCTTGAAGTGCTCGTATTCTCTTGTATTCCCTCTGTTCGACCTCCATTCCCATAGATATCTCTGCATTTCCCTTGTTGTTCTTGCGGTTTCCAAGTTATCCATGTATCCAGGTTGCTCTCATAGCATTCTGATTGTTTCCTTGTTTTCTCATTATAAATCTTGTATGCTGCTTCTTCTCATTGTATGCCCTTTGTTTTCCCTGTATTCTACTGGTATTTATCTCGTTCTCCTTGTATTCCAGTTGCTCTTTTTGGACTCTATTTTTCGTGTTCCCCTTTTTCTCTTTGTACTCCCATGGTTCTGCTTGTATTGATTCCCGTCGTTCTCCTATTTCTCTTCTTCACCCCCTATTTTGTCTTTTACTCATCTAGTCCCTTTTCTCTCCTCCTATTCACATCTTTCTTCCTTTATTCATCTTAATCGCCTTGCATCCCCGAGTTATCATTGCATGTCTTTCTCCTCCTCGTATTATAATTTCTCTCGATATCTTCCCCATGTTTTCTTCGTCTTCCCCCCTTCTGCTTATATTACTGCTCTTATTCTTGTATCGTTTTGTTTGTTTCTCTTTCAGTTGTTCTCCTTGCATTCCCCTTGCTGTCATCATATTTGCCTTGTTCGCCTGATTTTCCTGGTATTCTCCCGTTCTCCTAATATCCCGCTTCACTCCTTTTATCCCCCCTGTTCTTCCCTTATTCTCCTTGTTCTCATTACATCGTCCCTATGTCCCCTGTATCCCCTATTTTCTAATCGTATCCCCGTGTTATCCTTGTATTTTCTCTGCACTCCTCGCATACCCCGTATTCTTCCCATATTTCCCCAGTTCTCCTCGTATCACAGTATTCTCCTCGTATTCCTCTGTTCTCTTTGTATCCTCTCCTGTTCTCCTCCCGTTCCCC
Source organism: Periplaneta americana (assembly GCF_040183065.1). Lineage (NCBI taxonomy): Eukaryota > Metazoa > Arthropoda > Insecta > Blattodea > Blattidae > Periplaneta > Periplaneta americana. The sequence goes on from NC_091118.1 coordinate 67,971,473, forward strand.
CGTTCTTCTAATAATACATTTATTCACCTCGAATTCCTCAAATTCTCCTTGTATTTCCCTTTTCTTCTTGTATTATTCTTCTTCTCCTTGCATCCTCCGATTCTCCTTATATCTCCCGTATTCTCCTCATATTTTTCCTAATCTCCTCGCATTCCCCCTACTGTTCCGGTAAAGAAGTTCTTCTCTTAAAATTCCACATGTTCTCTTCGAATTCTCCATGTTCTCCTATTTTCCTTGGTCTCCTAGTATCCCCCGTATTTTCTCTTATTTTCCCCATGTTCCTCGCATTTATCCTATGCTTCCCGTTATCTCCTTCTTCGCCTTGTAATCCTTTTGTTCTCTTCGAATTCCTCATGTTCTCCTTGAATTTCCTATGTTCTCCTTTTATTTTCCTTGTCCCCCTTCTATTCCCCTGGTTCTAGTTGCTTTACCCATGTTGTTCTTGCTTTTCCGCTTGTTCTTCTTGTACTCTCCGTGTTCTGCTTGTACTCCCCGTCTTCTCCTTGTATTTCCTTTGTTGTCCTTGTATTTCTCTTCTTCTCCCTGTATTTTTCTTCTTCTCCTTGTATTCCCCTGGTTCTATTTGCATTCCCCATGTTGTCCTTGTATTCCTCATGTTCTCCTTGCACTTCCCTTGTTGTCCTATTATTTCTCTTCTTCTCACTGAATTTCCCCCTTCACCTTGTATTCCCCTGGTTCTAGTTGCTTTCCCCATATTTCTCTTGTATTTCCCTTGTTCTCCTTGTATTCCCCATGTCGTCCTTGTATTTCAGTTGTTGTCGCTGTATTTCTCTTCTTCTCCCTGTATTTACTTTTTCTCCTTGTATTCCCCTGGTTCTATCTGCATTCCCCATGTTCTTGTTTTATTTCCCTTCTCTCCTTCTATTCCCCATATTCTCCTTTTATTTCACATGCTCTCTTTGTATTTCGTATGTTCTCCTTATATTTTGTTTGTTTCCCTTTTATAACCCAGGATCTACTTGCTTTCCCCATGTATTTCGTGTATTTCCTATGTTCTCCTTGTATTCCTTATGTTCTCCTTGTATTCTCCATGTCCTCCTTCTGTTTCCCTTGTTGTCCTTGTATTTCTTTTCTTCTCTCTGTATTTCCCTTCTTCTCCTTGTATTCCCCTGGTTCTACTTGCATTCCCCATATTTCTCTTGTATTTCCCTTGTTCTCCTTGTATTCCCCATGTCATTGTATTTCCGTTGTTATCCCTGTATTTCTTTTCTTCCCCTGTATTTCCCTTCTTCTCCTTGTATTCCCCTGGTTCTACTTGCATTCCTCATGTCGTTCTTATATTTCCCGTTTTATCCTTGTATTCCCCATGTTATCCTTGTATTTCCCGTTTTCCTTGTAATCAGTTTTATCGATTTCAAAATAAATTGGGGTCTTAATTCACAATTACAAGATACCAATAAATGGATCTTTAATCAATATTTTTTATTACACTACATATTTTCTATATTAAAATAGTAATCTTTTCAAGTTATGGCAGCAAAGTTTGCATCTGTTCTACTCGTAAGTTCTTTCAGTTCAAGTTGATTTTATCACAGCGGTCATTGAGTGGACAAACATGGAGACAGATTGCTGGTCGTGCAAGAGCGATAATCAGATAATGCCAAATCATGTTAATACAACGCCATGAAGATACTTCAGAGACATGGAGGAAGATCATGCCGTCCTAATCGCGACACTAGAACGAGGTGGTATGGTCGGCACCACACTCCGATTGCCTTTTGGACCCGGTATTCATCTAGAATGATTACCCATGCAAAACCTGGACCAGTTATTGAAAAGATGAAAAGGAATATGAAGTGTATTCGAGACAAAAATACTAGTTTCTCGATCATATATAGTGTCGATAATGTGCTTGTTAAACAAGCAAAATTCCACTCTAACAGAAGAAATGCAGAAAAATTATCAGTCATATTATTCTTATGATTCTATCATTTTTCGGCACATGGAAAGAATTTTTTTTACAGTAAATTATTGTTTAAGTCACCATTTCACTTCAATTTAGGCTATTTTCAAATGATAAACGCAGGTGACTTCATAAATAGAAGACCATGTGTATTATTTATTATTGCCTTAATATATTAAATTTAAATAAAAGAAGAAGTTATGAATGAATTGAAGACACTAGGAAATCGAACTTATGACAGAAAAGAATAACGAAAAACGAGAGACGGGAAAGTAAGAAATAAAGAGCATAATAATACCATAGTCTGGTATATACAGTCACGAAGATCAACTCGTAGTAAATATGCATCCATAGATAGCTGCTAACCACTAGGATCGCTATTATCGCCTCATTACAGACAATGCAAAATAGTACCGACACAGTCCATAGTTCCTACTACCCTGACAACTCAAGCTTCGTGACTGTATATACTAGACTGTGATAATACTATGAATGCCACAATAAATTCTTACCTCGTGTTATAGAATAATGCAATAATTGCGAGTGAAAGGGAAAAAGTTAATGGCCAACTTATGTTTTGTTATGGTAAGAGACTACCAACGAAATAATAAGAAGAGAAACTGAAGAAAAGAAATGAAGGAAATAAAGAGAGAAAGAATAAACATGCAAAGAGATATTGAAAAAGAAAATTTAAATGGAGAAAAATATAAGAAGAGTCGCAGAAGTACTGAAGGACAGAAATTCAATAGCCTACAATACAAAAGAAATGTACAAAGAAAGGAGCATTATTTTATATCGATGGCTAAGAGGTGATAAGTCGCATCTACAAAAATGGTTATTTAGTTTAACTCTATTATATTATTTAGAATAACTACTTGATCATTATGTTTACAAAACTACACAGTTAACTAACATCTTGCAAAGCGGAAGCATATATAAAACGTTTGTCTATTTTGAGGAAAACTAATTATTGAAGACCTCCGGGGTAAATAATGATAACCTTCAAAATTGTGGTCGAGAGTTTTCTGGTTATTAACACGCTCTAAGTCACAGAATATTTGATTTGGTTGAATAATTTCGTAAATATGTTAAATTATTGGAATATGCTGCTTGAAAACTATTAAAATTCTCTTGTGTTTGCAGTAAAAATTTAAATGTATGCACTTTGTGAATGTGGGTTATCATTATTTATCCCCGAAGCCTTCAATTTTTAAAACAATTTTCTGAATCGTCTCCAAATTCACAGATACCAGGTATTACTTCTTAGCCATCGATGTTATGTGAACTCAATGTTAAGATACTGCCTAATTCTTACTAAAGACAAATGGTCTTTGGAAGCAAAGAACAAATGATATAGAAGCAAACAATTGTAATTAAGAATGTGATATATTTGACTAGTATAATATTATTATTATGTATTGTAGTACAAGAAGATCATGGATCCCTTCAAAGCTTCACGTAGAGAGTTCTAAAATGTAACGTTAATATAAATATAAGACTGACATTCTTTGACTTGAAACATTCTGAAGTTATTTAACTGAAAATCATACATGAGTAAATAACAATGAAGAGGCCTTGTCCAGAAGGTAGGGAGGTTGGGTTGGGCAGGGCGGAACTCGACATGCAGCCACCTCCTCGTGGTGAGTTCTGGGTTGTTTCAGTACATAGTGAAAGAAACAAGCTAAGAGCTGCATTTTTACTAGAAATATATACTTGCCGTCGTGTGGTGTGAGGAAACAATTGCAATCACATTTAATACCAGAACTAAATAAGTTTTTTTGCTGCGTGTGAGCACTGTGAATCGCAAGATCATTGAACAATTCTAGCAAGTGGCGTGTGTAAATACTTTTTGCATACAGTGTTAAAACGTGTGGCATTTGTTCAAACTGAAGCTTTTGGAAGACCAAAATATTTAAACTCAAAACCTCTTGGTCGCAAGGTGTTACGTTTATAGCAGCAGGCCGCGAGGAGGAACAGTCGGTGATCAGCGCCACAGCGGAGAAAGAAGAAACTACGTACTACAACACAGAGAGGTATGTATTGCCAAAGCTTGTAGAGTATAATAATACTGTATGGACAGACAGACTACTGGGTGTTCATTTCAAAGTGTGTCATGACGTCATTGTTGTGAGTCAGCGATTTGAAGCGAGTTTCAGCTTTTATGTCAGAGAAGTTGCCTATTAATCAAGGCGTTCAATCTGAACTTGAGAACGTGTACGGTATAACTTGAATGTCGTAACAACAGATGGCGGTCTGTACGGTCTGTGTGCTACCATAACCTCTTTCGAACTGTGTTTTGCGCGGGCAAGTTGCCGCAGGGTATTTGTTATCATCGATTGCGTACGGCAGCATTCCACAGTACAAATCAAATGCTCCGTGTCATGTTGACCTTCGAAGTTAATGTCAACAAATACTGTACGTAAGTAATCGTCTTAACCCTCTCCCTATATCCCGACAGTAAGAAAAAACTCACCTCAGTACATGTTTCCAAACAATTCACATTCCTGCCACTACCCGGCGTTACCGTACGTATCGGTAAGTACTCTTCAGAATGAACGCCGTACTTGCTAGGCAAATTCTCTGGCATATAGGTAATACACCTCTGCGGAAGTGTAGGAAGATTGAATTCTCTAGGCTCATCGGCTAGCCACATGACGACATACAGCGAGCCAAGACACATTTTGAACTGAACACCCAGTACAGTGTGTTCATAATGCATGTGTTCGATTTATTTGCAACGTCCGCAGATCTGGCCGTATCTCACCTTCAATATATACGCTGTCCTGGGTCCGTCTCAAAGAGCGAAGAACTATCCACTCTCTCACGTTACTCTACAATATTCTTCAGAACTCAACTCTATCTACTTAGTTCCTCGTTTTCGACATTTGTCCTTATATCACAAACTGGTTGGCGAGTTGGTATCGCGGTGGCCTTCTATCCCCTAGGTTGCGGGTTCGATCCCGAGCCAGGTCGATGGCATTTAAGTGTGCTTAAATGCGACAGGCTCATGTCAGTAGATTTACTGTCATGTAAAAGAACTCCTGCGGGACAAAATTCCGGCACATCCGGCGACGCTGATATAACCTCTGCAGGTGCGAGGACCGTTAAATAAAACATAATATTTAATATATCACAAAATAGATACTTGCTCACAACACCATATCATACTGTCCATTCCTAAACACAGAACATTCTCCTACACCTCAGCTTTCACCGTCCCTGCAGCTCCCTCCTGTAAGTATTCGCTCTCTAGTCATAACATCAAAACTCTCCTCCCCATGCAGTAAGTATCTGCAGCTTTCGCCTGTAGAGTATGTCTCAATATACACCCGATGCAGAGAATTTGCCAGCACATCAGGGGTTTAGAATGTAATATTTCTTCGTCCAGATTATGTTAAAATATTGTGTGAAAGAAGACACCTTTGACCATCTCTGTGGTGTATAGTTCAGCATGCTGGTCTCTTACACAGAGCTTCCGGGTTCGATTCTCTGTCCGGTTGAATTTCCTGCTTGAGGTTTTCCAGGGTTTTTCCCTCAACCGTATTGCAAATGCCATGAAATTCAGACCATAACATCCCTGAATATCAGTGGTTTCATTATTCCCCAAAATCATATTCGTAACAAATTAGTAATACATCTACAGACGCCATCTAGTTCACAACAATAGAACCAGACTCAACAAAAATACACAGCCTTCGGATTTTATCCAAAAGATTAACTCGCAGTTTGATCAGAGATGCTAAAGCGAGTATAAAAAAAACTTTAATCCAATTCGCTTTTTTTATTTCTATATATCACATTTACCATAGAGAATTGTAACTAGTGTTTCATTGTTTTACTATAGGCTCTATATAACATTGGCATGGGATCCCACAATTTATGGCTATTTTCCATAATATATGTTATGATCAACTTTATCATCAAACGCCTTGTTACAATTTATAAAAGCGAAATAAATTGGTCAATTAAATCCTCGTCAGTTCAGTCAATTGTGTGATGGTGAAAATACAATCTGAGCTTGATTCCATCTTCCTGGTTACATCATCAGCTTCTATTACTACTACTGGTTGCCAGACTAAGGAAACGTAAGCACCATATCAATTTATGAAAATTGTCGTACTTAAGCATACAATTGAAGGATGCCCTGCAAAAAGGGTGTGGCTTCACTTTTTGGTCAAATTAATGTTTTGCTTGTCTCATACGTTAAAAAAATATGCCCAATTTTTAGTGCAAGAAGGGTGTGATTCCGAGCATTTAGCAGTAAGTTACAATAGAACTGGAGCTGAGTTCCCAATAGTTTCGTTAAAAAAAAGGTGGTAGCTCCTGGAGCTATAGTTTATATACAGAGTGTAAAAATGGCCAACCTGACTTCACAAGGCATGATAGACCATTTAAATACAAATCGTTCTAACATACGAACCATGGGTCAATCTTGAAATTCTAATGGATCAAATGCTAAAATTTGAAGTAAGTCAAACATTTATGCAGCATTTACAACCGTACTCTTAATCCCTATTGTCATAGAACACCTACTGTACAGTACGAACATAACAGCCCTCTAAATATACTCTAATAAGGAGATTTATCATTAACAAGGGCCTGCCTCGAACCATGGGACATGCTTTCATAATCCTAGTAATGCGTGTTGCCTATGGAAACGGCGTAATCATCGAGAACACGTTCTAACCTTAGCGGTTTTTATAAGCTGCAAAATACTTATTACAACTGCGACACTAGCGCTGTGTAGACAAGAACAAACGTGTCTTTAGTGGCTTATTTGACGACGCTGTATCAATTACTAGGTTATATAGGGTCGATGTGTTTGATGATAGTGGGATGGAATTTTTCGAGGTGAGGGCGAGAATTTTCCATAGATTACTTGACATTTGCCTTACGATTGGGGAAAATCTCGGTAAAACCTAACCAGGTAATCAGTCCAAACACAGTCCGAGCGCAACTTCAGATCGAGAAGCAAACTCCGTTTATTATTGCAGATAGTGAAAAATGAAAAGAGGAGAAACTTGTTGGAAATAGTTTTTGAATCTAATATGCTTGAATTTTCAACGTAGAATGCACCATCGAGGTTGTACATTAGTATGACACAGTTGATAGTGCCAATGCTGGATTATTGGTGGTCTTACGGCTAGTTCTACCGGATATTAGGTGATGTATGTATGATTTACAACATCGTGATGCACTTAGGGAGCTACGATATGTAGTGAAATTCGATTGCGAATTCCAGCTATAATAGCTGGGGGGGTCATCGTGCTAATCACAGGATACCTCCATTTTGGTTGTATGATCGTCCACTTCCTCTTCGGCATGTGGGTGTGAGACCAGCGGCCGGCTGGTCGGTCTCGGCCCCTCACGGGCTGTATTATTATTATTATTATTATTATTATTATTATTATTATTATTATGTATCACTTAACGGAGACGAATAGTTGACATGAAGAGTTTAGCTATTAAATAACTACTCACAGTGCAAAGAAGCATTTCTTTACATTGATAGCATAAGAATTCAGACGAACTTCATTCTTGCCTGGCGGTTTTCCCTGAACTTGTATTGGTAACAGTGCTAGTCATCGTCATTTCGTAAATTACCCGATACACCACGTATCCAAAAACCGATGAAACTAGTGGAAAATCCACTAATTTCACAACATATGGACTGGCGGGTGTATTTTACGCTGAAATCCAAGCATATTAGACTAAACTAACAAGATTCACCTATTTCCATTTTTCCCTATCTCCACTAAAACGGAGTTTGTCTATGTTGCGTGATTTTTTAATCACCCTGTATTTCTGAATAAATCCATATATCTACTCTACATTTTCTCCTAACATAATTCACTTGAAAACACCTTGAAGGGGGAGGGTGAACATTTAAATCTACGTCATAGTGAACTATTACGCCAGACCCTGGCGAGAGGCATTTTCAACATCACCAGTTGCCAACGCTAAGGTAAGCTGCATATAGACATATTGGTTTCATGTCCGCAGTCCAGCAGGCCTTCTCTATAGTCAGTGATCAGGGATGTGTGATGAATATGATAACGGAATAGAGGGCGGCCAGAAAAATATTAATGCCTAACACGGAAGAAACGAAATAATATCGAGAAGAACCCTAATTGCGATCTTGTCCGCCTCAAGTGTCACTATGAATTTTTTAATGGAATATCTCGCAATTACCGAGACTCAAACCACTGCCGACTGATGGTCTATATTACGCAGCCATCGCAGCAAGCAAGGGAGATCTAACCTTCTAAAAGACGTGTTGTATATTTTGGTCAGCATTCGAAAATATCCAATCTGTGTTCATTTGTAAATAGCATAATGCACTGTTTAACTTGGCCTGGTATATAAACTGTAGATACTGAGTAACTGTATTCGTTGAATAACATGCACGAATTGCCTATTCGCAAAGACGAACGCAGAATGAAAGAGATACTGTTCGTTCAAACGCCACTGCTTTCTGTCAAGTATGCAAAAATATTATACAGTTTAGTCAAACTGGAAATCTGTATTTCTGTAGTAATGGAGTTTCAGTTGCAGTTATAAACATCCATTCGAATTGTCCAATACCGAATTAACCTATTTGAATTACAATAATAATTGAAAAAGTTCTAACTTCTACAGACGTTTCTAATTTATATTTTCTATCAGTACGGTACGGTAATTACCACATGACTGACAAAATGTAGTAAGTTAAAAAACGGTGAAATTTCAATTGTCTACTTTCACTTATTGCAGAGAAGATGGGGTCAGATGCAAGGAAATGTATCTTTTTGAAAAAGCACATACACCCATGGTCGTGGGAGGATCTAAGTTTCCTTAACTGCACAGTCGCAACATTAAGGTTCATCTCGTAACTATTACGAAAACGCAGCCAACATAGTATAGAATGAAGTTTCAACAAAAAATCAATAAAAGAAGAAGAAGATCTCTAAGCCAAAGAATTTTGTGTATTTAATATTCTCAGAAAAAAGTAGAGATTTTTTAATTTTATACAGATAAAAATGTGCGTAACATCAATTTTTTCAGAAAAGTTAAAAAATACGATTTAAATATAACAAATGAAAACGACAATATTTAAATTCTCTTGCGCCGGTTGACTACATTTGAAATCAGAACGAAAGTTCTCAACTCAAGTAGTATAAATTTTCTTATCTACAGCTTCTACTCATTGAGTCTAGTTCAATTTTTTCATTCTCTATGGAATTCGCGTTCATTTGTCCACGCGTAACAACGCCGTCTTCAACAATGCAAATGTCATATTGGACCGCCATTATGAGTTTCGATTTCAGTTAAAGCAAGCAAAGATAGCGCCTTACGGAGAGTACGTGCATTGAGGAGCTCGGTTCGATTCCCATGGGACAACTAGGATAAACTTCATCCAACTGTGGTAAGGTATCTTACTTATATTACGAATTATGCTTGAAAATTGCAACAATAAGTAGGGAATAAAAACATTTACCTACGTTTTGTGGCGTCAATGGCGATTCTAAGATTAAATGTGTTTATTGGGGGCTGATAATTAAGCCTCGATTGGACAGGCATAGTAGTTCGGAATTCTGTGAATCGTAAATTGTATTTAAATAGTGTTTGAAATTGAGAGAATACTGTAAATGTGTACAAAGTCACGAAAATACGAATCAATGAAAACCTGAAACATCACCTATCTCGACAGAACAATTAAGTACTACATTTTAAATAATTACGTGTATTAGGTATTAAATAATATAAAAGTATATTAACATTCGCATCGTGAGAATTATTTTGTTATGTCTTTATTCTTTTAAAGATCGGAACGACTTCAGCATACCGCATTGGCCTAAGTACATAGCTATGTCGGTTTTGCTTATTGAATTATTTATTTTTGGTCCAGGGACTTATTTTTATGTATTTATTTATTTATCTACACTTGTGCCATCAATAAAAAACATGTGTTTCAACTATTTATAACTTGCACAGTCCTTGTACATAAGTACTTACGCGGTATTCCGAAGTATAGCGTAAAGGTGTTATAAAAGTTCATAGTAGGCCGATAGCGAATGTGCACTTTGAACTAAATTCAAATTGCAAGTTTATGACAATGTATGTGCATTATTAACATATTTTCACTTCTACAGTTACACTCATTGCAATAAATGTGTAATAATAATAATAATAATTATAATAATAATAGTAATTTTGCGAGTATTGTGAAGGATGAGTATTTTCCATGAACCAAAATATAAAATACAAATTAATAAAAAATGAGCATTTTACGGAGGACCAATTAGAGCTGTACATTTTCATTCTCTGGGTCACACAGTGTGCAATTTTCCCAACCTACGGAGTCAGTGGTCGTCAGCACTCGCTGAAATGGATAACGAGTATGCAGTGCATCATAACATGCCTCTTCGTGCATCAGGAAGAGGGAGAGGGCATACTTGCGAGCAGCCACGAATGCACCATGGTGCAGTCTCTTATCCGCGAGTAAGAGACGCTAGCCCGATGTGCACTGTGCTGATGACCGCTGCTATAGATTATCCTAATAGTTAAGAAAAGGAAGTGCCACGAAATGGCGTTTCCGTCAAATGTGATCTCTGCTAGACGTATTTTCACTCAGGGACACCAAGACCCAAGGGGCTTTCATAGCACAATCAAAATTACCCCATGCCTACCTGTGTGTCCCCCACTCAACATGAACATAAAAATTGAAGTTAAAACTTTGTTTTTAATTGTATCAATCATATAATTATTAGTTTAATAATTTATGTTAAGGTCACTATTTTTCCTTTGTATTTTTTCACAAATTTTCTTATCACTGCATATAAATTCAGATATAGAACTGCTAGTTTGGTTAATCTTTACAGAAGTTTAACTTCGTCTTGTTCTTGTTTCGCATCTAGGTATTGCGCAAACTGAATATTAATTAATGGTATACAAGAATTAAAAATGATGTCGTTCTAGCAATCTCATTATTAATGTAAACAGAACGTCATGTTTATTCTCTAGTAATAATGCTAATGTTACATATAGAGTATTTCAATAACATGACTTCAATCTTAAATCATCCTTACATAGGTACTTACTTACAAAAGGCTTTTAAGGAACCCGCACGTTCATTGCCGCGCTCATATAAGCCCGCCATCGGTCCCTATCCTGTGCAAGACTTTCCTGTGATCGTGGCAGAGAATCAGTCCCATTCCGTCGTCCAACCCACAATCTGGAGGACCACTTCTTAACGGTTGTCCACGACTGCTTAGTCAATATATTTGCAGCTACCCTCCATATGTGGAGGCCCTCTCCTCTATTCGCAACCTGAGTACGCGCCATGCCGTGGTAATAGGGACCCACAATACACGTTTTAAATCATCCTGGAAGACTAAATTTCTTGGTGTCATGTTCGATCAGGATCTTAGCTGGTCTTTTCACATTGATGATCTTTATAATGTGTTATACTCATAAAGGGGGGCAAAGGCTAATTGGGATTTCTCGGTCTCTGATCGGGTCAAAAACCCTGATGGAACTGATATTCAACTCATGCGGTGAATTTCGGTGAAGTCTGGAGGGCCCAATTAGTCAAATCCACTCTCCTCACCTCCACGCTGGGGCCCCCTGGGATCTTTTAAGATGCGAAAGAGAGAGTGGTGTGCGGACAGCAATGGGAAGCTGCCGCATTTTTATATCCCAAGAAAATTTTATTTAAAAAATGGCATGATAAGTCTTTCCCTGGTAAAAAATTCCGGACGTAAACTATCCCCCCACTCGGATGTCCGGGAGGGGGATACTGGGGAAGGACATATCATTGCCCAAGCCAACGTACAGGAAGAAAGAAGATGGACGGACGCGGCCACACAAGCTCCCGAAGTGATCCAGAAAATCTACGCAGCCACACAGACAGGAGAATCCTGCATTTCTGAAGGTACTGTAATGGTTTACATCAATGGCTGTAGTAATATTTCAAAGTAGGGAAGCAGTAACTAAATACAATAGATATTTAGAAAATAAATTACCTACTCATCTGTCATTTGAACTGCAGAACAATTCTCCCGTTTTATTTGTCAAACTGGTCTATGATGACATCGTAAAATCGAAATTATTGTTACAGTTCCTTAATAAAAGATTTTTCAGTTTCATAACTGCCGACTCTGATATTCGCTCTTGGCCTATGGAGTTTCTCACAAATGTTTTTACCCTCTTTAGAATTGAGAGGAAGTGGTTGTAGGAATTTAGTGTAAATTCACACACTTTAAAAACTGCAAAGTAGGCCGCCTCTAGTTTATCTTCCTTAATAAATTTCAACAACTCACTCAATCACCCAAAGATAATAGAATATCATGGATCTTGAAACTTTTAACTTGCTGCCCTGTGAAAACAGTAAAACGTGACTTGTCACGTTTTTCACCTTTATTATTCATATGAACCATAACATGAGATGACACGATATACATGATATGATACGATTCATCCAGTTCACTTTTTATCTTTCAATGTCCTATGTTTTTCTTGCATTGCATTTGTTCTCTTTCCAGACCCCGTTTTCTCCACGTATTGCCCTTTTTCTGTTTGTATACACGCTGTTCTCCTTGTATTCAATAAGTATCCTTTGCTTTCAACTTGTTCCGCTTGTACTCATGGATTTTACAATGTTAAATTAGAACATAGTAATGCGAACAAAATAAAATATTTGAGGAGAGTAAACTTCAAGTTTGCAATTTTGTTATATTGTTCAATGTTATGTTGATTTTGCTTTACTTAACAGATTCGATGCAGACCAAGAGCCCGATTGCCATCCGGACGGCTCCAGAGGAAGCGACGACCAACTACAGCAGTACCGGTACCAGCTTAAATGAAGACGATGGAGGCTCTTCAGCTGGACCGAAAGAGAGAATGACAGAAGCAGCCACTCAGACCAGCTGCCAGAACTTGTACGTGGAGCCTGTAGTCATTGTGTTGACACAGGCGTCCACACATACCATGGAATCTAGTATTTCTGGAGGTACAGTAATTGTTTACATCAGTAGTATTTCAAAGTAGGTAAGCAGTAACTAAATACAGCCCATGAAGGACAAAAGCTTGGGTTTGTATCTATATTCGAAGTAATCGTGACTACGTGCTTCATCTTTTGATTTATTTTCAGACTTTACTTTTATGATTCAGTTATTGTTAATAGTTTGGTGACGTACATGTTGTCATGCTACTGTCCATACTTGTTTTTATATTGCAGGGAAATCACATGACAGTTACTTACTTAAGGCGGACCTTCTGTTTCAATTATTTAAAACAGTTGCATAATACTACGCAAATTTCCAATTCCGTACAGCAAATATTTGCAGAGAAGAGCATAACAGCTGATCCACTAGCCCTTACAGAGAGGAGTGGGCAAAGCGGGATGCGACATAACCATTCGGCGGAGCAGTACCTATTTATCCTGTATTAATCCTATGCATTACAAAGATTTCAACTCAGAATTACACTGCCTTTTAGGTGGACATGGAACAACTCATAAGAAGCTGGCTAAGCCGATGATAGTGTACCAGACCTCGAGCAGCGACCACTTGGCGGAGTCCGACAGCCGGCACGCCGAGTGGGAGGAGCCCATCAGTGACGCGGAGCAGCGGAAGCTGAAGGAGCTGCAGGGTTATCTTAATTACTTATAAATCGGCCGTCAGGAAGGTATAGTAACTGTTTACTTCCTGGGGACTGTTTCTAAAAAATATTTGTTTAGTAATTCACCAGTTACTAGTGACCGGAGTATATTTCACCAGCTCTAGTAGAATCTGTTTCTCAAACTATTTTACCAGTGTAGCAGCTTGTGATAATTTTTCATTAGTCACATGATCTCTTTCACTGGTCAGCTGATTGAGTTCATTTGTTTATAGTCATTGGTAGGTATTGCTATTTGGGGTTAGAAGGCTAAGTTGTTTGTATTTTCGTTCTGAGTTCTCTTTTTGGCTGAAATGCCATCAATTGAAGGCAAATTAACCATACTAAATATGATTAATGAATCAAAGGATATATTACTCTGTGATTTTCTAAGTATATCAACAAAGTAAACGAATAGACTAAAATTCGTAATATGTGGGGTTGTGGAACTGATACCTCAGAACTAAGATTATGCATGCGTTAGGAACACTTACTGGCCCAACTTTGAGAAAGCAACTTTAATAAGTACCAATTCAAGTTCACAGTTAGTATCATAATATGGACATATTATGTAGCTAATGGGTGTACCGCCGACATGAATGCCACTTATGACTTGATAAAGAATTCACTACATTTTTTTTTTTCATATTTACATTTGATCTATTCATACGTTAGTGTAGTTTTATATTTAATTTGTAGGCTGAAGTTGAGAATGTCAGAAGGACTGGCAGTGGCGGAGTAAAGCCAGCAAAAATTATTGCAGTTGATGAATTGGTATTAGGTTATTAGATAAAAATTCTGCAAGTGTTGCTGGTGTAGGACAGAAAGACCTGATGGCTTTGGAAAATAATCAATGTCCCAATTTGTAAGTTATTTGTAGCCTTTCTGATAATGCATGACTCTATTCGTTTGTCTTCTTATGGGAGGTCCCACTACGTGTAACAACACTTCCAGCTTGTTAGCACTTTATCTAAACCTTTCTTTAAAATACTTATTCAGTGCTCCAATAAAGGAATACTTGTTCCTTCTGGATATAGTTTTAGCTCTTCTCATAACAACTTCTTCATTCCTTCAATCGGAATCACTAAATCACATATTAAAAACGAACTAAATTTTTTGTTTTGATTATCTGAGAAATGTTGTCACTAGTAGGCCTAACGAATAGGGTGTTTATTCAGTGACGTCATTCAGCCAGTTCTCACCAGTCGCGAGTCTCACTTCTATTTGTCACAGATCGTAGAACCTGTTCTTAAATGCTTGAAGTTAAAACAAATTAGGTTCTTGACAGAAAGGAAGAACACTAATTTAATATTTTAACACGAAATTTTCTAGCATTTTAATATGACAGTAAACATAATAACATCATATCATTAAATAGTTGTTTCTTATCCAAGTGTGCAGACAATCAGAACAGGAATGCAATATCGACGGCCCAGTTCGAAAGAAAAAAAAATAACAATTTAAATTTCGGTGTAACCTGCATTTTGAAGCTTTATGTAGCAGTGAAAATTCAAACGATCGTTGAACTTAATCCAAATTTAAATTATATTTTATATACGTCGTAAGTTTCAAATTGGAGTATGTTAATTGGAATTTTCACACCAACATGAAGGTTTAATTTCAGATGTACATAGTATTCTTACTGATTATTGTCATTTTCAGTGGTTCAAATAGATACGTTACGTATAATAATAATATTAATAATAATAATAATAATAATAGTAATAATAATAATAATAGTAATAATAATAATAATAATAATTTTATGTCTCTCCTGAAATTTTTGGAAATATCAAATAAGTGATACTAAATCTAAGGCCATCGAAAAGCTAATTGCGGCTTTATGACACAAACACAGAACATATGCTACATTAGATGGTCAATAGTCTATTATATACAGGAACGGTTGAAATATGCATAAATAAATACTATTAATTTTGACTATTCCTTGTTACAGTCGTTCAAATCGTTAAAAAAAAAGTATGACTTTGCAAATGGAAAGCAAAAATATACAGTTGTATACGAATCCTTCCCCTATTAATATGCCATTCACTAAAAGCCAGTGAATGAAATGGCACACGCTTAACGATCAAGTTTGTTTTGCTTCTTGCAGCCTACACCCCAGCGGCCTTTCGACCTTCCATGACAACGTCCATGGGTCCCATAGCAGCTCCAACGCCAGTACAATCATTCGCAAAATAAAAAGAAGATAACGAGGAAGATTCAATGTTTGGACTGTCATTCGTCAAAGAAGAAGATAAGGAAAGTGCGAATGGTGGCTGCTGTCCCCGTTTAAAAAATGTATTTCTTAGGCTTCGTCGTCGTTTTAAACGTAAGCATTTACAAATTGTGTGTCTAAGAGCCAGGTTCAGATAGATCGCCCTCGCGTGTTTCTGTGTTTCCTTCCCCACTTAAGCAATTCTGTTACAGCAATAGTAAATTATGTGCTCTCCTTAATGTTACCAACCCTTAAAACTTTCGTTTTGTTTGGCGGCCTTTTTCGTTATGTTAATAACCTATACAGTAAAAATAAACTGTAATTAAAAAAATTAATCAACAACATATACAAAAACAATTAATCAAGTTTAACATAAAAAATAAAATAAATTTATGTACACTGTTCAAAAAAGTTAAGCATATTTCCAGTTTACCCAATAATTCCTGATATTTATGTTTCTTTTGGTTTTATGTGGCACGTATTATGTTTACCAATTCAAACTCTTTCATTTGTTTTATTCTGCATCACTAGGTAACCAGCGAATAGGGATTATAAAGAATGGACACTGAGCGAATTTTCCTGTGTTTTGTTTTTCTGTGCGCCAGCGTATAGTTCCACTTTCAAGCGCTAGAGGTTAGTGTAATCGAGCATACGCTAAGATCAACTCCGGGCTATAAGCTTGAAACCGTGGAACCGAAAAGGTGTACTAGTATGGCCGCCAAATTACCCATAGTTCACATCTTTTTCCGGTGTGTTAAACAGCTGTTATGTTCGTAGTATTATGATTACCAGACCCCGGAGAAAGTATTGCTTACAGGTAAACGCGCGATGTACTATAGATAAGGTTTATGAACCGAGGACTCTTGCACGCATCACTGTGCAGGTAGGAGTAGTGCCGGCGTAGCTTAGTACAACACAGTCAAAAGCTATCGACACGTGTCTTCAGAATGCCGAGACCAAAAGTACGCAAAATAGAAGCACTAAGGAAATATGTTCGTCAATAAAGTGTGTTTTCCATCCATGGTAATGAACTGTTTTGTGAATTGTGTCACGTGAAATTGGCAGCCTACATGGCATGCAACGTTAAGAAGCTTATAAATACGAATAAGCATAAACGCGCATGTAAAAGACAACAGAATTTAAGGGAGGTACAGCAGGAATCTCCTTCACAACTACACTTGGACGAAAATTTTACGAAGATATGTGTGACGCATTTATTGCTTCAAATATTCCGTTAAACAAATTAGAAAACGCGAAACTCCGTGGCTTTTCAGAAAAGTACACTGGAAGACAAATTCCTATAGAAGCAACACTGCGGAAGAAGTATGTGCAACATGCATATGAGAAATGTCTGCGTGAAGTGAAGTGTAAATTACAAAATGAGAAGATATGGGTTTCTTTCTATAGATGAAAGCATGGACTCCGTTGGGCATCATGTTGCAAAAGTTGTTGTTGGTGCCCTTAGTGCGGAATGTTGCTGTAGACCCTATCTCTTAATGAGTGAAGTGTTAGAGAGTGTTAATTATTCCACCATATGTGAACTTTTTGATAGTGCTATAGAGTTGCTATGGCCATCATGTGTACAATTCGAAAATGTGTTACTATATGTTACAAATGCTGCAAGCTATATGAAGAAATCTGCTAAGTTTCTTTAAACACGTTATCCGAATATGATACACGTTACATGTCTTGCACATGCATATCATAGTTCATTGCAACGCATCAATACGTAAATAATATTATTACTAGCATGTCAAGTACAATGAAATATTTAGGTCTCTTAATGAGAATACAGAATTGCACTTTGTAAGATTCATAGCTAATCACTGGAAACTAGTCAAAAGGACGCACAAATAGACTTTCATGTATTACTTCATTTCTCATGAACCAAACTCCACTACTGCCAACGTCACGCTGTCTATCGTTATTTACCCCATCCCTCTCAAAGCAGGTATGCTATGTTGCATACTAAGCTGATAGCAATACTTTTCCCGGGGCCTAATGATTACGACTTCTATTTTGTGTTGTGATTATTTTGAAAGTCTAGTAAAATTAAGCGGGTGTTATTTTTATAAAAGCTAATATTCTTTTCTGTTGGTGAATATAGTGAACAGCTGTAAAAGAAAGTAGAAATGAAGTGTTCAGTCCATGTAACAACCATAATACGTTTAATAAAGCTACAGTGAAATGTAATTGATATAATAATCTACTAATTTACTCCTGTTCTCTCCACATCCATTCTAAGTTATTTACGTGAGACAAAATATAATTTTTGAAGCTTCATATGTTAGAGCATAGGTGGACATATTGTGCTGTTAAGTCTAATTTTTTAAATACTTGGCTTTATAAAATACCACAAGTTACTATGCAGAAAAGTACATTTTTTATAGTACAAGGTGAAGGTCAACCATGTCAAATATAATTACGTAAGGCTGTTCGACAATAAAATATCATTATAGGCTGCAGTATTTTCAAAGAGTGTAGGCTTTTATTTTTATTATATAGTTGCCACATGGCCTAATACTGGTAAATTACATTATTTTTTAAATATAGGCTATAAAATATTTTACATTTTTATATACAGTACATAGAATATATACAGTCCTATTATAATGCTAAATTACATCTTTAATGATCAATTGTTTTATTAATAAATGTTCAGAAAAGTGTAGGCCACATTTTTATATAGGTTATGTAGTAGGCCTATCTTGTATATAGATGGACCATTATACGGCCTAACACAATACTAAGTTATATAGCTATACTTTATCATATCTAAATTTACAGAAAAATGAGAAAAGTGTGCATTTGTTGCATAGGCTATAGCCAGTGCTTTTCTTCTGCAGAAAAGTGCTGGAATTCTGTGTAGAATTATAACAGACTGGGAGGTGATTACTATCCAGTGTCGTTTTTATCCTCCTTTTCGCCCAACTTTCTTGGTGTGTCAGAGTTTGATGGCAGTTCTGATGATGTTGAAATTATGTAAGAAACTTCTTTTAGAGTCTCTGGATTATGATGCGGAACCTCAAAGGGAAGAGAAAAAAACTAGGCTAATTTGTATATGAAATCTTATAGACTATAATTAAATGCACTGTACTTCATCATTGTTAAATTCTAAATATATATAGGTGGATGATATGCTTACATATTTAAGTCTTTCCACATGCAAAGTTGGAACTGCATATGATTTCAGTCTAACACTAGAGCAGGAGGAGGACCTGTCAAAACATTCTTCCAGGAAATGTTGCGAACAAATAACGCTTCTTGCCGTTGGCTGCCAATTTGGCTTATTGATAAATTTTAGCCAATCATTTTTACGACTTAAATCTTTCGGAAATCTGTAAAGAACGTAAGCCATAATGGTTAGGCCTACATACTATTATATCAATTCCATTCATTATACATAAATATGTTGTTGTTGTTGTTTTCTAATGCCAGGCGTTTGACAATAAAGTCATTTGACCTCTTGCACTCCAATATTTTTCAAAGATATTATCATGACCAGCCACTGAAGCACAGATTTTGAGGTGTTCCGAATCCATTTCTTGGTTTGAGTTGCACAATGGGCAGTTAGGGGACTGATATATTCCAATTCTATGCAGGTGTTTGGCCAAACAATCATGGCCTGTTGCCAATCTAAATGCAGCTACAGACGATTTTCGTGGTAAATCGGGAATTAACTGTGGATTTTGATGCAGAGAGTTCCATAAATATAACAATATAGGTAATGCTTAGATATGAAAGGTCACGGCATTTCCTGAAGATTTTGGTTTAGCTGTTACACCACAAACGCAACAACTAACCATTATTAAAATGTGAGTTAGGCATTTAAATTTCACCATGTGACATAACAGCCTGTAGCAAAATTAAATACTTGGCGGTATTTCGCGGAGAATTATGGGACAAAAGGTGTAGTGTGACGTCACATCCGTCCCATCGCTTGCAAGCATTTTCCCTTGGGTAGCTCTCTCCTTTCTTTTTATCCTCTCAGGCTAAGATAATAATTGAGAACATAGTTAAGACACAGGATCCAAACATCGCCTACCTTATTGCATAACCCAGTAACGCTTTGCTTCAAATAAATTCAAGTTAACGGTTTTTCCTTATTTCTCAGTGACAAACTAGTTGTAATTATAATTGTTTATATTTCAGACTAGCCGTACCCGTGCGCTCCGCTGCACCCGTTAGAAATAAATATAAAGTAATTACATAATTAAAATAGGACATTTGATCCTGGGAACTTTCGTGTTTGATAGAAGGATAAATCGTTTAATATGTTACTTAATTTAAATTGCATCCAAATAATTAAAATACAATCATTTTGGTCCAGAGACACTCATTTGTTGCAATGACAATTCCTTTAACACGTTTCTTAATTTTTATTACATGCAACCATAGTTTAATGAAGATTGACATCATTTAGATTTAATGTATATATTTTATTTTACTTGTTATAGGTTTCCATTGAATTATGGTAATGACTTAATTTTAACCCTTGTTTTCTACGTATTCAGTAAATAGCGCTTGGCCCACTATGGTTCTGAACCCTTCAAATAACTTAAATTATATTATATTGTATTATACTATATTATATTATATTATACTATACTATACTATATTATGTTGTTGTTGTTTTCTAATGCTAGGCGTTTGACAATAAAGTCATTTTACCTCTTGCACTCCAATATTTTTCAAAGATATTATCATGACTAACCACTGAAGCACAGATTTTGAGGTGTTCCGAATCCATTTCTTGGTTTGAGTTGCACAATGGGCAGTTAGGGGACTGATATATTCCAATTCTATGCAGGTGTTTGGCCAAACAATCATGGCCTGTTGCCAATCTAAATGCAGCCACAGACGATTTTCGTGGTAAATCGGGAATTAACTGTGGATTTTGATGCAGAGAGTTCCATTTTTTCCCTTGGGATTGAGTTATCAAATTTTGTTTGTTGAAGTCTAAGTATGTAGATTTAATAAATCTCTTCACAGAGTAATACGTAGATTTAGTAACAGGTCTGTAAGTAGCAGTGCTGCCCTTCTTTGCTAAAGCATCTGCATTCTCGTTTCCCAGGATTCCATAATGGGATGGTATCCATTGGAATACAGTTCTTTTATTGAGTGATAATAATTGAGAGAGCATTTTAGTTATTTATGCTGTTTGAGATGAAGGTGTGTGTTTAGAGACGATTGATAGAATAGCTGCTTTGGAGTCTGACAATATAGCTGCATTCCTAAATTTATTGATGTGGCATAGAAGATTCTTGAGACTTTCACTTATTGCAATGATTTCACCATCAAAACTTGTTGTTCCATATCCAAGAGATCTATAAAGTGAGTAGAGACAGCACGTAACACCTGCACCGGCACCTTGTTCTCTGGAGATCAAGGATCCGTCGGTGTATAAATGAAGCCAGTTTTGTGGAGGGTACCTAATATTAATTGTCTCTAAAGACAATTGTTTCAGTATTTCATTGTTTACTTCTGATTTCAGTATTTCTTCTGTTAGATTTAGATTATATTCTATATTTAATAGAGTTAAAGGGTTTGGTTTAATTTGTAAGTTTTCTTTTAAATTCGGGATATTGATTTTCTGTTTTAATTCTTGAAGAATGGATATGAAACTTTTTTGAGTTTTCAATCTACAAAGAGGACTGTACGAATGCCAATTGTTACCTGGTAATCTGATAAGTTTTTCATATTGAATCAGTGCTTTTTCTTCTATTGTCATTTTGATGCTGTTAATATTAGTGAGGAATCTCATAGAATCATAGAATAATGAGTCTGAGAGCTTGGTTTTGACCATATTCTATGTCGTTTATGAAAGGTGAAGTAATTAAAATTTCTCCGCAGTATGTCTGCACTGGCTGCATAAACATTTTGTATGTAGTGTTCAAAGTATTCCTAGGGCATCCCCATTTCTTTCCTGCTAGTCTTTTTAGAAGGGAAAACCTTTTACGAGCTTTTTCAGAAATGTATTTCAAATGGTTGCTCCATGTTAATTTACTATCGAAAATAACTCCAAGATATTTGGATTCATAAGTCCTAGGAAGGTGTTTGCCATTGTATTGGATATTGAATTCTCTTTCTTTTTTACCGAGTGAAAATATTTGGTAGTTACTTTTGCTTAAATTGAGTGTCATCAAATTTGATGTATTCCATTCATGTAGTTGATTTAGAGCTTTAAGAGCAGAATTTTGAATTTTGTCTCTATGTCTGTAAGCTCCGGAAGTCCACAAAACTATATCATCTGCAAATAGTGCTGTTTTCATGTTTGATTCCTCTAATAGGGAAGGTAAGTCATTTATATAAATATTGAATAAAGTTGTGCTGAGGACAGCGCCCTGAGGTAGACGTCGATATGTTTGTCTGTAACTAGAAAGTGAGTTATTGAATTTAGTGGCAATGAATCTTTGACTATGGAATTCTGATATCCATCTGAAATATTGCTGGAGATACCTAATTTCTGGAGTTTTAGTAATGATATATGTCTCCAAACAGAGTAATATGCTAACTGAAAGTCAATAAATATTGCCAAGGTATCTTCTTTCTTGTTAAAACTGTCTTTTATTTCCTGGCCGAGGCGTATGACTTGTTCATTGGTAGAGTGTAGTTGTCGAAAACCGGCTTGTCTTGGTGATAAAAGATTTTGGGATTCTAAATACCAAGTTAATCTGTTGGAGATCATGGACTCCATGGTTTTTGCTATCATGCTTAATAGTGCTATTGGTCGATAAGTATTAACATCATGAGCAGGTTTCCCTTTTTTTGTGAATTGGTACAATGATTGCTTTTTGCCAAGCTGCAGGAATTGAGGTGTTCCATGATAAATTGAAAATGGATAAAAGTACAGACTTGGCTTTTTCCCCCAGATGTTAAAAAAATTCCGTAATGAATGTTGTCGGTGCCAGGAGATTTCCTGGTTTTTAAATTTTGTATAGCTAGAGTTAATTCTTTGGAAGTAAAATTTTGATGAAATATTTCAGGTTTTCTACTAGTAATATTGTTTTAATTATTTTTATGTAATTCTCTTTTGATAAATTTGTCAGTTTTTTTGATATTGGGATATAATCTGTGAGAGTTTGAGAATTGTTTATTAAATGCGTTTGCTTTATCTCTACTATCTGTTAGATAAATATAATATAGTATCTGTTAGATACTATATTATATTATATCAGAAGTTACTGTAATAACATTATAGCATTATGTCCATCTAGAGAAACTACACTTTCCTATGGTGAAATAATAATTAATTATACAAATCGGTTAATTTAGCTTCCGATATTACTTCATACAAACACAGAAACATTCTCTGTAGGCTATCTTTCATAGCTTTCGATTGTTTCTGTCCAAGGCCCCTTATAGACGAAGTCATTTGTTTTTTTAATTCATTACACGGCCTTAGATGGCAGTTATTTTAATTTTAAAACACATTTATCTCATTAAATATCAGTCGTATCAAAATTTTTCAAGGAATAAAACTTATCGAAAATTATTTTTAAAGAAACGTTTGTTATGTAAAATGTTTCACAAAAATCAATAATAAGCGAGATATTTCGATTTATTTAATTCAGGCCCCCTTATTACCCCCCTTTTAAATAATGTATTTTGAATGCCATATAGTCTAATATCTAAGTTACAACGAACTTAATTTATGTTCCAATTTTCATCGAAATCCGTTCAGGTATTATCGCGTGAAAAGGTAACAAACATACAGATAGACAGACAGACAGACAGACATACAAACAAAAATTTCAAAAAAGCGATTTTCGGTTTCAGGGTGGTTAATTATATATGTTAGGACCAATTATTTTTGGAAAATCGAAAATTACCAGAAAAATTTCGGCTACAGATTTATTATTAGTATAGATATAATAAATTATAAGATATTATAAAATTAAGCATCGAATTCGTTTAATATTTTTATAAAATATAATATAGGTATATGGTTCTACTTCTCGAAAGAGTTTTGTTTTTCCATTTTGAGCGCTATCACATCATTACATATTTTAATTGTTGTTGGGGTCAACGTCTCAACTCTCATTATAAAGGAACTCTAGAGTCTGCATAGACATTACAGTTAATGACGGATTTATTATTTTATGGATCCAATTTATTTTATTTGAGTACATAATGTACCTAGATGTATTAATTGTATGTTATATTTCCGCTGTGTCGACTGCTAGCTGGTGTGATGTCAGCGCCAACTCTAGGGAGAAAGCAGAATCTCACGTTTTAGCTGGCTTGAAGGTCATTGAAATCAGTCCGGCTACATCAAAGGTACCGACGCGAAGTGTCCATTCTCTATAATCACTATTCGCTGAGGTAACGTCCAAATCACGGCTAGTAAACAAAGCAAAGTTCAATCAGTGTCGTTTTGCTTCATAGTGCTTCATAGTGTAGTACAATAGCTCGGAACACTCTTACAATGGCAGACCGCATCAAAATCATCACTTTGATGGAACAAAACATGAGACAAGTTGATGTTGCTAACATCCTTCATGTGAATCAGAGTATTGTCTCCAGACTGTGGAGAAAGTTCCAGGAAACCCAGTCAATAGCAGATCGACCTCGCGAAGGCCGTTCACGCAAAACAACACCAGGTCTGGACCAGTATGTATGGTTATCTGCACGTAGGAATCCTATAGCCTCAGCTACAACTCTGCGCCATGACCTGCGCGAAGCTACTGGTGTTGTTGTAAGTAGCTAAACTGTACGCAATAGACTTCATGACATAGGGTTGTATGCACGAAGACCACTCAAGACTCCAGCACTCCGTCCACATCACAGGGGTGCTCGTGCAAGATGGGCTAGAGCACATGAGAATTGGACACGAAATCAATGGACCAGAACTTTATTCTCAGACGAAGTGAGAATGGGCCTACACCCTGACAACAACTCTATTCGCGTATGGAGACGAACAGGGGAACGAAATCATCCCTCAATGACCGTGGAACGTCACCAACAGTTTGGTGGTTCAATCTTGTTTTGGGCATGTGTCATGTTTGGCCGCCGCACATCACTGGTTTCAATAGAGGGAAACATGACTGCTGCCGTGTATGAGAACATCCTCCAACCCTGGTAAGTGGTTTTGCAGAGACTGAAGGAGAAGGGTTCACTCTACAGGACGATAATGCTCGGCCTCATCGTGCTCATAGTGTGCAGCGGTATCTGGTAGAACATGGGATCCGAAGATGGATTGGCCAGCATGCTCACCGGATATGAACTGCATAGAGCATGCATGGAGCTTTCTCAGGAGAGCCATTTCCAATCGTCCACATCACCCATTAACGATTCAAGAACTCAGGAATGCTGCCTTGGAAGAATGGGACAATTTGCCTCAGGGGAGCTTAGATGCGTTGGTACTGAGTATGCACCGTCGCATACAAGAGTGCCTCAGGGTTCGTGGAGGACCAACACGTTATTAAACAGGGTACTGAAAGCACCATTTCCTTTTCTTTGATGATGTACGAATTTCAACTTTCCTTATCTTTCCCGTTGTTTCCAAACAATGCAACTTTTTCATTTCATATTTAGTCCATTGTTAACAAATAGTGTATTTCTACTTTTAAGTTTATTCTGTGGAACCAAGAAACCCAATTATAATTTATCTATTTTATTTTAATTAATAAAAACCGTTATATGCCTAATTATGCTTAACTTTTTTTGACCGGTGTAATATATCCGATTATACCGAATTGCACGATAAAATTATTCAGTGTAAATGACATTCTTAACTTAAAGACTTAATATGTCTGAATCGCACGCTCCGTCCCTTGGCTCCACTCAATGTGGCGATAATTAAGCGCGTGTGGTTGCATTTTCCACTTAATTCTTTTGTATCCCGGTAGGCACATCACGCTTAGAAATGTTTCGAGCTGTATATTATGATTTAAACATTTTTGTGGCCATGCAACAGGAAATGAATGTACGTTTTTTTTCTTGCTACTTATTTTTTTCACACTTCCGACCCAAGAAATCATTTTCCCTCTAGAGTGCACTGAAATTAATGTGTGAACGGCAAAAGATTTTCTGCACGCTAAGCTCATGCATTTACTTTGTTTTCTTCAATGTAGTTAGTTAGTAATTACGGGTGTTCTAGACTTTTTAAAGATTATGCGGCACTTTGTCTGAAACTAGATTAACAACTCCAACCTAGCTTGCCGTTTAATAAGGAAACATGATAAAACGTTCGAAATATTTTTTTCTCAACTCAATGTTTGGCGGTAAAATCATTACCATTTAACCAAGCCGAACAATCGAGTGCTCAGGCTAACAAAGTTCTATATACCGTTTTGTAAATTTTAGCGCAGAGCATTTTTTAAAGTTTGATTAGAATTAAAATGAAAATGGAAAACATTTTTAATCATCACTCTAGTTTGTTAGCTTCGTAAATCACTTGTTTATTATTTCGAGAACTTAAATTGTTCGGAATAATATTATTTTATATTGTACTGAATGGAAGAAGTGCGTTAGAAATAACTTTACTACGCGATTAACTTTGGATCCCTTTTCATAATTCACTATTATGATTTAGTTATTGTTAATAGTTTGATGACGTACATATTGTCTACTTACTTAATACACTCCTGTTTACCCAATTCATCACATTAGCTATCAATCAGTTTATTACGACGATTTAATCTCAGAATTATATTGCATTTTAGGTGGACACGAAGGCACATCCTGGAGCAAGACCAATCACTATGAAGGTACAGTAATTGTTTACATCCTGAAGATTTGGCGCTATCATGTACGAACAAGTTCGGTTTTTATTGTAATTAAAAGAATAAGGATAAATTAATATCATTCTTTAAACGAAATTAAAAAATTACCCGTACTTTTAGCTCATTTCATTCAATTTCTTTTCTTTAAGGCTATATGTGCGTTAGAAGTAACTTTACTACGCGCTTCAACTTTTGATTCCTTTTCAAGCTTCACTTTTATGATTTACTTACTGTTAATAGTTAGATAACGTACATATTGTCTAATTAATATGCTACCTATTTATCATGTTCATTACATTATCTAACAATCAATTTATTACGACGATTTAAAATCAGAATTATGTTGCATTTCAGATATGTCCAAACAGATTCACAAGATGATGATGAATGAAGTCAACGCGACGTCCAGCGGTCACCATCTGGGCAGAAAAGCAAGCACGATGACTTTGAGTAGTGAAGAAGGTAGGCTACAGTAATTTTATTGTTTACTTCCTGAAGTGGTGGCGCTTTCAGCTACGCACAAGTTCGATTGCTGGTTGCGAAGAGCAGATTTATGGAGTAGTGCCATTTAGCCAGGTGGCTCAAACCGGTTGTTAAATTTGTCGTAGTTCGTAGAAGCTGCTGTTAAATATTTGAATTGAGTTCTTTACAGAAAGGAAGAACATTAATTTAACACGAATTCTCTAACTTTTAATATGGTAGTAAATATAATGTAAAAATAAACGACATAACAACTCGAAACGAATGATATTTATTATTACATTTCGTATTCAAGTGTGCATGCAGTCAAGACTTGAATATGATAGCCTGTTACGCCTGTAGCCTTGAAACACACTTGTGCCTATTTTGGCTGTCGTTTACCCCTATAGTTTCAATGATAATACCGCATCCACAACAATGAAACGTAGTAAGTCAATCAAAAACATAATTAAAAATAACACCGTTCTGCATTTCAAAACTTATTTTCTGTTGTTTTCAATCTGATAGGTGATTCTAAGCGGATTTTTTTGTGCTGAATTCGAAAATAATCTCCATTTTTCCCCATCACGTCAGGGTTTCAGACAATGCATGAATAACTAGAAATGAAATTATTGCTTTGTGAAAAGTCATAAAAATTATTTTCAACAAGAATTTTGTGAGAAAAACTAGGCCACAATTTGCTATTTGCCACTAATTAATCATTAATTAATATTAATTAATAATTATAAACACTTTCATAACACTACCTCAATATTGCACTTCAAATTTTCTCCTCTTTGACCTCCTCGCATTTTGTTCAGAGCAGTCCAGCAATAGTCCGCAATGTTTCCATTATGAAGCAAAACACCTTTAAGACTTTTCTGAGAAGAATCTATGAAGAACCTCCACTCTTTGGAATTATAGTTTATGTTATAAAATTTAAGACGGCAATGATGTCTTGGTAATACAGTAAATTTTCTTCTTCAGAAAGAAAAAAAAGGGGGGGGGGACAAGTTCCTTCTCACGATGCCTGTACCATGAAAAATATGTACCTTGAGCTAATACTTTCTTTTCTTTTAACCTAGAACCTAATAGTTCTGCTGATTCTCCAGGCAAATTTAAATCCCTCGCTAAATCATTAAGCTCACTTTGATTAAAACATCTATCATCACCAGTATTCTCTGGTTCATAAGTATGATCCACTGGAGATTCAGTTTCAGTGATACTGGATAAAGATGGCAATGTATCTGATTCCGGGGGTAGCGGAACGGGAATATCAGGACCATGAGGTATGGCCCGAGGGAATGTTAGGATATAGAATCTCTTTCTTGTTTTTAGCAGTATATCCAGCTACCTTAACTGTACAAAAATAACAATCGTCTCCATGATTTGTAGATTCCCTCCAAATCATAGGGATACCAAAGGGCAATGACTTCCTTTTTCCATTTTTCCAACTCCTCAACTCTTCAACACAACTACGACATACTTTGTGGGGACACTAGGATTTGTCCTGGTCTCCTAACTTAATGCCAAAATATTGAAAGTAAGTATTCTTCACAAAAGCTGTTGTATTCTGTATCTGTTTTACTAACGTATATGATCCACATATATAGCAAAACAAATTTGAATCATTTACACAACCACGTTTCGACATTTCTATAAAACAACGTTATTATGCTATACTCTCAAGAAAAATGAGAACTCACACACTTCCCTTTTACACGACAACCAACAACACAAAATTGAACCTCTAATTTTAAAACAACTTTTAAAGGGGATAGGTTTATTATCTCAGTAAGGAAATCTGTAGCCTTATAAAGTTGATTGCACGTCCATAAATAAATAAATAAATATATATATATATATATACAGAGACCCTATGTCATTTCTCCAATTGATTTGTTAGTTTTAATAGCATTCTCTAAGAGTAAATATTTTCATCATAATTTTTTATGACCTGAGACACTAAACATTTCAACTTCGTGTTTATAGATAACGTTGGATGCAGACAGATAAAATTCTCCATGAATAAACAACGGATGTCTTAACCTCGGTTCATTTTAAGGAGGAGGATACAATTTTGTAAACCCCCCAAGGGAGAGATTTTAATAAATATCAAATACAAACATAATAAAATATATTATGTTACATTTTAAGTAATAAATTTTAAATTATAAGCTGTCGTGCCTTTTTAACAAACAACAAGCACACTGTAATATTACTATATTACGAAAAATATTGAAAACATAAAATTTTGAATTGTAAAAAATTCTGACGTGGTACGCGAAAACGGATTTCGTTTTTGCAATCAGTGTGAAATTGTGATTCAGAAACGCTCATTTATTTCAAAACAACAAAATCCATGGAGAACGGTGTAATAAATGGACTTCCAACCACAAAAATGTACTACTGAGCACTTTATAGGTTTTTACTTTTTTTTTTTTTTCCTTACTTCTGAAGTCCTAATTTCTTCAATACTTTTCCGAAACATGATCGTAGGAGTCGTATATGTAAAATCTGTTGAACCTAAAATACCCCAATCGGACCTTAGTACCTAAAATAACCTAAATCATTGTTGATAAGCATTATCTTGCATTTACTGCGTTATATATTGATTTTTTTGAGAGAGAGAAATATCAATACATTGAGAGAGAGAGAGAGAGAGAGAGAGAGAGAGAGAGAGAGAGAGAGAACATCCTCGACATGGAGGAGGCTGCCTCAATCCCTAAGGCAAAATCTGTACTTAGCAGCGACAACGTTTATGGCTCCCTTGCTTTCCTCAAGGCACATTTCATTGACCTTCCAAAATATACTGAGTACTTGGAATCTTCGTCGCTACAAGTGAAAGATGCAATTGGTGTCATTGACTCGCTTCTACATGAACAAATACAGTGGAAAGGTTATGTTTTATTTAACGAAGCTTGCAACTGCAGAGGTCAGTAAATCTACTGACATGAGCCTGTCGCATTTAAGCATATTTAAATGCCATCGACCTGGCTCGGGAATAGTACCGTGGATGAAGCCGTGATTTTAAAACTGAAGAAACTATTGCATAGGAATCCAGTTTATATAGAAAAACGCTTGAAATGTGCAAACATATGTACGAGTAACTTTTATTCGTGACTGCAGTCATTCAAACATGTATAAAATGTTATTGATTCCGAATCCTCTGCCTATTAATATGACATTCAATGAAAGCCAGTGAATGCATGCTTAACGATCAAGTTCATCTTGCTCTTTGCAGAAATACAGTCTGTGGACTATGAAGCAGAAGAGGAAACCAGAGTTGAGAAGGAAGAGAAGAAGGAGAAGGAGAAGAAGAAGAAAAATGTGGTATTTTCTTTAAACTATTTTGTTGTTGTTCGTGTTTGAGACGTAGAAGTAGTGATTTTTAAGTTTACGAGGTGTGGCAATTAAGGGGAGGCAGAGGTGAATATTTCGAAATGCACAAAATTTATCCGATTTGTTTGAAATTGATCATGGATACTAAGTATGTTATTAGTAATGGACATACCACGTTTCAGCTTTCTAAGTACAATAGTTTTGTAAATATTAATAATTTTATAAAACTTTATATCGTTTGATATACAGGCTCTTCGCTCAGCGAGTTCCCCGGCGCTAGCACGGGAGCGGGATGCGGGAGATAACCAACACTCTCTGGGAAATTTCATGTGTGTTTGATGCTATAAGCACCTACCTTAGTTTTCGAAGTGTTGTCCCTCGGCGCGAATACAAGCCTGACGCCGATTTTACTGTCATGTAGAGGAAGTTCATGAAAATCGTGTGGATTTTCTTGACTCTAATGCCTATTGTTTTGACTGTTTTCACGTCCTCGTAACGTGAACCAAGCTTCATCTGTAAAAATGTAAGTCCTGGATCGAGAGAACCGTCATGAAATGGCTGTTGAAACCACCTGCAAAATTCTGTTCTTGCTTGACTGTCTGGAGGTTCTAAATTGTGCACATTCCTAATTTTATAAGGCTTTAATTTTAACAGTTTGGTTGCAGTATGAGCTGCTATTTTAGATATTCCACACTGTGCAGCAAGACGTCTTAAAGATTTTCTAGGGCTAGCCTCTAATCGAGCACCGATTTCGTCTAATTTCTCCTCCATTAGAATGCGGCTTTTTTTTTTCAGGTTTCTTATTTAGTACAGACCCCGTTTCGCGAAATTTCTTAGCAATTTTATAAATTGTACGTTTACTTGGAGGATGAACTCCTGGAAACTGTCTTACAAATTTGTGACTACACCTTCTCCAAGATGAATATTTCACAAATGCATTATTTATAAATACCCTTTGTGGGACTGTAAACGCCATGTAACATTACATTCCTACCGGGAATCGAACCTGAATCCGCAGAAAAGATATCAATTGAGCCACAGCAGAAGACAGTGTCGAATTATAAAGCACGCACAGACGATATTTCACGTTACCCGAACTGTATTGAAGACACCAATTATAAATTTACATTGCACCAGGGTTGCCAGATTGGTATAGCTAAAAGTAGCGAAAGCTGGCTGGAAAAGTAGCCAAAATTCAGGAAAAGTAGCCCAATATAAATGGCAAATTTATATTTCGCGAATTATATACGTGTATATTTAACTGAATCGGAATGTTTTTTTTTCAAGTCTCCTTTATGAGCCCTAATTTGAACTTTATAAACTTTACAATCCGCTTTATTGCTGTCGTCTTTCACAGCCTGAAGCCAGTTTGAGAATGAAGTACCATTTAACCACTGCCTATTAAACGTTTTGGTATACTTCTCCCACTTTCCCATTTTCAGCAATTACAGAACAAAATAATGAATAGTTCCATTTTCAGTATAATCACAAAACAAAATGAATGTATAAAAAAGTTATTCACTATCACAATTTAAAAATGTTACTGTATATCACTTCTATAACAAACACAGTTCTCTTAAAATTATTTCACTATAGGACTCAGAATTGAATAATTAGCCTACATTATAATTAGGATACAAAAAATTAAAAAAAAAAATTCTCTAATATAACTTAAAAACTGTATATCACTTTTACAAAAGATCCTAGTTCCTAATTTAAGATTATTGTAATAAACTACATCGGCATTCACAAAAATACTAACGCTTGAATTGGAGGAAAAACAGCAACTGATTATTATGTGCCTGCAGGCTGCACTTCGCCACTGCATTTCTGCTGGCACTGGTCATGGTAAAACGAGAAAATCCCCTTACACTGGCTTGGTCATGTGACATGTACAATAAATAGCCTATACATTTCGCATAGATACATCGTTTCTCTGGTTAAGGTGGTGGTGGAATAAAGCGAGACGTACACTGTAACAGGTTTCTTCACGGAGAGGAAGACTGTTACTACACCTATTATTATTAATTTTCCACAAATTCAAATCAGAAAAAATAGCCCAAAAATAGCCCCGAAAATTTTTGAGTAGCCCAAAAAGTCGCAAGTAGTCCAATGGTAAAAATCAATAGCCAATTAAAATTTAAAGTAGCCCAATTGGCTACTTGTAGCCCAATCTGGCAACCCTGCATTGCACTGAAAAAGCACGCACACACGATATTTCACGTTAAGGGAACCAGGTAGTGATTAGGGGTCAAAAATCGGATTTTTTATTTTGTCTTTTAAAATAAATTACAAAACTGGTCATTAAAACAATATAAATATTGTGGAGGGCATTTCTGCAGATAAGCCTTTCAAATGACCTCTTTAAATTTGGCGGTAAATGTAATTCATACATTCTTTTTTTTATACAGTTTTCCATAAGTTGACATTTTCAAACTTAAGTGGATTTTTCTCTGAAATTACTGAATCAATTTACATGAAATTTTTACAGTGTTTTCTGCAGCCTGTGATCTACATTGTAGACCTACGGTTTTAAGAATGTCACACACATAACACGAGAAAAAAATGTATATGCATTGAAAAAATTGTAAAAATTTTAAACAAAATTCAATATTTTTTTCTGTTTCACTAGGGGTGAAATATTTAACTAAATTTTGCTTTGAAATTTACAATACACAATACTGGATAACTTAAAAAAATACAAGGTATATGAGTGAAGATAGTAGCAAGTAATGTGCACCTGAAGAATGAGGTACACCTAGCAAAGTTGGAAAACAGGTTATCAGTTAGGGCCTTTCTTTTGCACTTGGATACGACACTAATTAGTTGTCTTTTATACCACTGAATTCAGAATGATTGATTGCATAAGCCTGGAAATTTTTATTCCTTTCTGAGCACTAGAAGCTTAGAAATATTCAACTAAACTTTTGTATTGAAATTTTTTAATCGCACAGAATCACTACCCAGTTCCCTTAAGCAATCTGTAATGAAGAGACGGACTGACGCATATCGAAGTGAGTGAGTCACCGCCTCAAGATGACCAATACTGGCCGTAAGGTACAGCGAGGTCACGCAGATAAGGCACGTTGTCTTTGCGGTATAACATTTTAAGCGTACACTCGGTAAAATGCTCCATGCACCATATTGTAAGAAATTTTCAATATATCTTTTTATTTATATGTTCAGAGAAGGTATATAAATAATGATAAGTATTTGTTTATTATGAGAATAATATAGTAATACAGTTATCTTGGTTTTAATTTCATACTTTTAAGGGCACAAAATCAAAAACTAACATCGGAATATGAAAATAAAGATAATAAAAACGGAAAAAACCAAATTTTCATTTTCTCTTCAGTTTTGTTGAAAATTTCACCTCTGTCTCCCCT
This sequence comes from Periplaneta americana, assembly GCF_040183065.1. NCBI lineage: Eukaryota > Metazoa > Arthropoda > Insecta > Blattodea > Blattidae > Periplaneta > Periplaneta americana. The sequence goes on from NC_091118.1 coordinate 68,005,169, forward strand.
TAAATGACGATACTCGCATCTCCTATCGCGCAGCCATATGGGAGGAGGTTTGTACTGGAACGTAGTTGACCTCAATCCTTTCGGAGCAACCATTTTCGTTTCGTTCTTTTGTGTGTTGTCAATTCAGCAGTTTTTCCGCTCGATATAGTGTTTTTAAGTGTTAGCGTAGCGGTTAAAATTTATAAAATTTGTATTGTTCATATAGGGATTTAGCGTTTTTTTTTAACACTCACAGCTTAAAATAATATCGTCACTTAAGAACCAATACCGCGTAACTGACAAAATGTAAATTTTACCGTCTCGAAATATTATTCGTGCTCTTATATATGTCAATGTGTTATCTGAATTGTTGTCCTACCATCTGACTTGAGGTCAAGGTCGGTAGGCTGTAGCTTGAATCAGCATTAGATTACGTTCCAGACAATGATTGCTGCATTCTTCGTCAATCAAATGCTGAAACTATGGGAAAGGAAAAAGAAGATACAGTTCAATGTTTATTGTTTAATAATAATAATAATAATAATAATAATAATAATAATAATAATAATAATAGTAATGACAATCTGATTGTTACTAAAACGTTGCTGACAAATATAATTTTATAATAAAATAATGAATAATAATAATAATAATAATAGTAATATTATTATTATTATTATTATTATTATTATTATTATTATTATTATTATTGACAATGGACTTGACTGACTTGCGAATAATGAAAAGAAAATCATATAAAATATAATAATGATGATAATTTTTCAGGCACAACATTCGTTAAACACAATAAAGAAATAATTATAGGCCTATGCTGAAATCACAAAAAGTAATCCTTCAGTAACTCTAGTGTGGAATACTATCTATAAAAACTATGGCTCAATCGGTTCTATATACAATAATGTGACGGTAATTTAGGCAAGCTACTAATGCTTTTCTTTTTCTGTGCTTTTGCACGAGAACATGACTTTTTTTACTGAAGGGACGCCATCAGTACTACAGCTAACCAATATCGCACAGTTCATTCTGTAATTCCCAATGTACACAGAAACATCTTTTTGTAAACCTAAATTTTTTTCTCATTAACTTTTAGGTTGTAGACAAATGTTCTCTTTCTTCTCGATTCAGAATTTGTACTGCCAGGTCTTTTCATAGGAGTGAAATTCCACAAGATTTGATATGTAAACAGTCCTCTGTTCCAGAATGCCTGAAAGATGTGTCTTCTCTCATTAGAAATTAAATTACAGCCCCTTACTTTCGAATTTTGGCACATTTTATAACTACACTCTGGCCCCAAATTCCTTGCATCTCTTTCCGTATCATGTGTCACTTTGCCATCTTTCGATCTCTTGTAGCTAAGATAAGCTTCCTCTAAGTTTTCTATTTTTAATTTTCTTCCACTTACCATTTTGTGGCTTTGAACTTCTTTTTCTTTTCTGCCAAATTTCCATGAAACGCTTGCAGATTCTTTTCTTTACCTTTTTCTGGCAAATGTAAAGATGCAGAATAAGTAGCACTCACGAATTCTCCGGGGTCGTCTACATCTGAAGACGCATCCGAAATTTGGTGTAGATCCATCATTGACAGGGTATTGTCTTCAGTTTCTGTCCTATCCTATTTCTAGGTGTATTATTTTAATAGTGTTGCTTTAAATCATACCAGACTGCATAATACGATCATAACCTTACCGGCAACACTAGACGGATAATCCCTGAACTGCAGCAGCCCATTTTCAGAAGGGCGGTTTTCTGTTGCATTTGAATTATCAGGCAGTACACCTATGAATAAGATGAGATTACTAGTGTTTATAAATGTGATATAAATGGATTAAAAAACATGTAAATATTATCATCAATTTAGATCTTCCTCCTGCCGGAGGAAATGGAAGGAACCAAGCTCAGGACCAGTGAATGTAGCGCAAATTATTTTAGCGGCCCATTCATGATTATTTATATTAAGTACTTAAATTAAGTTTGCTGTTATGATACCGTAACTGAAGAAAAATAAACGTTTAATAACTGTGATACTTCTTATGCCATACCTTCGTTAATGTTCACAGAAGTTTCTTCCGTCTTGTATGCAGAACATAGCACAGATAGGATTTCATTCTCGCTAAACTGACTGTCGTCTGATTCATTATCCATTTCTTTTCTTGTACTTGTAGGCCTATATAATAATAAAATAATAAATGTACTATATTTCAGTGAATGAACTTGCAGTAAGATTCTGCGGGAATTCAGCTGAACTAACATTCAATTGACATTAGTGAAATAGTTCTATTATATTTACCTCTTAAATAATTGAAACTGAACACTTCTTTAATCTTCTCAGAATATTACACATTGTTGATACAATTTCACAAGGCAGTAACGAGAACCAGCTTCCGTACTGATGGCGCGCAGGGAGTAGACATAACAGCCTATCTGTTGTCAGATACGCGGTATTTCCTACAGACTTCTCATGACTTCAGATACGCGGTATTGTACCCCCCTCCTTCACACGCAGGCCATTCATGCAATCAAATTCCCGCGCTTGTCAATGCATGCAGATGACAGTGGAGGTACCATCTGTGCAAAAAAACAGTTTTGACCAAAAATGTCAGTTAACGCGGTATTGTTTCTTAAGCGACGATATTATTTTTACACTGATAGTAAAGCAATTTATCGGTTTCTGTACTGTATCTTAGCGGGTTTTTAAGAATCGAGTTGGCAACACTGGTTCTGTCTGCTTTAGTTTGCTTTTGAGCCTTGGTTGAAGAGCACGCAGTTTCATCGTAGTGCCGCGATCATGGATAACGTTACAATAAATTCGAGCAACGAATTCCCCAAATTCTCCTTGTGTTTCCCCTTTCTCCTGGTATTAGTCTTGTTCTCCTTGCTTCCTCCTATTCTCCTTATATCTCCCCTGTTCTCCTTGTATTTTTCCAATTTTCCTCGCATTCCCCCTATTCTTCCCTAATCACCTTTTTCTCTTGAAATTCCACATGTTCTCCTAGTATTTCTCTTGTTCTCCTTGTATCTCCCGTGTTATCCTCGTATCCCCCGTATTCTCTCGTATTTACCATATTCTTCTCGAATTCGCCCTATGCTTCCCGTTATCTCCTTCTTCGCCTCGTAATCCTCTTGTTCTCTTCGAATTCCCCATGCTCTCCTTGTATTTCCTATGTCCTCCTTTTAATTTCCTTGTTCCACTTCTATTCCCCTGGTTCTACTTGCTTTCCCCTTGTTGCCCTTGTATTTCTCTTCTTCTTGTATTACCCTGGTTCTACTTGCATTGCCCATGTTGTTCTTTTATTTTCCTTGTTCTCCTTGTAATCCCCATATTATCCTTATAGTTCCCTTGTTCTCCTTTTTTCCTTACAACTCTCATGTTCTCCTTGCATTCCCTTTGATCTCATTCTAATCCCCTTATTCTTCACATATTCCGTTTTTCTCATTTTATTTCCCTTCTTCCATCCCATTTTTTCTCTTTGAATGTCGGAAGCCTTCTTTGAATTCCCCTTGTTCTCTTTGTATAGCCCGTTTTCTCAATATATTGCCCTTTTTCTGCATTCCTCCTTGCATTCTCATTGTTTCCATTTCATTCCCGTTGTCTACCTTGCATTTTCCTTGTTTTCACTGAATTTCTCTTGTTCTTGTCCCATTCTCTTTCTTTTAATTGCATACTCCTTGTTCTCCTTGCATTACCCTTATTTTCCTTGCACTCCCTCTGGTTTACCTTTATTAAAATTATTGCCCTTGTATTCCAATTCTTCTCCATGTATTCCTTTTGTTCTCCTTGCATTTTCCCTTATATTTGCTTTGGTTGTTCTCGCATTTCCTTTGTTATCCAGATATTTCGCCTGTTCTCCAGGTATTCGAGTTATTTTCCAGGTATTCCTCCTCATTCTCCAGGTGGTACCCTTATTCTCTAGACATTGCCCTTGTTCTTCTGGTATTACACTTGTAGAGCAGCTATTACCTTGTTCTTTAGGTATTCTCCTTGTTCTCCTTGTATCTCCGTTGTTCTCCCCTTATAATCCCCTATTCTCCAAGTATTCCCCTTGTTCTCCTTTTATTATATCCCTGTTCTCTACGTATCCCTTTTTTCTCCTAGTATAATAATAATAATAAAAACCATAAATCCCAAGTGGGGCAAGGCTTCCTGCTTGGGCAGGGGTGGTTCGAGTCTTGACCATGAGAAGAGCCGACCGCATGGTCTGTTTAACTAGTTCTTTGTCCACAATTTCACTAGCACTGGTTGTTGCTCCCGCTCGAAGTTGGTTGACTGCGTCCTTCCACTGTGTTCTTTGGCGTCCTATTCTGGTCCACAGTCCTCCTACCTGCAACTTGAACTCGTCCCCCATCTGGTTCTCGGTCGTCCACGGTTTCTCCAGCCAATCTTGGATCCCACAGTGTCGCCGTGTGTGCCCATCTGGCAGGATGCATTCGTACCACCATGTCCTCCCTAGCGCCATTTCATCCTATTAGCGAGTGTGACCACGTCCTCTACGCCGCTTCGTCGCCGTACTTATTCGTTTCTGATTCTGTCCTTCAGGCTTATTCCGAGTATTTTCCTTTCCATTCTTCTTTGGCATCTTCCTAATTGTAATGCCTGTTTCTTTGTGAGGGACCAGGATTGCGCCCCATACAGAAGTACAGGTGCAATGCAGCTCTTGTTCTGCAATTTCTGGCTCTTGTCCATTAGGATGAAGGACAGACTCCAAAACTTTCTCCATGCCGATGCTATTCGTCTATCAATTTCTTTATCCATGCTGTTCTGAAATTATATGGTCTGGCCAAGGTAAATGTATTGCATGACAAATTCGATGTTCGCATTGTTGACGATTATCTGCCCTTCTGCGTCATTTGTCAGTACTTCGGTTTTGCTGGTGTTGATTTTTAGGCCTACCTCCATGCTTTCTTCGCACAATTCGTTCAGCATCTCTTCCAATCGTTTCCTGGATCTGGCAAACAGAACCACATCATCAGCGAAGCGTAGATTGGTCAGTTTTCTTCCGTCGATAGATATGCCGTGCTTGCGAGCTCAAGGTAACTTGCGAAAGACTTCCTCCAATACACAATTGAAGATCTTCGGTGACAAGGGATCTCCTTGTCTTACTCCTCGCTGTATGTTGAATGGTGTTGCTTCTGTATCCAGTTTCCCTTTTGTTGTGTTTCTTTGGTATAGCACGCCAAGCATTCTAATATATTTGATTGGAACACCCTGATTCTTGAGTGCTTTTAAAACACTAATATGTTCTATCGGATCGAAAGCTTTTGCATAATCCACAAAGGCTATATACAATTTTAAATTGTGTTCCTCGACTTTTTCCATTATCTGCGTCAATGTCTGAATGTGGTCCGCCATTGAAAATCCAGAACGAAATCCAGCTTGCTCGTGAGGTTGATTCTCTTCCAGCGTTCTAGTGATCCTGCGCAATATTATTTTCGAAAACATTTTATACATGTTGGACATGAGACTGATGGGCCTGTAGTTATCTATATTGTCTCTTTTGTCTTTCTTATGTTAAAGAATTATTGTATTCTTAGTCCATTCTTCAGGTATAACTTCACTTTGCAGAATCTTGTTAAATATCTCTGTCATTGGTGGTATGAGTTCGTCGGCGCCGAGTTTCAACAGTTCATTAAGGATGCCATCCTTTCCTGGGCTCTTGCCTGACTTTAACTCTGTTATAGATGTTCTCACTTCGCTGGCGAGAATCGAAGGTACTTCTTCATCTTTGGGAAGCGCCTGTATGAACTTTTCTGTTGAGTCCGCTGTAACAATTCTTGTACTCGTGTACAGTTGTCTATAGAAGGAAGTTGCCGATGCAACAATCTTATCTCTTTGTGTGATTTTATTTCCATTTTGACTTTTTAAACTAAGGATCAAGTGTTTCCCTTCACTCGGCTCCCTCTTGACTCTTCTTACGGATTTGGAAGACTGCATGATTTCCTCCACCAGTCTCGTTATCTCTCCATTCTAGCACTTTCCTCTGTAGTTCTGATTTGTATACTGGATAGTTTATGTTCTCAGCTTGTATGTTTCGGTCCCAGATATGCTTTCTACCCCTCTTCCTGATGTTAATTATTCCTCTGACCATTCTGTGATCTGAATCGAATTTGAGATTGTTATTAACTCGTACGTCTTTTACATAACTTCCCTTGTGGGTGAGAATAAAATCTATTTCCTTTCCTGTTTTTCCATCTGGAGATCTCCATGTCCATTTACTATCCTTCGTCTTTTTAAAGAACGTGTTCATTATTTTCAATCTCTGTCCTGCGGCAAAGCTGATTAATCCATTCCCTCTCGAATTTCTAATTCCATAGCCGTATGGACCGATTGGGTCTTCTAACTTGTGTTGTTTCGTTCCCACCTTGCTGTTAAAATCTCCTATGACAAAGTTTATATCTCCCCTAAAATTGTTGAGCGTATCATCTAGGTCGGTGTAAAAATTTTCTACTTCTTCTTCTGTGCTTGAGTCTGTTGGAGCATATGCTTGAATTATAGTAATTTTTTTCTTCCTTAACTCCAAAGACAGCACTGTTACTCTTTCAGAGATACCTACTATCTCCCTAATATTGGATTTTGTTTCTTGACGATGAATCCAACTCCTCTATGACCTTTCGTCTCGCCAACATAGGAAAATATATCACTATTTGGTTTGTCGATAATTTATTCTCCCATTCGTCTTACCTCGCTTAAGCCTAGCACATCCACCTGGAATTCCTGTAATGCTGTTTAAGTTCCTGTTGCTGTTCTTCTGTTCTAAGAGATCTTACGTTGTATGTTGCTATGGCTAATGCGAATTGATCTTCTTTCCGTGCATTTTCTATTATTGGTTTCCGGTGTTTTGGCTCGGGATCACCTGTGAACTCCGCGTAACGTCTTTTGGAGGGCTGGTTTCCCAATTCTCCCAATTCCCATTCAGCATGATCTTATGGAAGCCTATCTTGACTTCTCTACCTTCCTCCCTTTCTTCTCATTCTTATTGCGGCTTCGATTTCCCTCTATTTCTTTGACATATCGTCCTGTATGTAGCATTCCTCGTCTCCAAGTTTGCGTTTATTTCTAATGATATTCATTTTGTCTTCCAGTTTATTCAGGCGTACCAATGCCACACCTCTCTTCCAGTCTTCGCCTATGTAGTGCATATGTTCGTAGCTAACATCCACTTCGAGTTTTTTTTTAAGATTTCCTTCACTTCGTGCTCTAGTTTCTCCTTCTTATCTGCTATGGTTCTGGTTTTGATTATGATATTATTCCTACGTTCTCTTCTTCGCCTCATTTCTTCACTTCTCTCAATTTCTCTGAGCCTGTTGTCGAACTTTGTTATTTTTTCTTCTAGGCAGCTCTCCACCTTATCCAATTCGTTTTCTATATTTTCTCTGTCGTTTTTCCACGTTTCGTCTCTCTTCTGTATTTCCGTTTTCAGATCTGCTATTTCTTTCTTTGTTTCTTCTTTGAAGTGTTCGTTTTGCTCCTTTATTAGGTTTATCGCAGAGAGAATTTCTTGTAACATCGCCTTAGTTGTCAACTCAGGGGGATTCGTCGGTACGTCTGCCGTTTCATGCAGATTCTCTTTACATTGCTGCTCTCCTTTCGTGGAATTTCTCTTGCTGTTCTTCCTGTTAATTTTCTTTGTGTGCATTATGACTAGCACTATTTGCAATTTTGCTTATATTTCCTAATTCACTTGGTTTGTATGTTTCAGTTTTCCTACTCGCACTTCCAATCTTGCTATTATTGCTTACCTCCCAATCCCACGCCTGTCTTTCTGGAATTCTGCTTCCTCTTCTCGACTTCCCCTGTTCTCTAAGTGTCCCCCATGTTTTCTTCTCCTAGGCCTATCTCCAATCTTCTATTCGTTACTCCCTGATCTACTCGATCCCCCTGTTCTCCTTATAAACCCTCTAACATCCTCGTATCGTCCTGTTCTCCTCTTATCCGAAATGTTCTCGTATCCTGCTATTCTCCTCGTCTCTTCCTGTTCTCGTATTCTCCTGTTCTCCTCGTATATCTTGTGTTCTCTTCATGTACCCCTGTGTTCCTGTTATTACCCTGTTGTCCTCCTAGTCTCCTTCTTCTCATGATATTCCCTTATCCTCCTTGTATCTCGACTTTTCTCCTTGTTCTCCCGCTTGTTCCTCTTCCATACCTTTAGTTATCCTTATACGCCGATTGTCCTCACTGTATTCTACTTGTTCTCCCTGTATTCTGCTTGGTATGCACGTATTCTCCATGTGTGCTCTATTTTATATCCATTCTTCTTGTATTCCACTTTTCTGCTTGTGTTCCCCTCTCTCTCCTTGTACTCCCATCGTTCTTCTTATATTCAACGCGTTCTGCTTTTATTCATCTTCTCCTGCTTCTATTCCACTTTCTCTCCTTGTACTTCCATAGTTCTCCCTGTATTCCAAGTGTTCTCTTTGTACTTCTGTCCCTCTGTCCCTTCCCTTCTCTCTTTTCAACCCCTATTCTCGCTGTCATTTTCCTTTTATTCACATTATTTTTCTTATATCTTCTTGTTCTCATTGTAGATTATGTCCTTTTTCTCCTTCAATTCTTCTTTTCATCCACTTCTCCTTTTCTCCTACCATTCCCCTCGCTCTGCTTGTATTAACCTTTTCTTCTTGTATTCCTTTCCTTCCATTTGTTTTTCTTCCAGTCCCCTTATTGTCCTTATATTCGCCTTGGCCGCTTTGTATTTCTGTTCCTGTTTCAGTCTCTTTTCTAGTTTTCCTGCCCCTTCCATTTATTTCCTTTCACTTGTCTTGTTCTCTATGTATTCCCTTCGTTCCTCTTCTTGTATTCCTCTTATTCTCTACGTATACCATTTTCTCATATTTGTCTTATTACCCGTCATCTACACTTCTTATGTTTTCCTTCTACTCGGCTTTCCCTTGTTCTCTTTGCGTTCTCCTTGTTATCGTTGTCATCCCTTGTACTCCTAGTATTCCCTTTGCTATCCTTTGAATGAATTCTTATCCTTTTATTCCGCTTTGTTTTATTGTATTCCTCTTGTCATACTTCTATTTGTCTTCTTCATCTTATATTCCATATCCCCATGTTCTCCTAGTATTCCTACAATTCGCCTGTTATTCCCGCAATTGTTATTGTATACCAATTTCTATCCCTGACTGTATGTGTGTTCCCATTGTTTTCCTTCCATTTCCATTTTTATCACTGTATGCTCTATGTTCTTATACTGCTCGTTTTCTCCATGTGTTTTATTTTTCCGCTTGCAATCACCTTCTTCTCCTTGTATTTCCTTCTTCGCTTAGATTTCAAGTATTCTCCTTGTATTCCACTTAATTTCCTTTAATTGCGCGTATTCTCTTTTATTCACTCTGTTCGACCTGTATTCCCATAGTTATCTTTGTATTCCGCTTGGTTTTCTTGCATTCCCCTTGTTCTTTTTGCAGTTTCCATGTTATCCATGTACCTAGGTTGCTCTCCTAGCATTCCGATTGTTTCTTTGTTTTCCCCTTATTATTCTCGTATGACCCTTGTTCTCCCTGTATTCTCCTGCTATTTACCTCATTCTCCTTGCTTGTTCTCCTTGTATTCCCCTTGTTCTCTTTGGACTCTACTATTTCTCATGTTGCTCTTTTTCTCCTCGCATTCCCTTGGTTCTGCTTGTATTCACAGCTTCGTACTCATTCTATTCCTCTTCTTCACCTTCTATTCTTCGTTTACTCCTCTATTCTTTTTTCTCTCCCTCTATTCCCATCTTTATTCTTTTATTAATCTTATTCCCATTGCATGTCTTTTTCCTCCTAGTATTATGATTTTTCTGCATATCTTCCCCATGATTTCTTCGTCTTCCCCTCCTTCTGCTTGTATTACTCTTCATATTCTTGTATTGTTCTTGTTTTGCTTCTTTTCATTTGTTCTCCTTGCAGTCATTATAATCGCCTTGTTCGCCTGATTTTCCTTACATCCTACGGTTCTCTTATTATACTGCTTTATTTCTCGTATCTCCCCCCCTGTTCTTCCTGTATTCTCCTTGTTCTCATTACATCGTCCCTATTCTACTTGTATCTCTCATTTTCTCCTCGTATCGGTACACACCTGTGGAGCAACGATTAGCGCGTCTGGGCTCGAAACCAGGTGGCCCGGGTTCGATTCCCGGTCGGGGCAAGTTACCAGATTGAGGTTTTTCCGGGGTTTTCCCTCAACTCAATATGAGCAAAGTTGGGTAAGTTTCGGTGCTGGACTCCGGTCTCATTTCATCGGAATTATCACCTTCATCTCATTCAGACGCTAAATAACCTGCGATGTTGATAAAGCATCGTAAAATAGCATACTAAAATAAAAAAAAATCTCCTCGTATCCAGTATTCTCCTCGTAACCTCGAATTCCCCAAATTCTCCTAGTATTTCCCCTTTCTTTCATCCTCCAATTCTTCGTATATCTTCCTGTTCTCCTGGTATTTTCCCTATTCTCCCTGCATTCCCCCTATTCTTCCCGTAACCACCTACTTCTCTTCAAATTCCCCATATTCTCTTCGAATTCTCCATGTTACCCTTGTATTTTCCTTGATCTCCTTTTATCTCCCGTGTTCTCTAGTATTTTTCCCATTCTCCTCGCATTTGCCATATTCTTCCAGTTATCTCTTCCTTCGGCTCTTAATCCTCTTGTTCTCATCGAATTCCAGATGCTGTCCTTGTATTTCCTATGTTCTCCTTTTATTTAACTTGTTCCTCTTCTATTCCCCTGGTCCTAGTTGCTTTCCCCATGTTATCCCTGTATTTCCCTTTGTTCTGCTTGTTTTACCCATCTTTCCTTACACCTCTCATGTTCTCCTTTCATTCCCTTTGATCTCATTCTAATCCCCTTATTCTTCACATTTCCGTTTTTCTCATTTTATTTCCCTTCTTCCATCCCATTTTTTATCTTTGAAGTCGGATGCCTTCTTTGAATTCCCCTTGTTCTCTTTGTATACCCCGTTTTCTCAATGCATTGCCCTTTTTCTGCATTTCTCCTGGCAATTCTCGTCATTTCTCCTTCATTCCCATTGTCTACCTTACATTTTCCTTGTTTTTTCCTCTTTCCATTTTTTTCTCGCATTCTCTTTGTCTTAATTGCATGCTCCTTGTTCTTCTTGCATTACTTTTCTTTTCCTTGTACTCCCTTTTTTCCTCTTTATTAAAACAATTCCTCTCCTATTCCACTTCTTCTCCGCGTATTCCTTTTTTTCTCCTTACATTTTCCCTTATATTTGCTTTGGTTGTTCTCGCATTTCCTTTGTTATCCAGATATTTCGCCTGTTCTCCAGATATTCGAGTTGTTTTCCAGGTATACCTCTTCGTTCTCCAGGTGGTACCCTAATTCTCCAGATATTGCCCTTGTTCTTCTGGCATTACACTTGTAAAGCAGCTATTACCTTGTCCTTTAGGTATTCCCCTTGTTCTCCTTGTACCTCCGTTCTTATCCTCTTATCCTCCCCTATTTTCCAAGTATTCCCCTTGTTCTCTTCGAATTCTCGATGCTTTCCTTGTATTTCCTATGTTATCCTTCTATTTTCCTTGTTCCTCTTCTATTTCCTTGGTCATAGTTGCTTTCCCCATGTTCTTCTTGAATTTCCCTTGTTCTCCTTGTATTTCCCACGTTCTCCTTGTATTTCCCTTGTTCCTTGTATTTCTCTTCTCCCTATATTTCCCTTCTTCTCTTTGTATTCCCCTGGTTCTACTTGTATTCCCCATGTTATCCTTGTATTTCCCTTGTTATCCTTGTAATCAGTTTTATCGATTTCAAAATAAATTTGTTTCTTAATTCAAAATTACAAGATACCAATAAATGGATGTTTAATCAATATTTTTTATTACACTAGATATTTTCTATATTAAAATAGTAATCATTTCAAGTTGTGGCAGCAAAGGTACTGGGTGGCATTTGTTCTAAGTTCTTTCAGTTCAAGTTGACTTTATCACAGCGGTCACTGAGTGGACAAACATGGATACAGCTTTTGCTGGCCGTGCAACAGCGATAATCAGATAATGCCAAATCAAATTAATATTACGTCATGAAGATACTTCAGAGATATGGAGGAAGATCATGCCGTCCTAATCGCGACACTAGAACGGGGTGATATGGTCGGCACCACACTCCGATTGCCTTTTGAACCCGGTATTCATCTAGAATGATTAGCCATGCAAAACCTGGAACAGGTTCTGAAAAGATGAAAAGGAAGCTAACGTGTATTCAAGAAAAAAATTATACTAGATTCTCGAACATAAGTCGTGTGCGTGATGTGTTAGTGAAAAAAGGAAAGTCACACTATGATAGAAGAAATGCATAAAAATTATCAGTGATATTATTCTTATGTTTTTATCATTTTTTGCGACATCGAAAGGAGTTTTTTTACAGTAAATTATTGTTTAAGTGACCACTTCACTTCAATTTCGGCTATTTTCATATGATAAACGCAGGCGCCTTTATAAATAGAAGATCATGTGTATTATTCATTATTGCTATAATATATTAAATTTAAATAAGAGAAGAAGTTATGAATGAATTGAAGAGAATAGGAAATCGAACTTATGACAGAAAAGAATAAGGAAAAGCGAGAGACGGGAAGGTAAGAAATAATGAGCATAATAATACAGCAGTCTAATATATACAGTCATGAAGCTCAGTATGTACTAAATATGCATCACTATATAGTTAATAACCATAAAGATCGCTAATATCGCCGCATTACAGACAATGCAAAATAGTACCGTCACAGTCTATAGTTCCTAGCACCCTCACAACTCAAGCTTCGTGACTGTATATACTAGACTGTGATAATACTATGAATGCCACAATAAATTCTTACCTAGAGTAATAGAATACTGCAATAATTACGAGTGAACTGGAAAAAGTTAATAATTTACTTAAACTTTCATTGGCCAATTTATTTTTTTATGGTAAGATACTACCAACGAAATAATAGGAAGAGAAACTGATGAAAAAATAAAGGAAATAAGAAGAGGAAGAATAAACACGCAAAGAGATACTGAAAAAAAAATAAATGGAGAAAAATATAAAAAAACATACAGAATTACTGAACGACAGAAATTCAATACCCTACGATACGAAAAAATGTACAAAGAAAAGAGGATTATTATTTATGTCGATGGTTAAGAGGTGATACGTCGTATCTACAAAAATGGTTATTTAGTTGATCTGCATTATATTATTTAGAATAACTACATCATTAAATTTACAAAACTGGACAATTTGTGATCGACAGTTTTCTGGTTATTAACACGCTCTAAGTCACATAATATTTCACTTGGTAAATATTTACGTAAATACGTTAAGTTATTGGAATAGCCTATGCTACTTGAAAAGTATGAAAATCCTATTGTGTTAGCAGTAAAAATTAAAATGTATATGTAATTTGTGTATGTGGATTATCATTACTTACCCCCGATGTCTTCAATTTTAAATATAATTTTCTGATTCACCTGCAAATTCACAGATACCAGGTATTACTTCTTAGCCATCGATGTTATGTGAACTCAATGTTAAGATACTACCTAATTCTTACTAATGACAAATACTCTTAGGAAGCAAAGAACAAATGATATAGAAACAAAGAAATGTAATTAAGAATGTGATATATTTGACTAGTATAATATCATTAATTATTATTGATTGTACTACAAGAATTTCATCATGGGGCCTTTCAAAGCCTCACATAAAGAGTTCAAAAATGGAACGCTAATATAAATACAAGACTGACATGGTTTCACTTGAAACATTCTGAAGACATTTGACTGATAATTATACATGAGTAAATAACAACGAAGAGCCCTTGTCCAGAAGGTAGGGAGTTGGGTTGGGCAGGGCGGAACTCGACATGCAGCCACCTCCTCGTGGTGAGTTCTGGGTTGTTTCAGTCCATAGGGAAAGAAACAAGCTAAGAACTGCATTTTTACTATAAATATATTCTTGCCTTCGTGTGGTGTGAGGAAACAATTACAATCGTGTTTAATACCAAAACTAAATAAGTTTTTTACTGCTACGTGGGATTACTGTGAATCGCAAAATAATTCAACAATTCTAGCAAGTGGCGTGTGTAAATACTTTTTGCATACAGTGTTAAAACGTGTGACAATTGTTCAAACTGAAGCTTTTGAAAGACCAAAATTTTTAAACTCAAAACCTCTTGGTCGCAAGGTGTTACGATTATAGCAGCATGCTGTGAGGATGAACAATCGTTGATCAGCGCCTCAGCGGAGACAGAAGGAACTACGTACTACAACACAGAGAGGTATGTATTGTCAAAGCTGTTAGAGTACAGTAATACTGTATAGGAGCGGGCTATGGACAGACAGACTAAGATCTGACCGTATCTCACCTTCTCTAATTATGCTGTCGTCGATCCGTCTCAAAGAGCGAAGAACTATTCACTCTCTCACGTTACAATATTCTTCATACTCTCCATTCCTAAACAGACAACATCCTCCTTCTCTTCACCTTTCACCGTCTCTGCAGCTCACATCTGGAACTCTCCTCTACGGCTTAACGAACGTAGAAATTTTCATTCTCTTGTTTTCCTTTTCCAAGTCCTTCACACTTCTACACCTACCTACCTTGTCTCCCGTTTCAGTTACCTGTCATATCATAATCTCTTCACACGCCCGCAAAATAGCAGCATACTAGCCATACCAACACATAAGACATCATCGTATTCATCATCATACACAATCTCGCTCTCGCGCTTGTGGAATACCCTACCTAGTGGTATCAGAGACTGTCGGAATATAGTAGCATTCAAAAGCAAGCTTATTAAGCATTTTCTTACTGCTTACAGTAGGTTTAATTTTTACTTAATCAATAAAAGAAATGCTTCTCTCTTCTTAACTTTTACAATAGCTTTTATTAATCAGTTAATCTTTTAGTACTTTGATTTTTATTGTATTTGTAAATTTAATATTATTTGTAAATATAATTGCAATTTTATTCTTAAGATTGTAGTTGTAATCCCCTGGCAGAGGGGAAGAGAAGGCCTGTTGGCCTTATCTCTACCAGGTTAAATAAATAAATAAACATAAAAAATCCCCTCCCGATGCAGTAAGAATCTGCAGATTTCGCCTGTAGAGTATATCGTCTTGCTACACACCAGATGCAGAGAATTTGCCGGCACATCAGGGGTTTAGACTGTAATAGTTCTTCGACCAGACTATGTTAAAATATTGTGTGAAAGAAGACATATTTGACCATCTCTGTGGTGTATCGTTCAGCATGCTTGTCTCTTATGCAGAGGATCCGGGTTCGATTCCCGGTCGGGTTGAATTTCGTGGTTGAGGTTTTTCAGGGTTTTACCTAAACCGTAAAGCAAATGCCATGAAATTGAGGCAAAATCATCCCTGAATAACACCGGTTTCATTATTCATCAAAATCATATTCATAACAAATCAGTGATACATCTAAAGACGCCATCTAGTTCAAAACAATTGAACCAGTCTCAACAATAGTGCACAGGCCTTCGCATTTCACCCAAAAGATTAACTCGCGATTTGATCAGAGATGGTAAAGCGAGTAGAAATAATTTACTTACTGGCTTTTAAGGAACCCGGAGGTTCATTGCCGCCCTCACATAAGCCCGCCATTGGTCCCTATCCTAAGCAAGATTAATCCAGTCTCTATCATCATATCTCACCTCCCTCAAATCCATTTTAATATTATCTTCCCATCTACGTCTCGGCCTCCCTAAAGGGGTCTTTTTCCCTCAGGCCTCCCAACTAACACTCTATATGCATTCCTGGATTCGCCCATACGTACTACATGCCCTGCCCATCTCAAACGTCTGGATTTAATGTTCCTGCAGTTCTTTGTTATGTAACTGTCTCCATTATCCTGTAACTTCATCCCTCTTAGCCCCAAATATTTTCCTAAGCACCTTATTCTCAAACACCTTTAACCTATGTTCCTCTCTCAAAGTGAGAGTCCAAGTTTCACAACCATAAAGAACAACCGGTAATATAACTGTTTTATAAATTCTAACTTTCAGATATTTTGACAACAGACTAGATGATTAAAGCTTCTCAACCGAATAATAACAGGCATTTCCCATATTCATTCTTGTGTTTAATTTCCTCCCGAGTATCATTTATATTTGTTACTGTTGCTCCCAGGTATTTGAATTTTTCCAAGTCTTCAAAGGATAAATTTCCAAATTTTATATTTGCATTTTGAACAATAATCTCGTCACGAGACATAATCATGTACTTTGTCTTTTCTGGAGTTATTTCCAAACCTATTTCTTTACTTGCTTCAAGTAAAATTCCCATATTTTCTCTAATCGTTTGTGGATTTTCTCCTAACATATTCACGTCATCCGCATAGACAACAAGCTGATGTAACCCGTTCAATTCCAAACCCTCTCTGTTATCCTGAACTTTCCTAATTACATATTCTAGAGCGAAGTTAAAAAGTAAAGGTGATAGTGCAACTCCTTGCTTTAGTCCACAGTGAATTGGAAACGCATCTGACAGAATTGGACCTATAGTGACACTGTTATACGTTTCACTGAGACACATTTTAATTAATCGAACTAGTTTCTTGGGAATAACAAATTCAATAAGAATATCATATAATACGTTTCTCTTAACTCAGTCATATGCCTTTTTTAAATATATGAATAACTGATGCACTGTACCTTATACTCCCAATTTTTCTCCTTTATCGTAGAAATAACAGCAAAAACACCACTTTTAATCCAATTCACAGTTTTATTTCTATTATCTCACTTCTACCATTGAGAATTTGAACCACAGTTACAGTGTTTTTGTAAATGCTCTATAAAACATTGACATGGGATCCCACGATTTATGGCTACCTTCGATAATGTATTATGATCAGGGAAAGGATTTATATGTAAATACATATTTACTTATAAAGCTAATATAATTTATATTTTGCATTATCTTTATGTTTCACAATGTGTAGGGTTGAAAAATCCTACTTTTATTTTCCATATTTTTCCATATTTTAGAGTTTAGTACATATTTTCGTTAATTTCCATATATTTTCCATATTTCATATAAAACAGTCCATATTATATTAGGTTTAACAATAAAACAAAACAAAATTCCATTAACTTTTAAAAATACATTTCAACAATAGAGATTTAAACACATGTTCAGTAATCCCTTTAACATCAGAGTTATTTGAAAATTAGCAGTCCTATCAACAATGGGAAAGTAAGTTACAAAAGTGTATTAATTTAATTTAAAATTTTTAACAGACTTCAGTTGTGCAGCTCAACAGTTAAATGCCAGTCAGAGTACACATAGGTTCAGTTTTGTAAATCATACTATAAAGACGGTAAATATGCCAAAAGTACGTCATTCAGTCAATTTAAAATCAAAACTAACAAGTTACATTTCAGAATTTAAAGAAGATGGTTTATCAACTGACAATAAAATATTATTTTGTAATTTGTGTCAGTGTGCAGTATCATCTACACAAAAGTTCCTGGTGCAACAACACATTACAACTAGTAAACATCAGGCCAACAAACAACTAAATTCCAAGCAGAGACAATTGTTTTTAACACAACCAACAACATCGAATGTAAGATCTGAGTTTAACATCGACCTGTGCCGTTCTCTCATCTCTGCTGATATTCCTCTCTACAAACTAAAGAATAAGGTCTTCAGGGAATTCCTTGAAAAATATACTCAACATACAATCCCGGATGAGTCAACACTTAGGAAGACGTATGCTCCATCCATCTACGATGAGACAATACAGAAGATAAGAGATGAAATTAAAGATAGTTCAATTTGGGTTTCCATTGATGAGACTCCCGACAAAGAAGGTAGACTTGTTGGTAATGTAGTTATCGGTTTGTTAAGTGAACAATATTCTGAACGAATTCTTTTACATTGTGATGTTCTAGAAAAGTGCAATAACAAAACTATAGTTAAACTGTTCAACGAAGCTATGGGTATCCTGTGGCCAAAGGGTATTATGTACGATAATGTGTTATTCTTTATTAGCGATGCTGCCCCTTATATGGTCAAAGCTGGACAAGCATTATCTGTTGTATATCCTAAATTGACTCATTTTACTTGTGTGGCGCATGCATTTCATCGTGTGGCAGAAGTGGTCAGAGACAATTTCCCTAAAGTAGATTTGTTGATTTCATCAGTGAAAAAAGTATTTCTCAAAGCTCCCAGTAGAGTTAACGTGTTGAAAGAAATGTACCCTGAAATTCCATTGCCACCAAAGCCAATTTTAACTAGATGGGGTACATGGCTAGAAGCAGTTGAATATTATGCCGAACATATAGACTCTATTAACAATGTTCTCCTTGCATTGGACTCTGAAGATGCAGTCTCAATTGATACTGCGAAAACAGTTACCTGTGACATAAGTGTGAAGAATGACTTAGCTCACATTCAGCATACATTTTCATGCATCATAAAAACGCTCAAAAGTCTCCAAAATAGGCACCTTTCACTATCTGAAAGTTTTGAAATTATAAATAGTACTGTGGAACAACTGAATCGTGGTAGAGGTAAAGTTGCAGATGCAGTAAGAGCTAAGGTGGACACTGTACTTTCAAAAAACCCTGGATATGAAGAACTACAAAAGGTTGTTGCTGTGATGAGTGGTGAATCAACAGTGAAGATTAACTTGGACTTATCCCCAGCAGACATTGTGAAATTGAATTATGTACCAGTTACTTCTTGTGACGTCGAACGCTCTTTTAGTCAGTATAAATCTATCCTCAGAGACAATAGAAGAAGATTCACTTTTCAGCACTTGAAAGAAATGTTTGTAACCTATTGTTATGGTAACAGACAATAAAAATTGTGTTTTGTTGAAACTACATTGGAAGATAAGGTACGTCCATTATATTTTTTGTTTAGTTTGATTAAAATGTACCAATATTTAACGTACATAGTCATTTTTTTATAATTTTAAGTCCATATTTAATTCCATATTTTGGTAAAAATCCATATTTAATTCCATATTTTGGTAAAAATAACTACATATATATTTACATATTTCATATATTTTTAGTCCATATAAATCCGTTCCCTGATTATGATCAACTTTAAGCAAAAGCCTTGTTATAATTTATAAAAGCGAAATAAATTTGCTAATTAAATCCTCGTCTGTTCAGGCAATTGTGTGATGGTGAAAATACAATCTGAGCAGGATTCGATCTTCCTGGTTACACCATCAGATTCTAATATTACTAAGATTGCGAGATTAAAGAAACGTGACCATCATACCAACTTATGAAAATTGTCGTTCTTCAGCATACAATTGAAGGACTCCCTGCAAAAAGGATGTGGTTTCACTTTTTGGTCAAATTAATGTTTTGCTTGTTTCATATGTTAAAAATTATGCCCGATATTTCAGTGCAAGAACTGGATGATTGCGAGCATTTGATAGTAAGTTACAGTGGAACTGCAGCTGGGCTCCCAATCGTTTCGTTGAAAAACAGATGGTAGCTCCTGGAGCTATAGATTATATACAGGGTGTAAAAAATGGCGAACGTGACATCACAAGGCATGATAGATCATTTAAATACAAATCGTTCTAATATACGAACTATGGGTCTATCTTCAAATTCGAATGGGCCAAATGCAAAAATTTGAAGTAAATCATCCATTTATGCACCATTTACAACCTTACTTTTAATCATTATTTCATAAAACACATACAGTGCAGTATGATCATAACAGCCCTCTAAATATACTCTAATAACGAGATCATTAACAAGTGGAACATGCTTTGATAATCCTTGTAATGTGTGTTGCCTATAGAAACGATGTCATCATCGAGAACACGTTATAACCTTAGGGACACTAGCGCTTTGTAAACATGAACAAACGTGTTTTTAGTGACTCATTTAACGCTGTCGTATCAATTACCAGGTTATATAGCGTCGATGGGTTTGATGATAGTGGGATTGAATTTGACGACTTGAGGGCGAGGATTCTCCGTAGATTACCTGACATTTGTATTGCGGTTGTGGAAAATCTCGGTAAAAACCTAACGAGGTAATCAACCCAAACGTGAATCGAAACTGCGACCGAGCGAAAATCCGGATAGGCTACGTTTATTAGTGCAAGTAGTGAAAAATGGAAAGAGGAGAAACTTGTTGGAAATAGTTTTTGAATCTAATATGCTTGAATATTCAAAGTAGAATGCACCATTGAAGCTGTACAATAGTGTGACACAGCCACTAGTCTCAATGCTGCATTATTAGAGGCTTTTCGGCTAGATCTAGATACTGTATATATTATTTAACGGAGAAGAATAGCTGACATGCAGAGTTTAGCTGTTATTTAACTTCTCACAGTGCAAAGAAGCATTTCTTTACATTGATAGCGTAACAATTCAGACGGAATTCATTTTTGCCTGGCGGGTTTCCCTGAACGTGTATTGGTAACACTGCTAAACATCTAAAATCCGGTAAAACTGGCGAAAAATCCACTAATTTCGAAACATTTGCACCGCCGGGTGTGTCGTACTAGTGTACACTCTGAACAGTGTATTCTACGTTGAAAATTCAAGCACATTAGACTGGACTAAAAAGTTTCCCTTCTTTCCATTTTTCACTATCTGCACTAAAAACGGAATAGTGATCAGAGAAGTGTGATGAATATGATAACGGAATAGAGAGCGACCAGAAAATTATTAATGCCTAAAACGGGGAAACGGAAGAATATCGAGAAAAACCCTAATTGCGATCTTGTCCGCCTCAAGTGTCACTATGAATTTTTGAATGGAAAATCTCAGAATTACCGAGACTCAAACCAAGACCGCCTGCACGACAGACTGATGGTCTATATTACGCAGGAAGCAAGGCAGATCTAACCTTCGATAAGACGTGTTGTATATTTTGTTCAGCTTGGAAAAATCCAATCTGTGTTCACCTGTAATTAGTATAATGCACTGTTCAAGATGACCTGGTATGTAAACTGTAGATTACCGAGTAAACTGTATTCGTTTAATAACATGCACGAATTGCCTGTTCACAAAGAGGAACACAGAAAGAAAGACAGAGATACTGTTCGTTCAAAAACCACTACTTTGTGTCAAGTATGCAAAAATATACAGTTTAGTCAAACTGGATATCTATATTTTTGTAGTAATGCAGTTGCAGTTGTAGTAATAAACATCCATTCCAATTGAGGGGCTTAGAACAAAAAGCAAGTAAGTGACATTATTAAAAAAAAGTGAGGCAAGCGCGTGTTGTGATAGCCCAAAAGAATGTTTCTTAGGGATAAAAGCAGGTAAGTGATTACACTGTGCAGTGCTGCTATAGGACATCATTTCACCAAACAAGTGTATAATTTCATTGCATGTAGAACTGTAATTTCCTCAAAACTAGGTGTCCGTCACTTACCTGCTTTTTGTTCTAAGCCCCTCAATTATCCAATACCGAATTAACGTATGTTTATTGCATTAATATGTGAAAAAGATCTGACTTCTAGCAGAAGTTTCTAATTTATATTTTCTATCAGTACAGTCAGCCAATTACCATATGACTGACAAAATGTAGTAAGTAAAAAAAACGGTGAAATTTCAATTGTCTACCTTCACTTATTGCAGAGAAAATTAGGACACATGCAAATAAATGTAATTTTTTTAAAACCAAATACACATTTGAACACGAGGGAAGAATTAGGTTTCCTTAACTGCACAGCCGCAACATTAAGGTTCATCTCGTAACTACTGGGTGTTCATTTCAATGTGTGTCATGACGTCACTGTTGTTGGGTCACCGATTTGAAGCAAGTTTCAGCTTATATGTTAGAGAAGTTGCCTATTATTTAAGGCGTTCTTCAATCTGAACTTGATAACGTGTACGGTATAACTTGAATGTCGTAACAACAGATGGCGGTCTGTACGGTCTGTGTGCTACCATAACCTCTTTCGAACTGTGTTTTGCGCCGGCAAGTCGTACGCAGGGTATTTGTTATCATCGGTTGCGTAAGGTAACATTCCACAACACAAATCAAATGCTCCGTGTCCATGTTGACCGTCGAAGTTAATGTCAACAAATACGTAACTAATCGTCTTAACCCTCTCCCCATATCCTGACAGTACGTATTTCCAAACAGTTCACATTCCTGCCACTACCGGCGTTACCGTACTTATCGGTACGTACTCTTCAGAATGAACGCCGTACTTGCTAGGCAACTTCTCTGCCTCATAGGTTATACACCTCTGCGGAAGTGTAGGAAGATTGAATTCTCTAGGCTCATCGACTAGCCACATGACGGCATACAGCGAGCCATGACACATTTTGAACTGAACACCCAGTATTACAAAAACGCAGCCAACATAGTATTGAATGAAGTTTCAGAAAAAGAAAAAAAGATCTCTAAGCCAAAGAGTTTTGAAATTCATATTCTCAGAAAAAGTAGAGATTTGTGATTTTTATACAGATAAAAATGTACGTTACATCAAATTCTTCAGAAAACTTAAAAAATACTATTTAAATATAACAAATGAAAACGAGAATATTTAAATTCTCTTATGCCGGTTTACTACATTTAAAATCAGATCGAAAGTTCCCAACCCAAATACTATAAATTTTCTTATCTGTACAGCTTCTACTCATTGACGCTAGTTTCATTTTTTCATTCTCTATGGAATTCGCGTTCATTTTTCAACGCGTAACAACGCCGTCTTCAACAATGCAAATAACATATTGGACCGCCATGATGAGTGTCGATTTCAGTTAAAACAAGTAAAGATAGCGCCTTAAGGAGAGTACGTGCATTGAGGAGCTCGGTTCGAATCCCATGGAACAACTAGGATAAACCTCTTCACACTGAGGTAAGCTTTCTAAGTTATATTAAGAATTATGCTTGCAAATTTCAACAATATTTAGGGAATAAGAACATTTACGTTTTGTGGCGTCAATGACGATTCTAAGGTTAAATGTCTATATCGAGGGCTGATAATTTAGCTACGATAGGATTGGCATAATAGCGTGCAATTCCGTTGATCGTAAATTGTATTTAAATAGTATTTTAAATTTAGAGAATAATGTAAATGTGTACAATGTCACGAAAATACGAATCAATGAAAACATGAAACATCACCTATCTCAACAGAACTGTCAAGTCCTAGTTTTACAGGTTATAATTACGTGTATTAGTTATTAAATAATATAAAAGTATAATAACATTCGCACCGTAAGGGTTATTTTGTTTTTTCTTTATTCTTTTAGAGATGGGAACGACTTCAGAATACCGCGTAGGCCTAATTACATAGCTATGTCGGTTTTGCTTATTGAATTATTTATTTTTGGTCCAGGGGACATATATTTTTATGTATTTATTTATTTGTTTATTTATTTATCTACACTTGTGGCATCAATAAAAACATGCGTTTTAATTATTTTTAATTTGCACATTCCTTGTGCGTAAGTACTTACGGTATTCCGAACTACAGCGTGAAAATCTTATAAAAGTTCATAGTAGGCCGATAGCGAATGTGCACTTTGAATTAAATTCAAAATGCAAGTTTTAGACAATGTATGTGCTTTATTAACATAGATTCAATTCTATAGTTACACCCACTTCAATAAATGCTTAATACTACTACTACTACTACTACTACTACTACTACTACTACTAATAATAATAATAATAATAATAATAATAATAATAATCGTAATTTTGCGAGTGTTGTGAAGGATGAGAATTTACCCTGAACCAAAATATAAAATACAAATTAATTAAAAATTAGCATTTTACCGTGGACATATTATAGAGCTGTACATTACATTCTATACATGACACAGTGCGAAATTTTCTCAACCTACGCGGTCAGTGGTCGTCAACACTCGCTGAAATGGATAACGGGTATGCAGTGCATCATAATATGCCTCTTCGTGCATCAGGAAGAGGGAGAGAGCATACCTGCGAGCAGCCACGGATGTACCATGGTGCAGTCTCTTATCCGCGAGTAAGAGACGCTAGCCCGAGGTGCACTGTGCTGATGACCGATGCTCTAGGTTATCCTAATAGTTCAGAAAACGGAGTGCCACGAAATGGCGTTTCCGTCAAATGTGAGCTCTGCTAGACGTATTTTCACTCAGGGACACCAAGACTCAAGGGGCTTTCATAGCACAATGAAAATTACCCATGCCTACCTGTGTGCCCCTCACTCCACATGAACATAAAAATTGAAGTTAAAACTTTTTTTTAATTCTATGAATCATATAATTATTACTTTAATAAATTATGTTAAGGTCACCATTTTTCCTTTGTGTTGTTTCACAAATTTTCTTATCACTGCATAAATTAATAATATTGAAGTGTTAGTTTGGTTAATCTTTACAGAAGTTTAACTTCGTCTTGTTCTTGTTTCGCATCTAGGTATTGCGCAAACTGAATATTAATTAATGATATTCATGAATTAAAAATGATGTCGTTCTAGCAATCTTATTATTAATGTAGACAGAACATTATGTTTATTCTTTAGTAATAATGTTAATTTTGCATATCAAGTATTTCAATGACATGACTTCAATCTTAAATCATCCTTACTTCCTTACTTACTTACTTACTCACACTGGAATGCTTTATTTGCAGACTTCCTAAAGGCTTTACCAATTATCAAAAATTGTATTTAAAAATAGGCTTAAGGACTTTAATAATAGACGATAGTATATTATATACACTATTTCAAGGGTGTAATTGATATCTTGTTATATGAGTTGTTCTATCAGTGAGGAAGTGTCTTGTGTCAGTGAAGTGTGTAGTGTCAGTGAAGTCTATTGTGTAAGGAAAGTGTGTTTGTGTCAGTGAAGTGGCTGTGCAAAGTATTTGAACAGTGAAATAATTAGGAGTGTTAGTGAAATCAGGATAGAATCAGTGCTGTGAGTGAGTTGAAAGCGAAATAAGTGTAGTGCCGAAAGGTACTTATCCAGGTATGGACCTGTCACACTCGTGGGTCTTAGTTCGAACTTAGGGTTAAGATATAAATTAGATTTAATTGAAATGTTATTTTAAGTGATCATGCTTCATTTAACTTAGGATGGTCCTTATTATTATTATTATTATTATTATTATTATTATTATTATTATTATTATTATTATTATTATTATTATTATTATTATTATTATTTTTATTATTATTATTATTATTATTATTATTAATTATTGTTTTTATTAGTATTGTTTACCATTAATTGCCAATTTTAAGTGTAATTAATTACCACTGCCACCGGGTGTACACCCATTTGCAGTGTGAATAAATACATACATACAAATGTCTTTTAAGCAACGCCGTCCTCACATAAGCCCGCCAACGGTCCCTATCCTGTGCAAGACTTTGCAATGATCGTGCCAGGGAATCAGATCCATTCCGAGGCTTATTGTATTGATTCGTAAGAAGCTGGTTTTTACGGTGATGGGTTGCTAGCCCTTCGTCCAACCCACAATCTGGAGGACCACCCCTTATCGGCTGTCCACGACTGCTTATTCAATATATTCGTAGCTACCCTCCATATCTGGAGGCCGTCTCCTCTACACGCAACCTGAGGATGCGCCATGCCGTGGTAATAGGGACCCACAATACACGGCTAAATCATCCTGGAAGACAGTTTATTGGTGTCATGTTCGATTTAAGCATCTTAGTTGGTCTTTTCACATTGATGATCTTTATAATGCTTCAGACTCAAAAAGGGGGGCAAAGGCTAATTGGGATTTTCCGGTCTCTGATCGGGTCAAAAACCCTGATGGAACTGATATTTAATCCTTGAGGTGAATTTCGGTGAAGTCCGGAGGGCCCAATTAGTCAAATCCACTCTCCTCACCTCCACGCTGGGGCCCCCTGGGATCTTTTAAGATGCGAAAGAGAGAGTGGTGTGCGGACAGCAATGGGAAGCTGCCGCATTTTTATATCCCAAGAAAATTTTATTAAAAAAATGGCATGATGAGTCTTTCCCTGGTAAAAAATTCCGGACGTAAACTATCCCCCCACTCGGATGTCCGGGAGGGGGATACTGGGGAAGGAAACATCATTGCCCAAACCAACGTACAGGAAGAAAGAAGATGGACGGACGCGGCCACACAAGCTCCCGAAGTGATCCAGAAGACCGACGCAGTCACACAGACAGGAGAATCCAGCATTTCTGAAGGTACAGTAATGGTTTACATCAATGGCTGTAGTAATATTTCAAAGTAGGGAAGCAGTAACTAAATGCACTAGATATTTAGAAAATAAATTACCTACTCATCTGTTATTTAAACTGCAGAACGATTCTCCCGTTTTATTTCTCAAACTCGTCTATGACGATATCGTAAAATCGAAATTGTTGTTACAGTTCCTTAATAAGAGAATTTTCAGTTTCAAAACAGCCGACTCTGACATTCGCTCTTGGCCTATAGAGTTTCTCACAAATGCCTTTACTCTCTTTAGAGTAGAGAGGAAATGGTGTAGGAATTCTTAGTGTAAGTTCACAAACTTTGACAACTGGAGAGTGGGCCGCCTCTAGTTTATCTTCCTTAATAAATTTAAAAAACTCACTCACTCACGCACCCAAAGATAATAGAATATAATGGATCTTGAAACTTTTAACTTGCTGTCCTGTGACTGTAAAACGTGACTTATCAGGTTTTGCCCCTACAATATTCATATGAACCATGACATGACATGACATGACACGATATATATGATACGATTCTTCCATTCCACTTTTTTTCTTTGGAAGTCCTATGTCTTTCTTGAATTGCCCTTGTTTTCTTTGTATACTCCGTTTTCTCCACGTATTGCTCTTTTTCTGTTTGTATTCACGTTGTTATCCTTGTATTCAACAAGTTTCCTTTGCTTTCAACTTGTTCTCCTTGTACTCCTGGATTTTACAATGTTAAATTAGAACATGGTAATGGGAACAAAGTAAAATATTTGAGGAGAGTAAACTTCAAATTCTGCAATTTAGTTATGTTGTTCAATGTTAAGTTGATTTTGCTTTACTTAACAGATTCGATGCAGACCGAGAGCCCGATTGCCAACCGGACGGCTCTAGAGAAGGCGACGACCAACTTACCGCCAGTAAGTACCGGTACCGGTACCAACTTAGATGAAGACGATGGAGGCTCTTCATCTGGACCGACAGAGAAAATAATGTCAGAAGCAGAAACTCAGACCAGCTGTCAGAACTTGTACGTGGAGCCTGTAGTCATTGTGTTGACACAGGTGTCCACACAAACTTTGGAATCTAGTATTTCTGAAGGTACAGTAATTGATTACATCAGAAGTATATCAAAGTAGGTAAGAAGTAACTAAATACAACTCATAGAGAACAAATGCTTGGGGTTGTATGTATGTACGAAGTAACATTTACTACGTGCTTCATCTTTTGATTGATTTTCAGACTTTACTTTTATGATTCAGTTATTGTTAAGTTAGTGGTTTGGTGACGTACATGTTGTCATGCTACTTTCCGTCCGAGTGGTTACGTTGCAGGGAAATCACATGTCAGTTAACTTATTAACCCTAATCTGCCTGGTTTTCTGACATGTGGCGATTTTTGTAATTTCTTCAACAGTTGTTCAAACTTACGTGCTTATTATGGAATTAAACTCGGTTTTGTTTAAAATCATCTACTTTCAAAGATAAGGGGTGGTATCATACGGTACCGCTAGGCAGATACGGGTGCAAGATATCTTTTGTTTTCAGATTTCATCAATTTAAGTCGTTAGTTATTGGAATGACAGAAATCTTCACTATATCATTCACTATCTTTTATTATTTTATTTCATGTATGATAATAACAGGGCAGTGGAGCTAGCTTTTACAAATAGCAAGGGTTCGCACCTCAATGCTCCTTGATTTAGTTGCACTTCCTAAGATTTTACATATCATTTTTCAAAACATTTTACACAGAGTCCCACTTCACTCTTAATGCATTGTGTGAGTATACGAGGACACCAGCCAGCCAGTCGTCGCAGGTTATCAAAGAACGTACAGTCGGAAGGGTAAGCTCTTCATATCACATGGTAAGTTGTCGAGCATTTCAACGAGAGGTGCTGCACATTTACCATAATTCAATTCAAAGTGATCATTCGCACTTACCCTCTTCCCTTGGCATATTTCAAAATATATGAGATATGCCCATAAACAATGTTTAGGCACCATAATTGAAGCCGAACCTTTCCCGTGATGAAATGTTTGCAGGATGACGTCTATAGGGAATCATACATTTATCAAAATTCATACATTATGCCAGAATGTAATTTTTCGTAAATCTCTCCTTCATCAGATTTACCAGAGGTCGGAGCTTTCACATTTTGTCTTGCCGATCTAAAATTTGGTATGATCGGCACAATGGACAAATCGCACGATTTTTCAAATCGATCACACTACATGGAATTGTAAACTAATTCATTGCGTGTACAGAGCATTTTCCTAATAGCATCTTCTGCTAGGTACAAAACTGTAGCCATTAAAGAGAAGAATTCTGATTAAGGACTTCATTTCTTCAGCTGTTATTTGTAAACCTTGTACATTTAGAAATAAAGGATAACGTTGGGTTTCTGTTACAAAATAAAATCAATAACATTACATTCAAAGAATACTTCAAATAAATCTGTGGGCTATTTTCCTCTATGAAATGTGTAGTCAACTACAGGATAAATGCAACTGTTAGAAGGGGGATGTTCACGTATCGATGAAGTTGGTTTTAGTGTGAGTTTGATTGTTTCCTTCTTGGTTACGCTTTCCTTCTGTATTTTATGAGCACGAAATTGAACTACTTGTCCTCGTCTCATCTTCATTCTTATACTCAAACGTCTTTCGATTCTTCAAAGTAAAAGTTTTCTTTATGTTTTCTTATTTCTTCTAACTTTTTTCATTTGTCACATCACTATCTTCATCACAGTTAGATCATTCATATGCCTTTCACAGTAATAAAATTGATTTACTAAGAGATTATCAAGTAAACCGCCTGTATCTTCCTCTCTATAATCTTCATCAGAATTCACTGTGACGTCTGGTAGTTCAATATAGATAGTACTTAGACTATTATACTGTCATCCTCTATGATTCTTACAGCTTCAGTAAGTGTTATGTCCCAGGAACCATAATAAATTATCAATATGAACGCTATAATGAGAAAAAATCGATTCCTTACAAAATGCTACGGCATCTGCCTAGTGGTACCATACGGTACCAGACTTACTCTACGTCACATATATTTGGCAGTTCGCATATTTATAGTGAAAACATTAATTGAATGCTTTACTATAAATATTTTCCAATATATGAAAACAGAATTTATTCAAAATTATAATCATAATTGAATGTATTCTAATATTTACTTCAAACAGATACCAAAATTGAGTGATTCAAGAAAATGTATATAATTACCGAACGCCACTACGCATACCAAGCCAAATAACTTCAAAATACTCTTTTCCTAACAAGGACTGGAATGTCAGTGAGTAAATTAAACAATGAGAAATTGTGAAAATAATCATTGTTGATAACACAGCGACCGGAAACTACTATATATACCTGTGGTGCCATATGGTACCGCTAGGCAGATTCGGGTTGGCGGCCCTTCTCTTTAAATTATTTTAAACAGTTGTATAATACTACGCAAACTTCCAATTCCGTACAGAAAATATTTGCAAAGAAGAACCTAACAGCTCATCCACTAGCCCTTACAGAGAGGAGTGGGCAAAGCGGGTTGCGAAATAGCCTTTCGGCGGAGCAGTACCTATTTATCCTATGCGTTACAAAGATTTCAACTCAGAATTACACTGCCTTTTAGGTGGACTTGAAACAACTGACAAGAAGCTGGCTAAGCCGATGATTGTGTACCAGACCTCGAGCAGCGACCACTTGGCGGAGTCCGACAGCCGGCACGCCGAGTGGGAGGAGCCCATCAGTGACGAGGAGCAGCGGAAGCTGAAGGAGCTGCAGGGTTACCTCCATTATTTCCAAATCGGCCGTCGAGAAGGTATAGTGACTGTTTACACCCTGGGGACTGTTTCTCAAAAATACTTGTTTAGTAGTTCACCAGTTACTAGTGACCGGAGTATATTTCACCAGCTCTAGTAGATCCTGTTTCTCAAACTATTTTACCAGTCTAGTAGCTTGTGACAATTCTGCAGTAGTAACATGATCTCTTTCACTAGTCTATACAAAACTATAGAGGATTCCACTTTAAGAAAATAACATCGAACATATGGAGGCTGTTCCAACAACTGTTTATAAGAATTTTTCTTGAGTACTGGGAATTAATTAGTTTCACTTACAGTAATTCATAGAACATAATTTAATTGAGAATTAGATCGATTTCGTGTGCTAAACTGTGTTACACTTCTAAAATTACCATATTTTTAATTTATGAATAACGGAATAACAGCTAAATTGATAGAATAGACTTCCTCTCTCTTGCCGAAGATCTCCGCTGGAAAACTCAACAGACAAGTAAGATTTCATACTGTTCGAACACGTACCACAACATTGTCTACGCTTCATTTAAGAAGTACACAACATTTAATTGCCAGCAAAACAACAAAGGCATTAAATATGTAACTTACGTTATTGTTTGATAATAGTCAAGTGTGAAGTCAATAACGGAAAAAGTGTGGTGTATATAACACTAAATTTGTATTATAAGAACTTCTTAACATTTTTAATAGCGGAAAAGTGTGCTGTACATAATACTAAATTTGTATTATAAGTACTTCTTAACATTTTTAATAACGGAAATGTGTGCTGTACATAATCATAAATTTGTATTATAAGAACTTCTTAACATTTTTAATAACGGAAATGTGTGCTGTACATATTCTTAAATTTGTATTATAAGCGCTTCTTAACATTGAAATAACGGTAACCGTGTGTTGCACATAATCTGAAGTCTCTATTATGAACACTTCTTAACCCAATAAAATATCAGTTTTTATTATTATTATTATTATTATTATTATTATTAGTCTATTATTATTATTAATATTATTATTATTATTATTATTATTATTATTATTCTCCAAACACTTGGTGTGTACTATAAGCAATATCATCAGCTGCTCTCAAGAAGTCAAAATGAGAATAGGAATGGCAAAGGAAGCTTTTAACAGAAAAAGGACCTCTGAAGAAGGAACTAAGGAAGAGATTAGTGAAGTGCTCTGTGTGGAGCAGAAACATGGACATTATGACGAATTGAAAAGAAGCGAATAGAAGCGTTTGAAATGTGGATATAGAGAAGGGTGGAGCATGTGAAATGGATAAAGTAAGAAAGGAAGCTGTATTGGAAAAAATGGATGAAGAAAGAATGATGCTGAAAGTGATCAGAAAGAAGAAAAGAAATTGGCTGGGTCACTGGTTGAGAAGAAAGTGCCTTCTGAAGGATGCTCTGGAAGGAATGGTGAACGGGAGACGGTGCAGAAGATATCAGATGGTAGACGACATTAACATATAGGGTCATTCCACGAAAATGCGACATTTTCACGAAAAATAAAAATCTCACGAATCTCTGCTTGTCATATGTCATTTTTTTCGTTATGATCCGAATTTTTTGAATCTGATAACACTCATTGTGTAACAACACGTATGTGGGAGAAAAAGCGCCAAGAAGTCTGTGGTTTAAGAGCGCGAAATTATCTACTAGAAATCACATATTTGAATGCACATTTAAGGCAAATAAATCATTACTTCTGTATGTTAAATGCAATTAATAATGAAGTGCGGACCTTTGTTGATAATTACAATGCATAGAAACCGAAATACAATAATTACATCGTGCTTGATTGCAATTATTACAAGGGAAGGTTGAGAGTTCGTGTGTCACGTTCAAATGGACATTTGTTTATATTTCTTCAAAACCATTTAATTTTTTTCATGTTTCATAAATGTAAACGCGAGAAACAACACATTACAATCAACTTCTTATATGGACAACATTTTGATTTATGTACGTATTCTACAAGAAAAACACGTGACACTCGTAACACAAGACTGTGACACACGAACAAAAAGTTATGTT
The DNA here is from genome assembly GCF_040183065.1 of Periplaneta americana. Lineage (NCBI taxonomy): Eukaryota > Metazoa > Arthropoda > Insecta > Blattodea > Blattidae > Periplaneta > Periplaneta americana. The sequence goes on from NC_091118.1 coordinate 68,037,134, forward strand.
CGTGTGTCACTAAAGTTTTACAAGTTTTGTTGTTATTGGAAGTCTTTACGTCTAAACATAATTACTAGTGGAATTACAAATACTTATTGTTGATTAAGATAATTGTGTGTGCGTGCACACGCACCAGTGCGTTTTTTTTTTCAAAGTACGTAAACTGTAAGTTAAACACTCTTGAAAATAGGCCTATGTGTTCCATAACTGTTGTAAGGGGGAAAAGAACTGGCCACGCTATCCCATTATCTCCTGGCCTAGTTTCCTCATGAGTGGTGCCTTCTTGGTATCACTTGTGAGGTTCACACCTGTCTTTGGATAGACTAAACAACAACTGTTGTAAAAATATAGTGTGTAGGCGTAAAATTAGCATAAGACAATTTATGCCTAAAGTTCATATAAAATATTTATTATTTTTTTAATTCCTTGAATTAAAAACTTAAAAAATTGGTTTATGTTTATTTCATATTAAAAACAAGCTTATGCAGTACATTTATATCGTAAATAGATAGCCACCATACTAGACCTGTGTATAAATAAATTGGTGTAATTATTTGCACATTAGGTAAATGGTACTAAATTTCTGATATTAATTTAAAATCGTTTTATTTAATAACATTAATTAATTTACCCTAGGTATCATTTAGCAATTCTAAAAGTTAGGCCTTTTTAAATCTATATTAGTTTTTCTATTGATATAAATATTAATACATTTTGAACATTTTTTGATAGTATTTTCAAGAATTTGAGTTGGGCTGATTACTTGGTTGGGTTTTTTCCGAGGTTTTCTCCAACCATAAGGCGAATGTCAGGTAATCTATGGCGAATTCTCGGCCTCATCTCGCCAAATACCATTTTGCTATCACCAATCCCATTGACACTAAATAACCTAGTGGTTGATACAGTGTCGTTAAATGACCAAGTAAAAAAAAAGACGTCAAATATAGGCTACATATGAAGTTACAAAATCTTGTGGTGGCGAAGAATTTAAAGTGTCTGTGATGTCCAAGGAAGGGAAGTACTACAAATGGTTGACATATTGGTATATTCGTCACAAGACATTACACAGGAAATATCACAACATATGGTTGTAAACAACCGTGGATATTTTAAATTTAAAAGTGTATTTTAGTGTAATCTAGTGTTGTTTTGTATAATAAGAACGGTAGGCATAGTCTTCCACAAGAAGTGATGTATTTATAGTGCATTTAAAACAATTAGTAACCAACATGACAGAAATGTTCGTGTGTCACGTTCGTGTGCCACAACACATTTGCAATATTTTGTTTCTTAATGGCACTGTTATTTTTTTTTTTAAACTTCGTGATTTAGCAGTTACTTGTACTACACAAGTGTCTTAATTGTTTGGAAAACAACTGAATTCATTCATATGTCATTTGGCACAATAATATGAACATTTTCCATTTTGGTTATAAATGTAGTGGCAAGAAAATATTCGTGTGTTACAACATACAATATTTAATATTTTTTGCATTATTAATTATTTCTTTTCATTAAGAATTTTTCTTTATATTTAGGAATACTTATGTTAAAAGACAGTAATGTCTTTTTCATGAATTACTAAGTATTTAATTAAAAGTCCTGTGAAGATCATAGTTAGGTACTTAAAAAATGTTACGTGTGTCACTATGGAATGACCCTATATGGATCATATGCGGAGGCAAAGAGTAAGGCCGAAAATAGGAAAGACTCGAGATAGCTGGCTTTGCAGTGAAATACTTTTCCTTAGGAGGAATAATATGAATTATTATTATTATTATTATTATTATTATTATTATTATTTGTAATTAGACAGATAGATGGATTTATTGAGTAATAATATACATAGAGATGTTATATTATCGTAATTTTCTCTAAAATCCAGTGCACGTGTCTTCTGACCGTACGTGCTTTGTATCTAAAACAAGTCCTACTTTGTAGGTTTCATTCCCCTCAATTAATTAATTTTGAATATTCGTCATTACAGTTGTTGAAAACAGAATAAAATGGTATAATTTGCAAATGTACAGTAAAAATATACAGTTCCATATGTATCCTTTCCCTATTTATATGCTGTTCACTGGAAGCCAGTGAATGCAATGACACAGGCTTAACGATCAAGTTTGGTTTGCTTGTTGTAGTCACCCACCCAGAGGCCATTCGAGCTCCCATAGCAGCTTCCATGGGTGCCATACCGGCTCCAACGCCAGCACAATCATTCCTAAAAGAAGGCGAAAGCCAGGAAGATTCTATGTTTGCACTACCATACGTGAAAGAAGAGGAGAGAAGTGCGAAGGGTGGCTGCTGTTCCTGTTTGAAAACTGCATTTCGTAGGCTTCGTCGTCTTTTTAGACGTAAGTATGTCTAAGAGCCAGTTTCAGATAGATCGACCTCGCGTGTTTCCTTCCCCACTTGGTCATAGTTAAGCAATTCTGTTACAATACTAGTGCATTATGTGCAGTCCTCAATGTCACCAACCATTAAAACTTTCGATTTGTTTGGCGGACTTTTTCTTCATGTGCTAAAAATATGTCTGAATCTCACGCTCCGTGCCTTGGCTCCACTGAATGAGGCGATAATTAAGTGCGTGTGGTCGCATTTTCCATTTAATTCATTTCTATCCCAATAGATACGTCGCGCTTATAAATGTTTGAAGATATACGAGTACATTATGAATTAATCATTTTTATGGCCATGCAACAGGAAAGGAGTGTATGTTTTTTTTGGGGGGGTTCGTATTTCTTTCACACTTCCGTCCCGAGAAATCTCTTTCCATCCAGCTGGCACCAGAGTGCACTGAAATTAATGTGTGAACGGAAAAAGACTTACTGCAAGATAAGCTCATGCATTTGCTTTCTTTTCTTCAATGTAGTTAGTAAATACAAGTGTTCTAGAATTTTTAAAAATTATGTGGCACTTTGTCTGAAACTAGATTAACAACTCCAAATGGTGCTTCTATATATTCATAAGCTTGCAGAACGGTGAAATAAATTCGTCCTAGCTTGCCGTTTAATTAGGAAACATGATAAAAAGTTCGAAATATTTTTTTCTCAACTCAATTTTCGGCGGTAAAATCATTACCACTTAACCAAGCCGAAGTAAAATGAAAATGGAAAACATTTTGAATGATCACTCTGCTCTGTTAGCTTCGTGATGACTTGTTTGTTATTCGGGAACCTAAAATGTCCGGAATAAATATTATTTTATATTGTACTGAGTTGAAGGCTAGAAGTGCGTTAGAAATAACTTTACTACGCGCTTAACTTTTGATTCCTTTTCAAACTTCACATTTATGATTTAGTTATTGTTAATGGTTTGATGACGTACATATTGTCTACTTACTTAATATACTCCTATTTATCATGTTCATTACATTAGCTAACAATCAGTTTATTAGGACGATTTAACTCAGAATTATATTGCATTTTAGGTGGACACGAAGACAGCCAGACGCCAAGCTGTGACGACAAGGACAAGAGAAAAAGAAGGATAATCTCAGTTTGGAGCGAGACCACTCGCTATGCAGGTACAGTAAATGTTTACATCCTGAAGTGGTGGCGCTATATTCTACGAACAAGTTCGATTTTTACTGTAAATAAACGAATAAGAATAAATAACTTTCATTTTTTAAATGAAATTAAAATAAAAATATTCGTACCTTTATTTCACTTCATTTAATTTGTTTTCTTTAAGGCTATAATTATGTGCGTTAGAAGTAACTTTACCACCCGCTTCAACTTTTGATTCCTTTTCAAGTTTCACTTTTATGATTCACTTAATGATAATAATTAGATGACTTACAAATTGTCTACTTAATATGCTACCTATTTTTCCTGTTTATTACGTTAGCTAACAATCATTTTATTACGACGATTTAAAATCAGAATTACGTTGTATTTCAGATATGTCCAAACAGATACACGAGGTGATGATGTATGAAGTCAACCCGACGTCGAGCGGTCACCATCTGGGGAGAAAAGCACGCATGATCAATTTCGGCAGTGAAGAAGGTAGGCTACAGTAATTTTAAAGTTTACATCCTGAAGTGGTGGCGCTTTCAGCTGCGCACAAGATCCATTGCTGGTAGCGAAGAGCAGATTTATGGAGTAGTGCTATTTAGCCAGTTGGCCCAAACCGCTTGTTAAATTTTGTCGCAATTCGTAGAACCTGCTGTTAAATATTTGAATCAAGTTCTTTACAGTAAGGAAGAACATTAATTTAACACGCAATTCTCTACCTTTTAATATGATAATAAATAGAATGCTAAAATAAACGACAAAATGCAACAAGAAACGAATGATATTTATTATTACATTTCCTATTCAAGTGTGCAGGCAATCAGGACGGAAATATGATAGCCTATTATGCCTGTAGCCTTGAAACGTACTTGCGCTTATCTTGGCTGTCGGTTAACCCTATACTTTCAATGATAATACCGCATAAACAACAATGAAACGTAGTAAGACATTCAAAAAAAAAAAAAATAATAATAAAATAAAAGGACTTCCAACTACAAAATGTACTATTAAGCACATTATAGGAGCCGGATTTGTAGATTTTTACCTTTTTATTTTCCTTGCTTTTGAACTAATTTCTCCAATACTTTTCCGAATCGTGATCGTAGGAGTCGTATAATGTGAATTCTGTTGAATCTAAAAAAAAAAAAAACCAATCGGACCTTGGTACCTAAGAAAACCTAAATCATTTTTGATAAGCATTATCTTGCATTTACTGCGTTATATGTTGTTTTCTTTTTTTTCAATTTTGAGACAAATATTAATACATTGAGAGCGAGAGAGAGAGCAGACCCTGGACTTGGAGGAGGCTGCGTCAATCCCTAAGACAAAATCAGTACTTAACAGCGACAACATGTATGGCTCCCTTGCTTCCTCAAGGTACATTTCAGTCACCTTTCAAAATATACTGAGTACTTGGAATCTTCGTCGCCACAACTGAAAGACGTGATTGGTGTCACTGACTTGTTTCTACAGAAACTAGTACCGTGGGTGAAGCCATGACTTTAACACTGAAGAAACTATTGCATAGGAATCCAGTTTATATAGAAGAGCGCCAGAATGTTTAAACATATGTACGAGTAACTTTAAGTATTCGTCACTGTAGACGTTCAAACATGTACAGCTGTCAAAAAAAAAAAAGTGGCCGCACTCGTGAACAGCGAATATTTTCAAAGTCTACTTCGGGTCGCGGCGATGTTACACGAAGCATGTGCTTGTACAAGCAGTTCCGGAACTATGGAAGTGTTCCATATCTGCTCCTCGCAGACCAGCGGTAGAGTGCTTGTTTAATGATTCAAAGGTTGTGGGTTCGCGCCTTCTTCAAATTTTCATTTTATTTTTTAATCGTTCTTTAGCGATGTAAATGATATTCAAATTATCATTTATATCCAGTTATCGTTCTTGATGGATATCACGTTATTTATATTTTGTTATTGTTCTTTAGGGATATGAATAAAATTCAAGTCATCATTTGTATTCTGTTATCGTTTTATAACGATATGAATAATAATAATAATAATAATAATAATAATAATAATAATAATAATAATAATAATAATAATAATAATTATTATTATTATTATTATTGTATCTCCAGTGGGGGTTAGCCCTATTTTACATATGTATGTTAGGGCTATAGTTTTATACACAAAACAGATAAGTATAAAGAGAAATGGAAAAGAAAATTAAATTAGCTTACGCGATGTAAACAAAACATAAACAATCCGTAAATTAGGCATTACGATTGCAAAACAAATATCAGTTATCAATTTGAAACATACAAAAACATTAACAACACACATACGTAACACTTCTATAACACAAATATGCAGCTTTCCATACCATACATCATAAATTAATACACAATAGTCACACAAACACAATCAAACTATAATTACGACATTGCGACGACATCAAGCATCCCATAACTGACTCACATACATAACAAATCAAGCATCCGTTGCAACACATACACTTCAACATAGTAACCACACTTTTAAAAGTTACAAATTTGGCTCCAAGAAGAATAAATAGGACACTGTTACTAATTACTATTCTTCTACAATTTCTTAAATACATCTGTAATAAATCTGTGAAATTTCGATATGAATAATATTCACGTTTTTTATATTGATATCGTTCTTTAGCGATATAAATAATATTCAAGTTATCATTTACCCTATATTCTGTTTTCCTTCATTAGCATTATAAAATAATATTCAAGTTATTTATATTGTTATTGTTCTTTCGCAATATAAATAATCTGTATTTTATGTAGGTAATTATTATAACACAAATAAACATCTTTCTTTGTAAAATAGGTTACTTTATTTAGATAATTAAACACGTATTATATAATATCTTATATTAATTAAACAAACCGATATTTATCATTTATATTGTGTTATCGTTCTTTAGTGATACTGTATAAATAATATTCAAGTTATTTATATTGTAATCGTTCTTTAGCGATATAAATAACATAAATTTAATATTAGGTTTGGAAAAATCCAGTTGCATAATACTGCTATTAGTTTTTCTTTTTGTATTATTACATTATACTATCTTGAACCACAATAAAATGAAAAGGAGTAACGAGGAATTGAACCTGAGACGTTGACATCTAAATTCCGACGTTCGTCCGCTGAGCTACGAGGCAAAAGTGTGCAAACATTTTCGGAAAAATTGGCCCAATCACACTCTAAGATTTTCTGATGATTCGTAGAAGCTAGTCCAGGATGCGGGGGGCAAAGGCTAATTGAGATTTCCCGATCTCTGATAGGATCAAACATCCTGATAGAATTAATATTTAACCCTTGCCGTGACTTTCGGTGAAGTCCGGAGGGCCCAATTAGTCAAATCCACTCTCCTCATCTCTACGCTTGGGCCCCCTGGAATTTAATAAGATGCGAAAGAGGTAGTGGTGTGCGGAAAGCAACGGGATGTTACCGCATTTAGGCCTATCCTTCCCAAGAAAAACTGCAAACATGAACAAAGGAAGCTTTAAATAGAAGAAGAAGGTTCTTCTGCGGACCTCTGGAAAAAGAACTAAGGAAGAGACTAGTGAAGTGCTTTGTGTGGAGTGTGGCATTGTATGGGCAAGGAACATGGGCATTACGACGAAATGAAGAGAAACGAATTGAAGCATTTGAAATGTGGATGTGGAGAAGAACGGTGCGTGTGAAGTGGACAGATAGAATAAGAAATAAAATTGTGTTTGAAAAAGTGAGTGAAGAAAGAATGATGCTGAAACTGATTAGAAAGATAAAAAGTAACTGGTTGGGTCTCTGGTTGAAAAGAATAATAGACGACATTAGGATATGTGGATCATATGCGGAGACTAAGAGGAAGGCAGAAAATAGAAAAGATTGGAGATTGCTGGGTTTGCAATGAAAGACCTGCCCATGGACAGAACACTTATGTATTATGTTCAGAATGCCTGGAATATCGTGTCTAAAAACAGTCGCTATTTGCATAGACTAGTCAATTCCATGCCCACTCGACTGCTAGTTGATCGAGATAATAGGAAGATAGACTAAATATTGAATTGTGGCTTTTTGTTTTGTTTTTTGAACGCTTAATTGTTTGAATGTTTTAAGGCCGACGCCAGTAAATTTGTTTTGTTTATGCCACGAAAGATATTTTTATTGAGAATAAAATCTTTTTTCTTTCCATTTGCAGCCACAATATCATAATGATAAAGTCATGGCATAATATATTAATGAACCTGATGTTAATTACTAAAATAATCGTAAAAGAAAAAGGAGCCATTATGTATAGTTTGTCTCTCTCAAAAAAGAACATAAAAAGCACGTGGTTGTAGTCGAACGCAGGACCTCATGATTAAGAGGCCTGAACGCTACCATTATGCTATCGATAAAACACAGAATACTTCAATTATAACTGTAGATATCAGGCAACGTGGTCCAACAACATGTAACATCGCCTGTCTCCGAATTGTAGCGAAGATACCCGAAGGGAACTTTGTTCCAGGAGAGCGGCCACTTTTTCTTTTGACAGCTGTACAAAATGTTATTGCATGAGTAGGTGACGAATCCTCTGCCTATTAATACGACATTCAATGCAAGCTAATGAATGCATGCTTCACGATCAAGTTCATCTTGCTCTTTGCAGAAATACAGATTGTGGACTACGAAGCAGAAGAGGAACTCAGAGCAGAGAAGAAGGAGGAGAAGAAGGCTAAGAAGAAGAAAAAGTGTGGTATTTTCTTTAACCTATTTAGTAGTTGTTTGTGTTTGAGGCGTAGAAGTAGTGATTTTCAAGTATAAGAGGTGTAGCAATGATAAATAACGATATTCGCATCTGCTATCGCGCAGCCATATGGCAGGTGGTTGGAACTGGGATGTAGTTGACCTCGATCCTTTCGGAGCCACCATCTTTCGTTTCGTTGTTCTGTGTGTTGCCAATTCAGCAGTTTTCCCGCTAGATGTAGCGTTTGTGTTAACGTAGTCGGTAACATATGAAATTTGTATTGTTCATATAGGGATTTAGCGTTTTTTAACACTCACAGCCGTAAAATAATCTTATTTTTACACTGATAGTATAGCAATTTAACGGTCTGTGTACTGTATCTCAGCGGGTTTGTAAGAATCGAGTTGGCAACATTGGTTCTACCTCCATTAGTTTGCTTTGAGCTTTGGTTGAAGAGCACGCTGTTTCATCGTAGTGCCGCGATCATGGTTAGCGTTAAATTCGAGCAGCGAATTCCCCAAATTCTCCTTGCATTTCCCCTTTTGTCCTTGTATTAGTCTTGTTCTCCTTGCATCCTCCTATTCTCCTTATATCTCCCCTGTTCTCCTTGTATTTTAACTATTCCCCTCGCATCCCACTATTCTTCTTTTGAAATTCCCCATGTTCTCCTAGTATTTCCCTTGTTCTCCTTGTATCTCCCGTGTTCTCCTCATATTCCCCGTATTCTCTCGTTTTTACCATATTTTTCCCCAATTCGCCCTATTCTTCCCGTCATCTCCTTCTACGCCTCGTAATCCACTTTTTCTCTTCGAATTCCTCATGCTCTCCTTGTATTTCCTATGTCCTTGTTCCACTTCTGTTCCCTTCTTTACTTGCTTTCCACATGTTGTTCTTGTATTTCTTTTGTTCTCCTTCTACTTCCCATGTTCTCCTTGTATTTCCCTTGTTCTCCTTGTATTTATCTTCCTCTTGTATTACCCTGGTTCTACTTGCATTGTCCATGTTTTTCTTTTATTTCACTTGTTCTCCTTGTATTCCCAATGTTATCCTTGTATTTTCCTTGTTCTCCTTGTTTTCACCTATCTTTCCTTATACCTCCCATGTTCTCCTTGCATTGCCTTTGATCTCATTCTAATCCCCTTATTCTTCACATATTCCGTTTTACTCATTTTATTCCCTTTCTTCCATCCTATTTTTTGTCTTTGAATGTCGGATGCCTTCTTGAATTCCACTTGTTGTCTTTGTATACACTCTTTTCTCAATGTATTGCCCTGTTTCTGAATTTCTCCTTGCATTCTCTTTGTTTCCTTTTCATTCCCGTTTCTCTACCTCGAATTTCCCTTGTTTTACCTGAATTTTCCTCGTTATTCTCGCATTCTCTTTGTTTCAATTGCATTCTCCTTGTTCTCTATGGATTACCCTTATTTTCGTTGTACTGCCATTGTTTTCCTTTTATTAAAGCTATACCACCTGTATTCAACCTGTTCTCCATGTATTCATTTGGTTCTGTTTACATTTTCCTTGTATTTTCTTTTTTTGTTCTTGCATTTCCTTTCTTATCCAGATATTTCGCCTGTTCCCCAGGTATTCCTCCTTGTTCTGCATGTGTTGGCCTTATTCCCTTGATATTACAATTGTCCAGCAGCTATTACTTTGTTGTTTAGGTATTCCGCTTGTATCTCCGTTGTTTTCCTCTTATCCTCCCCTATTTTCCAAGTATTCCCCTTGTTCTCCTTGTATTATATCCCTGTTCTCTACGTATCCCTCTGTTCTTTTAGTATCCTCCTTGCTATTATTGCTTACTCTCAAACCGCACGCCCGTTTTCTTCCAATTCTCCTTCTTCTCCTCGTTTTCCCCTGTTCTCCACGTGTTATCCATGTTTTCTCCTCGTAGGCCTATCTCCCACCTTCTATTCGTAACCCGTCGTTCTTCTCGTATCCCCCTGTTGTAATTATAAGCCCCCTAATCTCCTCGTATCGTCCTGTTCTCCTCTTATCCGAAATTTTACCCTCGTATCCCGTTATTCTCGTCGCTTCCCACTGTTCTTCTTGTGTCTTGCTGATCTCGCATTCCCCTATTCTCCTCGTATATCTTGTGTTCCCTACATATCCCCCACCCCTGTGTTATTGTTATTACCCTGTTGTCTTCGTAGTTTCCTTCTTCTCCTGCTATTCCCTTTTCCTGCTTGTATCTCTCCTTTTCTCCCGCTTGTTCTGCTCCTATTGCTCTCGATATCCTTATACGTCGATTGTCCTCATTCTATTCTCCTTGTTCTGCTTGGTATGCTCGTATTCTCCTTGTGTGCTCTTTTTTAAACCCTTTCTTTTTATATTCCACTTTCCTGCTCGTACTCCCTCCTTGTCTTCCTCTTTCTCTCCTTGTACTTCCAAGGTTATGCCTGTATTCCAACTCTTCTGCTTGAATTTTTGTTCCCCTTCTGCTTCTCACCCTGTTAACTCTGTCAATTTCATTTTATTCACATTTGTTTCTTGTATCTCCTTGTTGTCGATGTTGGCTATGTTCTTTTCCTGTTTCAATTCATCTTTTCCTCTACTTCACCTTTTCTACTCGTCTTCCCCTCGTTCTGCTTGTATTAATCGTTTCTTCTTTTATTCCTCTTGCTTTTCTTCCCTTCCATTTGTTTTCCTTGCAGTCTCCTTTGTGTCCTTATATTCGCTTTGGTCGCTTTGTATTTATGTTTCTGTTGCAGTCTCTCCCTTTTATCCTTCCCTTTTCCTTTATTCCTTTTCACTTGTCTTGTTCTCCTTCTTGTATTCCTCTTATTCTCTACGTATTCCATTTTTCTCATATTTGCCGTGTTAACCGTCATCTACATTTACATTTTCCTTCTACTGGCTTTCCCTTATTTTCTTTGCATTCTCCTTGTTTTCATTGCCTTCCCTTGTATTCCTAATATTCCCTTTGCTGTCCTTTGAACGAATTCCTCTCCTTCTATTGCTCTTGTTATTCTTGTATTTCCCTTCTTCACCTTTTATTACATATCCCCGTGTTCTCCTGGAATTCCTGCAATTCGCCCGATATTCCAGCAGTTTTCTTGTAGGGTATACCTGTTACATTATTATCCCTGACTATTTGTATTTCCATTGTTTTCCTTTCCATTTCCTTCTTATCACTGTAAGCTCTATGTTCTTATAATGCTCGTTTTCTCCATGTATTCCATTTTTCTGTTTGCATTCACTTTCTTCTCCTTCTAGTTCCTTCTTCGCTTAGATTTCAACTTGTTCTCCTTGTACTCCACTTAATCTCCTTCAATTGCCTGTATTCTCTTGCATTCCCTCTGTTCGACCTGTATTCCTATAGTTATCGTTGTATACCGCTTGCTTTCCCTGCATTCCCCTTTTTCTTTTTGCAGTTCCCATGTTATCCTTGTATCCAGGTTGCTCTCCTAGCATTCCGATTATTTCGTTGTTTTCCGTCTATTATTCCTGAATGCGCTTTTTCTCATTGTATGTCCCTTGTTATTCCTATATTCTCCTGGTATTTATCTCGTCGTCCTTGTTTGTACTGCTTGTATTCCCCTTGTTCTCTCTGGACTCTCCTATTTCTCTTTTTCTCCTTGCACTCCCATTGTTCTGTTTGTATTTTACGTGTTCTACATGAATTCATTCCGGTATGTCTCATTCTATTGCTCTTCTTCACATTCTATTCCTCGTTTACTAGACTCTTTCCATTTCTCTCCCCCTATTCCCATATTTCTTCTTTTATTCATCTCATTCATCTTGGATCTCCAAGTTATTGCATGTATTTCTCCTCCTTGCATTTTAAATTTTTTTAATAACTTCCCAATTTTTTCATCGTCATCACTTCCTTCTGCTTGTATTACCTTTCTTCTTCTTGTATTGCTCTTGTTTTGCTTTTTCTTTCATTTGCTCTCTTTGAATTCTGTTTGCCGTCATTAGATTCGAGTTGTTCACCATGTACTCTATTTGTTCTTTCCTTATTTTCCTTGCTCTCATTACACGGTCTCTACTCTCCTTGTATCTCCCATTTTCTCCTCGTAATTCAGTATTCTTTTCGTATTTTATCTGTTATACTCGTATCCACGTATTCTCCTAGCATTTTTTCTGTACTCTTCGTATACCCCATAATCTCCTCGTATTTCTCTTGTTCTCCTCGTATCCCCGTATTCTCCTCGTATTTTCTCTGTACTCTTCTTATACCCCTATTCTCCTCGTATTTCCCTTGTTCTCCTCGTATCCACGTATTCTTCTCATATTTTCTCTGTACTCTTCGTATACCCCTATTCTCCTCGTGTTTCCCTGTTCTCCTCGTATCCACGTATTCTCCTCGTATTTTCTCTGTAATCTTCGTATACCATTATTCTCCTCGTATTTCCCTTGTTCTCCTCGTATCCCCGTATTCTTCTCGTATTTTCTCTGTACTCTTCGTATACCCCTATTCTCCTCGTATTTCCCTTGTTCTCCTCGTATCCCCGTATTCTCCTCGTATTTTCTCTGTACTCTTCGTATACGCCTATTCTCCTCGTATTTCCCTTGTTCTCCTCGTATCCCCGTATTCTTCTCATATTTTCTCTGTACTCTTCGTATACCCCTATTCTCCTCGTGTTTCCCCTGTTCTCCTCGTATCCACGTATTCTCCTCGTATTTTCTCTGTAATCTTCGTATACCATTATTCTCCTCGTATTTCCCTTGTTCTCCTCATAACCCCGTATTCTCCTCACATTTTCTCTGTACTCTTCGTATACCCCTTATTCTCCTCGTATTTCCCCTGTTCTCTTCGTATTCCAGTATTCTCCTCGTATTTTCTCTGTGCTCTTCGTATATACGCATTCTTCTCGTATTTCCCTTGTTCTCCTCGTATCTCCGTATTCTCCTCGTATTTTCTCTGAACTCTTCGTATACCTCTATTCTCCTCGTTTTTCCCCTATTCTCCTCGTATCCCCGTATTCTTCTCGTATGTTCTCTGTACTCTTCGTATACCCCTATTCTCCTCGTGTTTCCCCTGTTCTCCTCGTATCTCCGTATTTTCCTCGTATTTTCTCTGTACTCTTCGTATACACCTATTCTCCTCGTATTTACCTTGTTGTCCTCGTATCCCCATATTCTACTCATATTTTCTCTGTACTCTTCGTATACCCCGTATTCTGCTTGTATTTCCCTTGTTCTCCTAGTATCCCCGTATTCTCCTCATATTTTCTCTGTACTCTTCATATACCCCTATTCTCCTTGTGTTTCCCCTGTTCTCCTCGTATCCCCGTAATCTCCTCGTATTTTCTCTGTACTCTTCGTATACCCCGTATTCTCCTCGTATTTCCCCTGTTCTCTTCGTATCCCAGTATTCTCCTCGTATTTTCTCTGTACTCTTCGTATACCTCTATTCTCCTCGTTTTTCCCCTGTTCTCCTCGTATCCCCGTATTCTTCTCGTATTTTCTCTGTACACTTCGTATACCCCTATTCTCAACGTGTTTCCCCTGTTCTCCTCGTATCTCCGTATTCTCCTCGTATTTTCTCTGTACCCTTCGTATACACCTATTCTCCTCGTATTTTCTCTGTACTCTTCGTATACCCCTATTCTCATCGTGTTTCCCCTGTTCTCCTCGTATCTCCGTATTCTCCTCGTATTATCTCTGTACTTTCGTATACACCTATTCTCCTCGTATTTCCCTTGTTGTCCTCGTATCCCCATATTCTACTCACATTTTCTCTGTACTCTTCGTAAACCCCGTATTCTCCTCGTATTTCCCTTCTTCTCCTAGTATCCCCGTATTCTCCTCGTATTTTCTCTGTACCCTTCGTATACCCCTATTCTCCTTGTGTTTCCCCTGTTCTCCTCGTATCCCCGTAATCTCCTCGTATTTTCTCTGTACTCTTCGTATACCCCTATTCTCCTCGTTTTCCCCGTTCTCCTCGTATCCCCGTATTCGTCTCGTATTTTCTCTGTACTCTTCGTATACCCCTATTCTCCTCGTGTTTCTCCTGTTCTGGTATCCCCGTATTCTCCTCGTATTTTCTCTGTACTCTTCGTATACCCCTATTCTCCTCGTTTTTCCCCGTTCTCCCCATATCCCCGTATTCTTCTCGTATTTTCTCTGTACTCTTCGTATACCCCTATTCTCCTCGTGTTTCCCCTGTTCTTCTCGTATCCCCGTATTCTCCTCGTATTTTCTCTGTACTCTTCGTATACCCCTATTCTCCTCGTATTTCCATTATTCTTCTCGTATCCCAGTATTCTCCCCGTATTTTCTCTGTACTCTTCGGATAACCCTATTCTTCTCATTTTTTCCCTGTTCTCCTCGTATCCCCGTATTCTTCTCGTATTTTCTCTGTACTCTTCGTATACCCCTATTCCACTCTTGTTTCCCCTGTTCTCCTCGTATCACCGTATTCTCCTCGTATTTTCTCTGTACTTTTCGTATAACCCTATTTTCCTCGTATTTCACTTGTTCTTCTCGTATCCCCGTATTTTCCTCGTATTTTCTCTGTACTCTTCGTATACCCCTATTCTCCTCGTTCTTCCCCGCTCTCCTCGTATCCCCATATTTTTCTCGTATTTTCTCTGTACTCTTCCTATACTCCTATTCTCCTAGTGTTTCCCCTATTCTCCTCGTATCCCCATATTCTTCTCGTATTTTATCTGTACTCTTCCTATACTCCTATTCTCCTCGTGTTTCCCCTATTCTCCTCGTATCCCCGTATTCTCCTTGTATTTTCTCTGTACTCTTCGTATACCCCTATTCTCCTCGTTCTTCCCCGTTCTCCCCGTATCCCCGTATTCTACTCATATTTTCTCTGTACTCTTCCTATACCCCTATTCTCCTCATGTTTCCCCTGTTCTTCTCGTATCCCCGTATTCTCCTCGCATTTTCTCTGTACTCTTCGTATACCCCTATTCTCCTCGTATTTCCCTTATTCTTCTCGTATCCCCGTATTCTCCTCATATTTTCTCCGTACTCTTCGTATAACCCTATTCTCCTAATTTTTTCCCTGTTCTCCTCGTATCCCCGTATTCTTCTCGTATTTTCTCTGTACAATTCGTATACCCCTATTCCACTCTTGTTTCCCCTGTTCTCCTCGTATCACCATATTCTCCTCGTATTTTCTCTGTACTCTTCGTATACCCCTATTCTCCTCGTTTTTCCCCGCTCTCCTCGTATCCCCATATTTTTCTCGTATGTTCTCTGTACTCTTCTTATACCCCTATTCTCCTCGTGTTTCCCCTGTTCTCCTCGTATCCCCGTATTCTGCTCGTATTTTCTCTGTACTCTTCGTATACCCCTATTCTCCTCGTGTTTCCCCTGTTCTCCTCGTATCCCCGTATTCTCCTCGTATTATCTCTGTACTCTTCGGATACACCTATTCTCCTCGTTTTTCGCCGTTCTCCCCGTATCCCCGTATTCTTCTCGTATTTTCTCTGTACTCTTTATATTCCCCCTATTCTTCTCGTGTTTCCCTTGTTCTTCTCGTATCCCCGTATTTTCCTCGTATTTTCTCTGTACTCTTTGTATGCCCCTATTCTTCTCGTGTTTCCCTTGTTCTTCTCGTATCCCCGTATTCTCCTCGTATTTTCTCTCTACTCTTCGTATACCCCTATTCTCCTCGTTTTTCCCTGATCTCCTCGTATCCCCGTATTCTTCTCGTATTTTCTCTGTACTCTTCGTATACCCCTATTCTCCTCGTATTTCCCTTGTTCTTCTCGTATCCCCGTATTTTCCTCGTATTTTCTCTGTACTCTTCGTATACCCCTATTCCACTCTTGTTTCCCCTGTTCTCCTCGTATCCCCGTAATCTTCTCGTATTTTCTCTGTACTCTTCGTATACTCCTATTCTCCTCGTTTTTCCCTGTTCTCCTCGTATCCCCGTATTCTTCTCGTATTTTCTCTGTACTCCTCGTATACCCCTATTCTCCTCGTGTCTCCCATGTTCTCCTCGTATTTTCTCTTTACTCTTCGCATACCCCTATTCTCCTCGTATTTCCCTTGTTCTCCTCGTATCCCCGTATTCTCCTCGTATTTTCTCTGTACTCTTCGTATACCCCTATTCTCCTTGTATTTCCCTTGTTCTCCTCGTATCCCCGTATTCTCCTCATATTTTCTCTGTACTCTTCGTATACCCCTATACTCCTCGTATTTCCCCTGTTCTCCTCGTATCCCAGTATTCTCCTCGTATTTTCTCTGTACTCTTCGTATAGCCAGTATTCTCCTCGTATTTCGCTTGTTCTCCTCGTATATTCCGAACTCTCCTCGTATTTCCTCTGTTCCGTTCGTATCCTCTTGTTCCCTCTCCTCTTCCTGTTCTTATTTTACTCGATGTCCTTTATCTTCTTCAATCCCTCTTTTCATCCACTTATCCTTTTCTCCCCATATTTTGCTTATACTTGCCTTGGCCGGTTTGCATTTCTGTTCCTATTCCAGTCTCTTCTTTTTTTTCCTTCCCTTTCCCTTTATTTTCCTTCACTTGTCTTGTTCTCCTCTCATTCCCTTCGTTCTTCTTCTTGTATAACTCATATTCTCTACGTATTCCATTTTTCTTATATTTGCCCTGTTACCCGTCATCTACACTTATATTTACTTCTACTCGGCTTTCCCTTGTTCTCTTTGCGTTCTCCTTGTTTTCGTTGTCTTCCCTTGTATTCCTAGTATTCCCTTTGCTGTCCTTTGAAAGAATTCTTCTCCATGTTTTCCGCATTGTTTCATTGTATTCCTCTTGTTATTCTTTTATTTGCCTTCTTCCCCTTATATTCCATATCCCCATGTTCTCCTAGTATTCCTGCAATTCGCCTGTCATTCCCGCATTTGTTATTGTATACCCATACCTAATTCATTATTATCCCTGACTATTTGTATTTCCATTGTTTTCCTTCCATTTCCCTTCTTATCACTGTATGTTCTATGTTCTTATATTGTTCGTTTTCTCCATGTATTTCATTTATCTGTTTGCATGCACTTTCTTCTCCTTCT
The DNA here is from genome assembly GCF_040183065.1 of Periplaneta americana. NCBI lineage: Eukaryota > Metazoa > Arthropoda > Insecta > Blattodea > Blattidae > Periplaneta > Periplaneta americana. Next base: position 68,054,293 of record NC_091118.1, read on the forward strand.
AATTCCTTCTCCGCTAAGGTTTCAACTTTTCTCCTTGTACTCCACTTAATCTCCTTGAAGTGCTCGTATTCTCTTGTATTCCCTCTGTTCGACCTCCATTCCCATAGATATCTCTGCATTTCCCTAGTTGTTCTTGCGGTTTCCAAGTTATCCATGTATCCAGGTTGCTCTCATAGCATTCTGATTGTTTCCTTGTTTTCTCATTATAAATCTTGTATGCCGCTTCTTCTCATTGTATGCCCTTTGTTTTCCCTGTATTCTACTGGTATTTATCTCGTTCTCCTTGTATTCCAGTTGCTCTTTTTGGACTCTATTTTTCGTGTTCCCCTTTTTCTCTTTGTACTCCCATGGTTCTGCTTGTATTGATTCACGTCGTTCTCCTATTTCTCTTCTTCACCCCCTATTTTCTCTTTTACTCATCTAGTCCCTTTTCTCTCCTCCTATTCCCATCTTTCTTCCTTTATTCATCTTAATCGCCTTGCATCCCCGAGTTATCATTGCATGTCTTTCTCCTCCTTGTATTATAATTTCTCTCGATATCTTCCCCATGTTTTCTTCGTCTTCCCCCCTTCTGCTTATATTACTGCTCTTATTCTTGTATCGTTTTGTTTGTTTCTCTTTCAGTTGTTCTCCTTGCATTCCCCTTGCTGTCATCATATTTGCCTTGTTCGCCTGATTTTCCTGGTATTCTCCCGTTCTCCTAATATCCCGCTTCACTCCTTTTATCCTCCCTGTTCTTCCTCTATTCTCCTTGTTCTCATTACATCGTCCCTATGTCCCCTGTATCCCCTATTTTCTAATCGTATCCCCGTGTTCTCCTTGTATTTTCTCTGCACTCCTCGCATACCCCGTATTCTTCCCATATTTCCCCAGTTCTCGTATTCCTCTGTTCTCTTCGTATCCTCTCCTGTTCTCCTCCCGTTCCCCCGTTCTTCTAATAATACATTTATTCACCTCGAATTCCTCAAATTCTCCTTGTATTTCCCTTTTCTTCTTGTATTATTCTTCTTCTCCTTGCATCCTCCGATTCTCCTTATATCTCCCGTATTCTCCTCATATTTTTCCTAATCTCCTCGCATTCCCCCTATTGTTCCGGTAAAGAAGTTCTTCTCTTAAAATTCCACATGTTCTCTTCGAATTCTCCATGTTCTCCTATTTTCCTTGGTCTCCTCGTATCCCCAGTATTTACTCTTATTTTCCCCATGTTCCTCGCATTTATCCTATGCTTCCCGTTATCTCCTTCTTCGCCTTGTAATCCTTTTGTTCTCTTCGAATTCCTCATGTTCTCCTTGAATTTCCTATGTTCTCCTTTTATTTTCCTTGTCCCCCTTCTATTCCCCTGGTTCTAGTTGCTTTACCCATGTTGTTCTTGCAATTCCGCTTGTTCTTCTTGTACTCCCCGTGTTCTGCTTGTACTCCCCGTCTTCTCCTTGTATTTCCTTTGTTGTCCTTGTATTTCTCTTCTTCTCCCTGTATTTTTCTTCTTCTCCTTGTATTCCCCTGGTTCTATTTGCATTCCCCATGTTGTCCTTGTATTCCTCATGTTCTCCTTGCACTTCCCTTGTTGTCCTATTATTTCTCTTCTTCTCACTGAATTTCCCCCTTCACCTTGTATTCCCCTGGTTCTAGTTGCTTTCCCCATATTTCTCTTGTATTTCCCTTGTTCTCCTTGTATTCCCCATGTCGTCCTTGTATTTCCGTTGTTGTCGCTGTATTTCTCTTCTTCTCCCTGTATTTCCTTCTTCTCCTTGTATTCCCCTGGTTCTATCTGCATTCCCCATGTTCTTGTTTTATTTCCCTTCTCTCCTTCTATTCCCCATATTCTCCTTTTATTTCACATGCTCTCTTTGTATTTCGTATGTTCTCCTTACATTTTGTTTGTTTCCCTTTTATAACACAGGATCTACTTGCTTTCCCCATGTATTTCTTGTATTTCCTATGTTCTCCTTGTATTCCTTATGTTCTCCTTGTATTCTCCATGTCCTCCTTCTGTTTCCCTTGTTGTCCTTGTATTTCTTTTCTTCTCTCTGTATTTCCCTTCTTCTCCTTGTATTCCCCTGGTTTACTTGCATTCCCCATATTTCTCTTGTATTTCCCTTGTTCTCTTTGTATTCCCCATGTCGTCCTTGTATTTCCGTTGTTGTCCCTGTATTTCTCTTATTCTCCCTGTATTTTCCTTCTTCTCCTTGTATTCCCCTGGTTCTACTTGCATTCCCCATATTTCTCTTGTATTTCCCTTGTTCTCCTTGTATTCCCCATGTCGTCATTGTATTTCCGTTGTTGTCCCTGTATTTCTCTTCTTCCCCTGTATTTCCCTTCTTCTCCTTGTATTCCCCTGGTTCTACTTGTATTCCTTATGTTGTTCTTATATTTCCCGTTTTATCCTTGTATTCCCCATGTTATCCTTGTATTTCCCGTTTTCCTTGTAATCAGTTTTATCGATTTCAAAATAAATTGGGGTCTTAATTCACAATTACAAGATACCAATAAATGGATCTTTAATCAATATTTTTATTACACTACATATTTTCTATATTAAAATAGTAATCTTTTCAAGTTATGGCAGCAAAGTTTGCATCTGTTCTACTCGTAAGTTCTTTCAGTTCAAGTTGATTTTATCACAGCGGTCATTGAGTGGACAAACATGGAGACAGATTGCTGGTCGTGCAAGAGCGATAATCAGATAATGCCAAATCATGTTAATACAACGCCATGAAGATACTTCAGAGACATGGAGGAAGATCATGCCGTCCTAATCGCGACACTAGAACGAGGTGATATGGTCGGCACCACACTCCGATTGCCTTTTGGACCCGGTATTCATCTAGAATGATTACCCATGCAAAACCTGGACCAGTTATTGAAAAGATGAAAAGGAATATGAAGTGTATTCGAGACAAAAATACTAGTTTCTCGATCATATATAGTGTCGATAATGTGTTTGTTAAACAAGCAAAATTCCACTCTAACAGAAGAAATGCAGAAAAATTATCAGTCATATTATTCTTATGATTCTATCATTTTTCGGCACATGGAAAGAATTTTTTTTACAGTAAATTATTGTTTAAGTCACCATTTCACTTCAATTTAGGCTATTTTCAAATGATAAACGCAGGTGACTTCATAAATAGAAGACCATGCGTATTATTTATTACTGCCTTAATATATTCAATTTAAATAAAAGAAGAAGTTATGAATGAATTGAAGACACTAGGAAATCGAACTTATGACAGAAAAGAATAACGAAAAACGAGAAAGTAAGAAATAAAGAGCATAATAATACCATAGTCTAGTATATACAGTCACGAAGATCAACTCGTAGTAAATATGCAGCCATAGATAGCTGCTAACCACTAGGATCGCTATTATCGCCTAATTACAGACAATGCAAAATAGTACCGACACAGTCTATAGTTCCTACTACCCTCACAACTCAAGCTTCGTGACTGTATATACTAGACTGTGATAATACTATGAATGCCACAATAAATTCTTACCTCGTGTTATAGAATAATGCAATAATTGCGAGTGAAAGGGAAAAAGTTAATAATGTAATTAAACTTTCAATGGCCAACTTATGTTTTGTTATGGTAAGATACCACCAACGAAATAATAAGAAGAGAAACTGAAGAAAAGAAATGAAGGAAATAAAGAGAGAAAGAATAAACATACAAAGAGATATTGAAAAAGAAAATTTAAATGGAGAAAACTATAAGAAGAGTCGCAGAAGTACTGAACGACAGAAATTCAATACAATACAAAAGAAATGTACAAAGAAAAGAGGATTATTTTATATCGATGGCTAAGAGGTGATAAGTCGCATCTACAAAAATGGTTATTTAATTTAACTGTATTATATTATTTAGAATAACTACTTGATCATTATGTTTACAAAACTACACAGTTAACTAACATCTTGCAAAGCAGAAGCATATATAAAACGTTTGTCTATTTTGAGAAAAACTAATTATTGAAGACCTCCGGGGTAAATAATGATAACCCTCAAAATTGTGGTCGAGAGTTTTCTGGTTATTAACACGTTCTAAGTCACAGAATATTTGATTTGGTTAAATAATTACGTAAATATGTTAAATTATTGGAATATGCTGCTTGAAAACTATTAAAATCCTCTTGTGTTTGCAGTAAAAATTTAAATGTATGCACTTTGTGAATGTGGGTTATCATTATTTACCCCCGAAGACTTCAATTTTTAAAACAATTTTCTGATTCGTCTGCAAATTCACAGATACCAGGTATTACTTCTTAGCCATCGATGTTATGTGGACTCAATGTTAAGATACTACCTAATTCTTACTAATGACAAATGGTCTTTGGAAGCAAAGAACAAATGATATAGAAACAAAGAAATGTAACTAAGAATGTGATATATTTGACTAGTATAATATCATTAATTATTATTGATTGTACTACAAGAAGATCATGGATCCCTTTAAAGGTTCACGTAAAGAGTTCTAAAATGTAACGTTAATATAAATGTAAGACTGACATTGTTTGACTTGAAACATTCTGAAGTTATTTAACTGAAAATCATACATGAGTAAATAACAATGAAGAGCCCTTGTCCAGAAGGTAGGGAGGTTGGGTTGGGCAGGGCGGAACTCGACATGCAGCCACCTCCTCGTGGTGAGTTCTGGGTTGTTTCAGTCCATAGTGAAGGAAACAAGCTAAGAGCTGCATCATTTTTACTGTATATATATATATATATATATATATATATATATATATATATATATATATATATATATATATTTGCCGTTGTGTGTTGTCAGGAAACAATTGCAATCATATTTAATACCAGAACTAAGTCTTTTACTGCTGCGTGTGAACACTGTGAATCGTAAGATCATTCAACAATTCTAGCAAGTGGTGTGTGTAAGTACTTTTTGATACAGTGTTAAAACGTGTGGCATTTGTTCAAACTGAAGCTTTTGGAAGACCAAAATATTTAAACTCAAAACCTCTTGGTCGCAAGGTGTTACGTTTATAGCAGCAGGCCGCGAGGAGGAACAGTCGGTGATTAGCGCCACAGCGGAGAAAGAAGAAACTACAGAGGTATGTATTGCCAAAGCTTGTAGAGTATAATAACACTGTATGGACAGACAGACTACTGGGTGTTCATTTCAAAGTGTGTCATGACGTCATTGTTGTGAGTCAGCGATTTGAAGCGAGTTTCAGCTTTTATGTCAGAGAATTTGCCTATTAATCGAGGCGTTCATTCTGAACTTGAGAACATGTACGGTATAACTTGAATGTCGTAACAACAGATGGCGGTCTGTACGGTCTGTATGCTACCATAACCTCTTTCGAACTGTGTTTTGCGCGGGCAAGTCGTCGCAGGGTATTTGTTATCATCGATTGCGTACGGCAGCATTCCACAGTACAAATCAAATGCTCCGTGTCATGTTGACCGTCGAAGTTAATGTCAACAAATACTGTACGTAAGTAATCGTCTTAACCCTCTCCCTATATCCCGACAGTAAGAAAAAACTCACCTCAGTACATGTTTCCAAACAATTCACATTCCTGCCACTACCCGGCGTTACCGGTACGTATCGGTAAGTACTCTTCAGAATGAACGCCGTACTTGCTAGGCAAATTCTCTGGCATATAGGTAATACACCTCTGCGGAAGTGTAGGAAGATTGAATTCTCTAGGCTCATCGGCTAGCCACATGACGACATACAGCGAGCCAAGACACATTTTGAACTGAACACCCAGTACAGTGTGTTCATAATGCATGTGTTCGATTTATTTGCAACGTCCGCAGATCTGGCCGTATCTCACCTTCAATATATACGCTGTCCTGGGTCCGTCTCAAAGAGCGAAGAACTATCCACTCTCTCACGTTACTCTACAATATTCTTCAGAACTCAACTCTATCTACTTAGTTTCTCGTTTTCGACATTTGTCCTTATATCACAAACTGGTTGGCGAGTTGTTATCGCGGTGGCCTTCTATCCCCAAGGTTGCGGGTTCGATCCCGAGCCAGGTCGATGGCATTTAAGTGTGCTTAAATGCGACAGGCTCATGTCAGTAGATTTACTGTCATGTAAAAGAACTCCTGCAGGACAAAATTCCGGCACATCCGGCGACGCTGATATAACCTCTGCAGGTGCGAGGACCGTTAAATAAAACATAATATTTAATATATCACAAAATAGATACTCGCTCACAACACCATATCATACTGTCCATTCCTAAACACAGAACATCCTCCTACACCTCAACTTTCACCGTCCCTGCAGCTCCCTCCTGGAAGTATTCGCTCTCTAGTCATAACATCAAAACTCTCCTCCCCATGCAGTAAGTATCTGCAGCTTTCGCCTGTAGAGTATGTCTCAATACACACCCGATGCAGAGAATTTGCCAGCACGTCAGGGGTTTAGAATGTAATATTTCTTCGTCCAGATTGTGTTAAAATATTGTGTGAAAGAAGACACCTTTGACCATCTCTGTGGTGTATAGTTCAGCATGCTGGTCTCTTACACAGAGCATCCGGGTTCGATTCTCTGTCCGGTTGAATTTCCTGCTTGAGGTTTTCCAGGATTTTTCCCTCAACCGAATTGCAAATGCCATGAAATTCAGACCATAACATCCCTGAATATCACTGGTTTCATTATTCCCCAAAATCATATTCGTAACAAATTAGTAATACATCTACAGACGCCATCTAGTTCACAACAATAGAACCAGACTCAACAAAAATACACAGGCCTTCGGATTTTATCCAAAAGATTAACTCGCGGTTTGATCAGAGATGCTAGAGCGAGTATAAAAAAACTTTAATCCAATTCGCTTTTTTATTTCTATATATCACATTTACCATAGAGAATTGTAACTAGTGTTTCATTGTTTTACTATAGGCTCTATATAACATTGACATGGGATCCCACAATTTATGGCTATTTTCCATAATATATGTTATGATCAACTCTATCATCAAAAGCCTTGTTACAATTTATAAAAGCGAAATAAATTGGTCAATTAAATCCTCGTCAGTTCAGTCAATTGTGTGATGGTGAAAATACAATCTGAGCTTGATTCCATCTTCCTGGTTACATCATCAGCTTCTATTACTACTACTGGTTGCCAGACTAAGGAAACGTAAGCACCATATCGATTTATGAAAATTGTCGTACTTAAGCATAGAATTGAAGGATGCCCTGCAAAAAGGGTGTGGCTTCACTTTTTGGTCAAATTAATGTTTTGCTTGTCTCATACGTTAAAAAAATATGCCCAATTTTTAGTGCAAGAACGATGTGATTCCGAGCATTTAGCAGTAAGTTACAATAGAACTGGAGCTGAGTTCCCAATAGTTTCGTTAAAAAAAAGGTGGTAGCTCCTGGAGCTATAGATTATATACAGGGTGCAAAAATGGCGAACCTGACTTCACAAGGCATGATAGACCATTTAAATACAAATCGTTCTAACATACGAACCATGGGTCAATCTTGAAATTCTAATGGATCAAATGCTAAAATTTGAAGTAAGTCAAACAATTATGCAGCATTTACAACCGTACTCTTAATCCCTATTGTCATAGAACACCTACTGTGCAGTACGATCATAACAGCCCTCTAAATATACTCTAATATGGAGATTTATCATTAACAAGGGCCTGCCTCGAACCATGAGACATGCTTTCATAATCCTAGTAATGCGTGTTGCCTATGGAAACGGCGTAATCATCGAGAACACGTTCTAACCTTAGCGGTTGTTATGAGCTGCAAAATATTTATTATTACAACTGCGACACTAGCGCTGTGTAGACAAGAACAAACGTGTCTTTAGTGGCTTATTTGACGACGCTGTATCAATTACTAGGTTATATAGGGTCGATGTGTTTGATGATAGTGGGATGGAATTTGTCTAGGTGAGGGCGAGAATTTTCCATAGATTACTTGACATTTGCCTTACGATTGGGGAAAATCTCGGTAAAACCTAACCAGGTAATCAGTCCAAACACAGTCCGAGCGCAACTTCAGATCGAGAAGAAAACTCCGTTTATTATTGCAGATAGTGAAAAATGAAAAGAGGAGAAACTCGTTGGAAATAGTTTTTGAATCTAATATGCTTGAATTTTCAACGTAGAATGCACCATCGAGGTTGTACATTAGTATGACACAGCTGATAGTGCCAATGCTGGATTATTGGTGGTCTTACGGCTAGTTCTACCGGATATTAGGTGATGTAAGTATGATTTACAACATCGTGATGCACTTAGGGAGCTACGATAAGTAGTGAAATTCGATTGCGAATTCCAGCTATAATAGCTGGGGGGGATCATCGTGCTAATCACAGGATACCTCCATTTTGGTTGTATGATCGTCCACTTCCTCTTCGGCATGTGGGTGTGAGACCAGCGGCCGGCTGGTCGGTCTCGGCCCCTCACGGGCTGTATTATTATTATTATTATTATTATTATTATTATTATTATTATTATTATTATTATTATTATTATTATGTATTACTTAACGGAGACGAATAGTTGACATGAAGAGTTTAGCTATTAAATAACTACTCACAGTGCAAAGAAGCATTTCTTTACATTGATAGCATAAGAATTCAGACGAACTTCATTCTTGCCTGGCGGTTTTCCCTGAACTTGTATTGGTAACAGTGCTAGTCATCGTCATTTCGTAAATTACCCGATACACTACGTATCCAAAAACCGATGAAACTAGTGGAAAATCCACTAATTTCACAACATATGGACTGGCGGGTGTATTTTACGCTGAAATCAAAGCATATTAGACTAAACTAACAAGATTCACCTATTTCCATTTTTCCCTATCTCCACTAAAACGGAGTTTGTCTATGTTGCGTGATTTTTGAATCACCCTGTATTTCTGAATAAATCCATATATCTACTCTACATTTTCTCCTAACATAATTCACTTGAAAACACCTTGAAGGGGGAGGGTGAACATTTAAATCTACGTCATAGTGAACTATTACGCCAGACCCTGGCGAGACGCATTTTCAACAACACCAGTTGACTACGCTAAGGTAAGCTGCATATAGACATACTGGTTTCATGTCCGCAGTCCAGCAGGCCTTCTCTATAGTCAGTGATCAGGGATGTGTGATGAATATGATAACGGAATAGAGGGCGGCCAGAAAAATATTAATGCCTAACACGGAGGAAACGAAATAATATCGAGAAGAACCCTAATAGCGATCTTGTCCGCCTCAAGTGTCACTATGAATTTTTTAATGGAATATCTCGCAATTACCGAGACTCAAACCACTGCCGACTGATGGTCTATATTACGAAGCCATCGCAGCAAGCAAGGGAGATCTAACCTTCTAAAAGACGTGTTGTATATTTTGGTCAGCATTCGAAAATATACAATCTGTGTTCATTTGTAAATAGCATAATGCACTGTTTAACTTGGCCTGGTATATAAACTGTAGATTACTGAGTAACTGTATTCGTTGAATAACATGCACGAATTGCCTATTCGCAAAGACGAACGCAGAATGAAAGAGATACTGTTCGTTCAAACGCCACTGCTTTCTGTCAAGTATGCAAAAATATTATACAGTTTAGTCAAACTGGAAATCTGTATTTCTGTAGTAATGGAGTTTCAGTTGCAGTTATAAACATCCATTCGAATTGTCCAATACCGAATTAACCTCTTTGAATTACATTAATATTTGAAAAAGTTCTGATTGCTACGGACGTTTCTAATTTATATTTTCTATCAGTACGGTACGGTAATTACCACATGACTGACAAAATGTAGTAAGTTAAAAAACGGTGAAATTTCAATTGTCTACTTTCACTTATTGCAGAGAAGATGGGGTCAGATGCAAGGAAATGTATCTTTTTGAAAAAGCACATACACCCATGGTCGTGGGAGGATCTAAGTTTCCTTAACTGCACAGTCGCAACACGAAGGTTCATCTCGTAACTATTACGAAAACGCAGCCAACATAGTATAGAATGAAGTTTCAACAAAAAAGTAATAAAAGAAGAAGAAGATCTCTAAGCCAAAGAATTTTGTGTATTTAATATTCTCAGAAAAAAGTAGAGATTTTTAAATTTTATACAGATAAAAATGTGCGTAACATCAATTTCTTCAAAAAAGTTAAAAAATAGATTCAAATATAACAAATGAAAACGACAATATTTAAATTCTCTTGCGCCGGTTGACTACATTTGAAATCAGAACGAAAGTTCTCAACCCAAGTAGTATGAATTTTCTTATCTACAGCTTCTACTCATTGAGTCTAGTTCAATTTTTTCATTCTCTATGGAATTCGCGTTCATTTGTCCACGCGTAACAACGCCGTCTTCAACAATGCAAATGACATATTGGACCGCCATTATGAGTTTCGATTTCAGTTAAAGCAAGCAAAGATAGCGCCTTACGGAGAGTACGTGCATTGAGGAGCTCGGTTCGATTCCCATGGGACAACTAGGATAAACTTCTTCCAACTGAGGTAAGGTATCTAAGTTATATTACGAATTTTGCTTGAAAATTGCAACAATAAGTAGGGAATAAAAACATTTACCTACATTTTGTGGCGTCAATGGCGATTCTAAGATTAAATGTGTTTATTGGGGGCTGATAATTAAGCCTCGATTGGACAGGCATATTAGTTCGGAATTCTGTGAATCGTAAATTGTCTTTAAATAGTATTTTAAATTTAGAGAATACTGTAAATGTGTACAAAGTCACGAAAATACGAATCAATGAAAACCTGAAACATCACCTAGCTCAACAGAACAATTAAGTACTATATTTTATATAATTACGTGTATTAGGTATTAAATAATATAAACGTATATTAACATACCAATCGTAAGAATTATTTTGTTATGTCTTTATTCTTTTAAAGATCGGAACGACTTCAGCATACCGCATTGGTCTAAGTACATAGCTATGTCGGTTTTGCTTATTGAATTATTTACTTTTGGGCCAGTGGACATATTTTTATGTATTTATTTATTTATTTATCTACACTTGTGCCATCAATAAGAACATGTGTTTTAACTATTTATAACTTACACAGTCCTTGTACATACGTACTTACGCGGTATTCCGAAGTATTGCGTAAAGGTGTTATAAAAGTTCATAGTAGGCCGATAGCGAATGTGCACTTTGAACTAAATTCAAATTGCAAGTTTATGACAATGTATGTGCATTATTAACATATTTTCACTTCTACAGTTACACTCATTGCAATAAATGTGTAATAATAATAATAATAATAATAATAATAATAATAATAATAATAATAATAATAATAATAATAGCAGTAATAATAATCGTAATTTTGCGAGTATTGTGAAGGATGAGTATTTTCTATGAACCAAAATATAAAATACAAATTAATAAAAAATGAGCATTTTGCAGAGGACCAATTAGAGCTGTACAATTTCATTCTCTGGGTCACACAGTGTGCAATTTTCCCAACCTACGGAGTCAGTGATTGTCAGCACTCGCTGAAATGGATAACGGGTATGCAGTGCATCATAAAATGCCTCTTCGTGCATCAGAAAGATGGAGAGAGCATACCTGCGAGCAGCCACGGATGTACCATGGTGCAGTCTCTTATTCGCGAGTAAGGGACGCTGGACCGAGGGTGCACTGTGCTGATGACTTATAGTTTATCCTAATAGTTAAGAAAACGGAGTGCCACGAAATGGCGTTTCCGTCAAATGTGAGCTCTGCTGGACATATTTTCACCCAGGGACACTAAGACCCAAGGGGCTTTCATAGCACAATCAAAATTACCCCCTCCCTACCTGTATGCCCCCCACTCCACTTGAACATAAAAATTGAAGTTAAAACTTTTTTTTAATTCTATCAGTCATATAAATATTACGTTAATAATTTATGTTAAGAACACGATTTTTCCTTTGTATTCTTTCACAAATTTTTTTATCACTGCATATAAATTGAGATATAGAACTGCTAGTTTGGTTAATCTTTACAGAAGTTTAACTTCGTCTTGTTCTTGTTTCGCATATAGGTATTGCGCAAACTGATTATTAATTAATGGTATTCATGAATTAAAAATGATGTCGTTCTAGCAATCTCATCATTAAAGTAGACAGATCATCATATTTATTCTTTAGTAATAATGTTAATTTTACAATAACATGACTTCAATCTTAAATCATCCTTACTTACATACTTACAAATGGCTATTAAGAAACCGCAGGTTCATTCCCGCCCTCACGTAAGCCCGCCAACGGTCCCTATCCTGTGCAAGACTTTCCTGTGATCGTGCCAGAGAATCAGTCCCATTCCGAGGCTTATTGTATGGATTAGTAAGAAGCTGTTTTTTTACTGTGATGGGCTACTAGCCCTTCCCCAAAACCCCAATCTGGAGGACCACGCATTATCGGTTGTCCACGACTGCTTAGTCAATATATTCGCAGCTACTCTATCCGCAACCTGAGGACGCGCCATGCCGTGGTGATAGGGACCCACAATACACGGCTAAATCATCATTCAAGACTAAGTTTCTTGGTGTCATGTTCGGTAAGGATCTTAGTTGGTCTTATCACAATGATGACCTTTATAATGCTTTAGACTAAGAAAAGGGGGGCAAAGGCTAATTGGGATTTCTCGGTCTCTGATCGGGTCAAAAACACTGATGGAACTGATATTTAACCCTTGCGGTGAATTTCGGTGAAGTTCGGAGGGTCCAATTAGTCAAATCCACTCTCCTCACCTCCACGCTGGGGCCCCCTGGGATCTTTTAAGATGCGAAAGAGAGAGTGGTGTGCGGACAGAAATGGGAAGCTGCCGCATTTTTATATCCCAAGAAGATATGATTCTAAATGGCATGATGAGTCTTTCCCTGGTAAAAAATTCCGGACGTAAACTATCCCCCCAATCGGATGTCCGGGAGGGGGATATTGGGGAAGGACACATCATGGCCCAAGCCAACGTACAGGAAGAAAGAAGATGGACGGACGCGGCCACACAAGCTCCCGAAGTGATCCAGAAGATCCACGCAGCCACACAGACGGAAGAATCCAGCATTTCTGAAGGTACGGTAATGGTTTACATCAATGGCTGTAGTAATATTTCAGAGTAGGGAAGCAGTAACTAAATACAATAAATATTTAGAAAATAAATTACCTACCCATCTGTCATATGAACTGCAGAACAATTCTCCCGTTTTGTTTGTCAAACTGGTCTATGATGACATTGCAAAATCGAAATTATTGTTACAGTTCCTTAATAAAAGATTTTTCAGTTTCAAAACTGCCGACTCTGACATTCGCTCTTGGCCTATGGAGTTTCTCACAAATGCCTTTATCCTCTTTAGAATAGAGAAGAAGTGGTTGTAGGAATTTAGTGGAAGTTCACGCACTTTGAAAACTGCAAAGTAGGCCGCCTCTAGTTTATCTTCCTTAATAAATTTCAACAACTCACTCAATGACCCAAGGATAATAGAATATCATGGATCTTGTAACTTTTAACTTGCTGCCCTGTGAAAACAGTAAAACGTGACTTATCAGGTTTTCCCTCTATACTATTCATATGAACCATAACATGAGATGACACGATATATATGATATGATACGATTCTTCGAGTCCACGTTTTAACTTTGAATGTCCTATGTCTTTCTTGAATTGCCCTTGTTCTCTTTGTATACCCCGTTTTCTCCATGTATTGCCCTTTTTGTCTTTGTATACACGCAGTTCTCCTTGTATTCAACAAGTTTCCTTTGCTTTCAACTTGTTCCCCTTGTACTCCTGGATATTACATTGTTAAATTAGAACATGTTAATGAGAACAAAGTAAAATATTTGAGGAGAATAAACTTCAAAATTTTGGAATTTAGTTATGTTGTTCAATGTTATGTTGATTTTCCTTTACTTAACAGATTCGGTGCAGACCGAGAGCCCGATTGCCATCCGGATGGCTCTAGAGAAGGTGACCACCAACTTACCGCCGGTAAGTACCGGTGCCGGTACCAACTTAGATGAAGAGGAAGGAGGCTCTTCAGCTGGACCGGCAGAGAAAATAATATCAGAAGCATCAACTCAGACCAGCTGCCACAACTTGTACGTGGAGCCTGTAGTTATTGTGTTGACGCAGGCGTCCACACAAACATTGGAATCTAGTATTTCTGAAGGTACAGTAATTGTTTACATCAGTAGTATTTCAAAGTAGGTAAGAAGTAACTAACTACAACCCATAGAGGACAAATGCTTGCGGTTTATGTGAGTACGAAGTAACAGTTACTACGTGCTTCATCTTTTGATTGATTTTCACACTTTACTTTTATGATTTAGTTATTGTTAAGTTAATACTTTGGTGACATACATGTTGTCATGCTACTGTCCGTCCGAATGGTTACGTTGCAGGAAAATCGCATGACAGTTACTTACTTAAGGAGGCCCTTCTCTTTAAATTATTTCAAACAGTTGTATAATACTACGCTAACTTCCAATTCAATACAAAAAATTTTTGCAAAGAAGAACCTAACAGCTCATCCACTAGCCCTTACAGAGAGGACTGGGGCAAAGCGGGATGCAAAATAGCCTTTCGGCGGAGCAGTACCTATTTACCCTCTATTTATCCTATGCGTTACAAAGATTTCAACTCAGAATTACACTGCCTTTTAGATGGACTTGGAACAACTGACAAGAAGCTGGCTAAGCCGATGATGGTGTACCAGACCTCGAGCAGCGACCACTTGGCGGAGTCCGACAGCCGGCACGCCGAATGGGAGGAGCCTTTCAGTGACGAGGAGCAGCGGAAGCTGAAGGAGCTGCAGGGTTATCTCCATTACTTTCAAATCGGCCGTCGAGAAGGTATAGTAACTGTTTACATCCTGGGGCCTGTTTCTCAAAAATACTTGTTTAGTAGTTCACCAGTTACTAGTGACCGGAATATATTTCACCAGCTCTAGTAGATCCTGTTTCTCAAACTATTTTACCAGTATAGTAAATTGTGACAATTCTGCATCTCTACAAAACTATACAGGATTCCACTTTAAGAAAATAACATCGAACATATGGAGGCTATTCCAACAACTGTTTACAAGTATTTTTCGTGAGAACTGGGAATTAATTAGTTTCATGAATTGAAATACTATTATAGTCACAATCATGCCATAGTATGAAAGAAAAATTTCACAACCTCGAGCGGGGTTCGAACCTGCGACTTCCTGTACTCCGGTCAGGCGCTCTACAACTCAGCTATCGAGTTCGTCTTACACCAAAGGCTTGGAATTATCCTTTCATACTGGCGACATCGTAAGATGAAGGCTGCATTTAATTAGTTTCATTTACAGTAATTCATAGAACATAATTTAATTGAGAACTACATCGATTTCGTGTGCTAAACTGTGTTACACTTCTAAAATTATCATATATTTAATTTATGAATAACGGAGCAACAGCTAAATTGATAGAATAGACTTCCTCTCTCTTGCCGAAGATCTCCGCTGGAAAACTCAACAGAGAAGTAAGATTTCATACTGTTAAAACACGTACCACAACATTGTCTGCGCTTCATTTAAGAAGTACACAAAATTTAATTGTCAGCAAAACAACAAAGGCATTAAATATGTAACTTAGGTTATTGTTTGATAATAGTCAAATGTGAAGTCAATAACGGAAAAAGTGTGGTGTACATAACACTAAATTTGTATTATAAGTACTTCTTAACATTTTTAATAACAGAAAAGTGTGCTGTACATAATCTTAAATTTGTATTATAAGCGCTTCATAACATTGAAATAACGGCAACCGTGTTGAACATAATCTTAAACACTTCTTAACCCAATAAAATAGCAGTTTTATTATTATTATTCAAACACTTGGGGTGTACTACGTGGTACAGTCATTAAGTTCTGACACTGACGCCTGAAGGGTAGGCACCCACAAGAATCTGGATGTCTCAGAAGATGCCGCGTGATACGGCTTACACTTAAACAGATCGACATCCTCCCTCAATATAGTCGCCGTTGGCCGCTATGCACGTCTGCCAACGTTGGTGTAGCTGCTGGAAGCACCGCTGAAAGATGTTGGCAGGAAGATGCCGTACGGCTTCTCTTGTGGCAGTCATGACCTTTTCGGCCGCATAAAAATTACGCCCTCCTAGGATTGATTTCATGAGGGGAAAGAGAAAAAAAAATCGCATGGTGCGAGATCAGGTGAGTACGGAGGGTGTGGCAAAACAGCGACCTGTTGCCTTGCAAATTCCTCTTGGACAAGGATGGAGCGATGTGCAGGGGCGTTGTCGTGTAGCAACAGCCAATTCTTTCTATGCCAAATCTCAGGACGCTTACGACGAATTGAATTGCTTAAACGGCCAAGAATCTCTTTGTAGAGGATCTTGTCTACAGTTGCACCTTGTGGGATGAATTATATGTGAACAATTCCATTTGAATAAAAAAAAACTGTTAAAGCATCACCTTGCCTTTTGACCTGTCTTGTTGCGGATTTTTCTGTCGTGGAAATAATGGCGTTTTCCAGGTGGCGGATTGTCGCTTCAGTTGCGGATCGTAAAGGAAACACCATGTTTCGTCTCCAGTTATGATCGGTTATAGCAGTTTCGCCTAATTTCTGACAGAACGTGACGTTTGCCCGTTGCTCAAACTGCAACATACTCGAGTTCCGACGCGCGCATTCAAATCACCGTCACAACAAAGATCGTAGTTCTGCTTACAGTGCATGCACTCAACTGTCTCTTGTTGGGTCGAGAGACTAACTGACAAGGTATCATACCATGGCGCCACCTATGCGCTATAGTGCACCACAACGCCGCGCTCAGTATTAGAACTTAATGACTGCACCACGTATATGCAGTAACATGAGCTGCTGTCAAGAAGTAAAAATGAGAATAGCAATGGCAAAGGAAGCTTTTAATAGAAAAAAGACCTCTGAAGAAGGAACTAAGGAAGAGATTAGTGAAGTGCTCTGTGTGGAGCAGAAACATGGACATTATGACGAATTGAAAAGAAGCGAATAGAAGCATTGGAAATGTGGATATAGAGAAGGGTGGAGCATGTGAAAAGGATAAAGTAAGAAACGAAGCTGTATTGGAAAAAATGGATGAAGAAAGAATGATGCTGAAAGTGATCAGAAAGAAGAAAAGAAATTGGCTGGGTCACTGGTTGAGAAGAAAGTGCCTTCTGAAGGATGCTCTGGAAGGAATGGTGAACGGGAGACGGTGTAGAAGATATCAGATGATAGACGATATTAACATATATGGATCATATGCGGAGACAAAGAGGAAGGCAGAAAATAGGAAAGACTGGAGAAAGCTAGGTTTGCAGTGAAATACTTGTCCTTAGGCAGAACAATATGAATGAATTATTATTATTATTATTTGTGATTAGATAGATAGATGGATTTATTGAGTAATAATATACATAGAGATGTTATATTATCGTAATTTTCTCTAAAATCCAGTGCACGTGTCTTCTGACCATACGTGCTTTGTACCTAAAACAAGTCCTATTTTGTAGGTTTCATTCCTCTCAATTAATTAATTTTGAATATTCGTCATTACAATTGTTGAAAAGAGAAAAAAAATGTATAATTTGCAAATGTACAGTAAAAATATACAGTTCCATATTTATCCTTTCCCTATTAATATGGCATTCACTGAAAGCTAGTGAATGCAATGACACAGGCTTAACGATCAAGTTTGGTTTGCTTGTTGTAGTCAACCACCCAGAGGCTATTCGAGCTCCCATAGCAGCTTCCATGGGTGCCATACCGGCTCCAACGCCAGCACAATCATTCCTAAAAGAAGACGAAAGCCTGCAAGATTCTATGTTTGCACTACCATTCGTGAAAGAAGATGAGAGAAGTGCGAAGGGTGGCTGCTGTCCCTGTTTGAAAACTGCATTTCGTAGGCGTCGTCGTCTTTTTAAACGTAAATATGTCAGTTTCAGATAGAACGATCTCGCGCGTTTCCTTCTCCACTTGTTCATAGTTAAGCAATTCTGTTACAGTACTAGTACATTAAGTGCAGTCCTTAATGTCACCAACCATTAAAACTTTCGTTTTGTCTGGCGGACTTTTTCTTTATGTGCTAAAAATATGTCTGAATCTCACGCTCCGTCCCTTGGCTCCACTGAATGAGGCGATAATTAAGTGCGTGTGGTCGCATTCTCCATTTAATTCTTTTGTATCCCGATAGGCACATCACGCTTAGAAATGTTTGGAGATGTAATATGATGAATTAATCATTTTTATGGCCATGCAACAAGAAAGGAGTGTACTGGTACGTTTTTTCTTGGTTCGTATTTTTTTCACACTTCTGTCCCGAGAAATCTCTTTCCCTCTGGCTGGCACTAGAGTGCACTGAAATTAATGTGTGAACGGAAACTCAGTTACTGCAAGCTAAGCTCATGCATTTGCTTTGTTTTCTTCAATGTAGTTAGTAATTACGAGTGTTCTAGAATTTTTAAAATGTTGTGGCACTTTGTCTGAAACTAGATAAACAACTCCGTCCTATCTTGCCGTTTAATAAGGAAACATAATAAAAAGTTCGAAATATTTTTTTCTCAACTCAATGTTTGGCGGTAAAATCATTACCACTCAACCAAGCCGATGAATCGAGTGCTCAGACTAACAAGGTTCTATCTACCGTTTTGTAAATTTTAGCGGAGAGCATTTTTAAAGTTTGTTTAGAAGTAAAATGAAAATGGAAAACATTTTTAATGATCACTCTGCTCTGTTAGCTTCTTGATGACTTGTTTGTTATTCGGGAACCTAAAATGTTCGGAATAATATTACGTTATATTGTACTGAGTTTAAGGCTAGAAGTGCGTTAGAAATAACTTTACTACGCGCTTAACTTTTGATTCCTTTTCAAACTTCTCTTTTATGATTTAGTTATTGTTAATAGTTTGATGACGTACATATTGTCTACTTACTTAAAGGAGCAGTCCGCGATAAAATTCCATATTTCGATTATATTATAGGATGTTTACCAAAGTAATCCTTGGATTAACGGCGTTTGTCGCATCGCTCTACGCCTTTTAGTTTGCGAAATATTAAAGGTCTTACTGCAAGCTCTGACGTCATAACCACTGATCGCTTCATAAGACTGCGTTGTAGTTCCGTTTGACATACAGCGTAGAACGAGGAAATATATATTCATACGTTACAGTCAGTTATTATTAACACACTTAGGACCTATCATACGCATATACTGTAATAATGATAATAATAATAATAATAATAATAATAATAATAATAATAATAATAATAATAATAACTTACCCATTTTGAATTTCGTACTCAAAGTGATTACAACAACTTGGGTATGGTAAGTGTTCAAACTGAAAAGGTTTAACACAATATGTCGATCCATTATAACCTAAGTCAACTCCTTCATTGAGTGAGTGAATGTATGTGAGACGTGAAATATTCCTTATGAATGGACTGCAAATACGTGTTTATCTCACGTCAACAATAAATTAGTACATGGTTTATATTATTCTATTACGTCATAGTTGTTGAGTCACATGGTTTAGGCACGAAACTATGTTTGGGGGAACCTCTAAAACATGTGGATCATCGAATTGCGGCAGTTGATAACCAGAACCACTTCCAAGACATTTTTCTGTATAGTATCTTCTCTCCACGCATTTTTCTTCCAGCTGTATGTTTTGTCTTCCACCCATCGTTTAGAGGCTTTAGAGTACTGGAGTCTGGAGACAGTTACATCTCTTTTCACGTTGTAATTATGGTCCATTATCGCAATCATAGTTCTTGTTACCATTCCACCATATGGGAAGTGTTTTCTCGTAGGAGTGTAAAGCAATCTCTCGTTATGGTATGATTCAAATTTGCTGGTGTGACAAAATTGATTAGTCTGATTTAGGTCTTTCAAAAGGGCAGGGTTACATACAATTTTTTTCAGAGCATTGTAATAGCTGGATCCATGTTCGATCCATTCCCTCTCACTATTGTATGGGTGAATGTGTGCACATTTTTTTATTATGTTTCTGTTTCTCCCCATTCGTATATATTACAAACATGATTTAATACAGAAATTAATCTGTCTTCTAAGTCGTCAGAATCCCCTTCACATGTAGCACAAGACCAGATAGGTGATTTATGATGCTCTCTTTCCACATTTGTGCGGCTTTAAGCTTTTTGCCATGTGCCAAATATCAAATTGATAGCCCATCTATTCATAATTCCTCTAAGAATATTGCTGGAGAAACTTTTTAGTGTAGTGTAAATATTTGTAATTTAAATATGTATTGTATTGATTAAGGCTAGTTGAGTGGAAGAGAAGGCCTTATGGCCTTAACTCTGTCAGCGAAAATAAAACATTATTATTATTATTATTATTATTATTATTATTATTATTATTATTATTATTATTATTATGACGGTCCAATAGAAAGAGGGTAATTTTCATTTTTTCTTTTAGGCGATCTAGAACTTTTTCGCATGCTGCTTCGCCTACAATTAGACCTTTTTGCAGAACTACGCAGTCTATAATATCTGAATCGAGGTCCATTACATTGTAAGTCACATATTTTGCACTGTAACTAGGTGAGTCAAATTGGCCATCACAGCGATTCGCACGTTTTTGTCTTTTATGGAATTGATAAGTTGTTCGTTAATCTGAAAATAAATACATCTAACTGTTGGTTCTACGAACTTTGAAATTATTTTATAAAATGTTGTCTTGCCGATGAGACATAGTTGTAAAGTTTTTGAAAAATTTTCAAACAATTTGTATATTATATCGCACAAGTATAACGCAGACCTCATTGCTATGCTTCACCTCTGTTCGGACTTCCACTTCCAATTTCAGGCATTCTGGCACACTGCATTAACTTTCAGCAATGGTCCTATTGTTTCTACCAAATATTTGTAAAAGAGGAATGACTAATATTACAGAAGGAAAACAAAATTTGTAACGCTGACCAGAATTAAAAAAAAACACTTTTTGACTCCCTACTTACTTTCTGATTCATGTGCAGCGTCCTCGGAACCTGATGAATTAGAATTTGAAGTTTCTTCTTCTATTTGAAAATATGTCTCTAATTCAGTTTCTGCTCCCCCACATCTGATTCACCACACACATTTCTTAGCGTCTCGCACCCTATCTCACACTGCACAACTTTGTTTATATTAGGTTCCAGTGAATTTTCAGCCTCATCGATAACTACACACACGTCAATATTTTCAGCTATAGGTGCATCACTGCAACTTCCTATTGCTTCTTCGACGACCTTCTTTCATTCATAAGCAGAGGAGCGCGTAGATAAGAACTGTCTTGGGGAGAGTCTCCTTTCAAAAATATGGAAGGGACAGAAGTTTTCTTAATTTTCATAGGAGTTCTATTGTCTTTCATTAAACGTCTTTTTAGTAGAGACGATTCTTCAAAATCAGTTTCACGGAAATGACTGGAACACACAACAGTAGTTTTCGATAGTGTAAAACCTTTTCTGTTGATTTTCTTCACCCATGTTTTAAATCTTTGCAGTAACTTTTCTCTGTTCGGAAATACATGAAATGATACCCCTTCTTCATGTTCTGTTTTTGTTGTTCCCTCTGAACACGAAAAATCACAACACCACTGCATTTTAAACTATATTACCATACAATTTCTTCTGTTTAGTCTACTGTAGTTTAAAATCGTTCATATAAAAGAAAATACGTCTACATAAAACCACAACATTGGTATGTGCTGGTTTTATGATTAAATGAAAAGCAAAACATGACTTCACACAATCATAACTAAGTCCGAAATTCTGTTCACGTTTACTACGGCGAGAGAAGATTATTTATTTTAATACAAAGCGCTGCGCTGCACTCGCCGATGTTCTCGGTATACTACGCAATCACACCAGTTCAGTGGCTGTGACGTCATAAGTATTTGTGCGGAGTGAGTAACTCAAGAACCAAGCCTCGCATTGACATGCGGCAAGTTACATTCTACTTAGATTGAAAAACGTGTTTGATTAAAGCCAACTTAATTTTATCGCGGACTGCTCCTTTAATATACTCCTATTTATCATGTTCATTACATTAGCTAACAATCAGTTTATTACGACGATTTAAACTCAGAATTATATTGCATTTTAGGTGGACACGAAGACAGCCAGACGCCAAGCTGTGACGACAAGGACAAGAGAAAACGAAGGATAATCTCAGTGTGGAGCGAGACCACTCGCTATGAAGGTACAGTAAATGTTTACATCCTGAAGTGGTGGCGCTATATTCTACGAACAAGTTGGATTTTTACTGTAAATAAAACAATAAGGATAAATAACTTTCATTTTTTAAATGAGATTAAAATAAAAATACTCGTACCTTTAATTCACTTCATTTCATTTGTTTTCTTTAAGGCTATAATTAAGTGCGTTAGAAATAACTTTACTACCCGCTTCAACTTTTGATTCCTTTTGAAGCATCACTTTTATGATTTACTTAATGTTAATAATGAGATGACGTACATATTGTCTACTTAATATGCTACCTATTTTCTGTTTATTACATCAGCTAACAATAATTTTATTACGACGATTTAAAATCAGAATTACGTTGTATTTCAGATATGTCCAAACAGATACACGAGGTGATGATGTATGAAGTCAACCCAACGTCGAGCGGTCACCATTTGGGCAGAAAAGCACGCACGATCAATTTCGGCAGTGAAGAAGGTAGTCTACAGTAATTTTATAGTTTACTTCCTGGAGTGGTGGCGCTTTCAGCTACGCACAAGTTCGATTGCTGGTAGCGAAGAGCAGATTTATCGATTAGTGCCATTCAGCCAGTCGCACAGTGGTTCATTTTCCTAATTTCTTGGCCAAGACCTCTAGAGACGTTTGAATTAATTTGAACGTAACAAAGTTGAAACAAATCGTAAAAGTAACATAATTAAGAATTAAATATCGTGTAAATACACATAAAAAGCTATAATATACGGTTTTTTTTGGCGTGGATGATCATTTCATTGCTTCTTAGGGTATTCAAAGTTATAGTCTATTTTATCTATATACATAAATCTATATATAATGTGTATAGTACAGTAATTCTTTCACTCGCTAACATCAAAGTCTCCGGAGATATGGGAGACATCTTTATCAGGGGCTTGAGTGGACACACCTAAATGTGTAGATGCATCTGGATTTGACAGAAGTGACATTACATCTGCAGACAAATGCTTCAGTTTTTTTCTCGGGACTTTCAATATTCTTTATGAAGTATGGTCAAAAAATGCCTGCAGATCAGTTTCAGCAAACGTTTCTGTTATTTGAATGGCATTGGTATCGGGATAGCATGTCTTTTGTGCTTCTAGCACCGTTCTGTATTGCTGGAAAATGTAGGCGATGGATTTTTAGTCTCGGACCTAATCAGGTTATAATAGAATTTTGTTAATTATCTTCAACTAGAATGGACAATGCTTTTACTCCAGATAAGGATATACAACGCTCTGAACTTAATTTATAAGCTTTTCTGCATGTTGACATACTGATTGGTGTCGAAAATTGTACGTCTTTTATTGCAGCAGCAGTAGTAACAATGTCTCCTGCTTCACGAAGACTCATTTGTGTGGTATATGCGAGTTCTGAAGGACCTATGTTTAGTCTTAATTTCTGTGCTTTCGTCTTTTATAACGTTCACCACTTTGCTAATTTCTAGTAATGGACGTTCGATCTCAATAGCGTTTCAGTAACGCATGTTGAAAAACTCGTAGATTTTCAAGCCTTTTCTTATTCTGTGGTAGGAATCTTTCAACTGTCCTATTTGACCGTTGTCATCTGATTCTAAAATTATATATTAAATGTTTTAACACATTCTTTAGTTCAGTGGATGATGTTGCAGGGGAATCGGTTATAATTGTAATGCGTTCTCTTAAATAATCATACTTTTCTTCAAAATTAGATGATGAACGTTGCTGTAGTATAGTAAACAATTCACGCCTAGTGAGGTTTATGTGATGACGTTCATATCCTGAAAGGAATTACAGAAATAATTCAAATTTTAATAAACTGATGAAGGATTAATACACGTCACAACAATTTTTTGTGGCAACGTATTTCATAGGTATGCAAAATGAAATAATGGACAAGAAAGCTAGAGGTTTCACCTATTACTCGACATTGGAACCACGTCTCTCGATATATTTCTCCTATCTGGCACTTTTCTGTACACCTCGTTCATAAAACTCTGTTTTTTTTGGGCGTATAGCCACCTGCGCACGACCGACTTCACTTCTTCATCCGAACCGAAGCGTTGTCCTCCTGGAAATTTCTTCATTGGTCCGAAGAGGTGAAAGTCAGACGGTGCAATGTCTGGACTGTAGGGTGAGTGATTGCCGCCTTAATGATGCCTCTGACATTGGGTGGTGTTGCAGCGGTCACTGGTCGGCCGGAACGTACTTCGTCGGCGGACTTCTTCGAAGAACCTGCACCACCTGGAGATGTTACTATGGTCCAGACAATCAAGAGCCATACACCTCCAATATTTCCCTCGAATGTTTTGTTTTTCGCAAAAAAATGGACTACACCTCGCTGCCCTACACAAGTGAATGATGGTAGAAAACGCGTCATATTTACTCAGTAGTTACAGTTTGTTTAGCCAGGGTGACATCCAATCGAATCATTGCTGTATGTAGTGCAAGATTCAAACTAACTACCTCCCAAATTTGAACGTCCTAACCAAAATAATATTCCGTTAAATAATTGTCGTGTGTTACTTTCCGATCCTTCCTTGTATTAAAACGCAAAGACGCTGTGCGCACTTCAAAACTAAATTCGAATTAGTGGGCCCAGTGGCAGTTGGGGACAGACTTTCTTTATTGGTACATGAAAAGCATCCACATAAGTATGATTTTTAATCAGAAACTTGACAGGACCTCACAGGACCGATAACTTTTAACCTCCGTGAATCTGCCACTTTCACATTTTCAATCACAATCAACTTGACTATATTATTTAATATCTAAATGCCGTTAGTTTATTAAGTATAACTATTTTCAAATATTCTACATACCTCCAGGAATCGAATCCATGCTTCATCTTTTAGTTTCACACTTATACCACTTATTTATGACACTTCAAAAACGACCTTTCTTTCACCACACAAACTCAGCAACTGCATTGTCCAAGAGAGACGCATCTTCAGCCACGTATTTACAAGCACAGGACTGGAGATGGGAGATAAGATATACGATGTCTACATGCCCGTCCTTCCTCTTCAACTTAAGACGACAAACAACCCTCCCCTGTACGTTTCAGTTTTGGAGTTTTGGCCTGGAATTCGGGAAAATGAACCACTGAGTCGGCCCAAACCGCTTGTTAAATTTTGTCGCAATTCGTAGAACCTGCTGTTAATTATTTGAATTAAGTTCTTTACAGAAAGGAAGAGCATTAATTTAACACGCAATTCTCTACCTTTTAATATGATAATAAATATAATGCTAAAATAAACTACAAAATACAACTCGAAACGAATGATATTTACTAGTACATTTCCTATCCTACTGTCCAGGCAGTCAGGACAGAAATATGATAGCCTATTATGCCTGTAGCCTTGAGACACACTTGCGCTTATCTTGGCTGTCGTTTAACCCTATACTTTCAACGATAATACCGCATAAACAACAATGAAACGCAGTAAGTCATTAAAAATAAAAATAAAAATAATAATAATAATAATAATAATAATAATAATAATAATAATAATAATAACAATAACAATAAAATAAACGGACTTCCAATTACAAAATATACTATTAAGAACATTATAAGAGCCGGATTTGTAGATTTTTACCTTTTTATTTTCCTTGCTTCTGAACTCCTAATTTCTCCAATACTTTTCCGAATCATGATCGTAGGAGTCTTATACTCGTATGTGAATTCTGTTGAATCTAAAGAAACCCCAATCGGACCTTAGTACCTAATAAAACCTAAATCATTTTTGATAAGCATTATCTTGCATTTACTTAGTTATATATTGTTTTTTTTTTTTTTTTTTTCAATTTTGAGAGAAATATTAATACATTGAGAGCGAGAGAGGGAGAGAGAGAGCAGACCCTGGACTTGGAGGAGGCTGCCTCATTCCCTACTGTACTTAGCAGCGACAACATGTATGGCTCCCTTGCTTTCCTCAAGGCACATTTCAGTGACCTTCCAAAATATACTGAGTACTTGGAATCTTCTTCGCCACAACTGAAAGACGTAATTGGTGTCACTGACTCGCTTCTACAGAAACAAGTACCGTGGGTGAAGCCATGACTTTAACACTGAAGAAACTATTGCATAGGAATCCAGTTTATATAGAAGAGCGCCTGAAATGTGCAAACATATGTACGAGTAACTTCAACTATTTGTCACTGCAGACGTTCAAACATGTATAAAATTATTTTGCATGGCTAGCTTACGAACCCTCTCCGTATTAATACGACATTCAATGCAAGCCAGTGAATGCATGCTTCACGATCAAGTTCATCTTGCTCTTTGCAGAAATACAGATTGTGGACTACGAAGCAGAAGAGGAACTCAGAGCAGAGAAGAAGGAGGAGAAGAACATTAAGAAGAATAAGAAGAAAAAGTATGGTATTTTCTCTAACCTATTTTGTTGTTGTTTGTGTTTGAGGCGTAGAAGTAGTGATTTTCAAGTGTAAAAGGTGTAGCAATGATAAATAACGATACCCGCATCTGCTATCGCGCAGCCATATGGCAGGCGGTTTGTACTGGGATGTAGTTGACCTCGATCCTTTCGGAGACACCATCTTTCGTTTCGTTGTTCTGTGTGTTGCCAATTCAGCAGTTTTCCCGCTAGACGTAGCGGTTTTAAGTGTTAGCGTAGCCGGTAACATTTCTGAAATTTGTATTGTTCATATTGGGATTTAGCGTTTTTCTAACACCCACAGAAGTAAAATAATCTTACTTTTACACTGATAGTATATCAATTTAGCAGTTTCAATATTTTATCTTATCGGGTTTTTAAGAATCGAGTTGGGAACACTGGATTTCTGTCTGCTTTAGTTTGCTTTGAGCTTTGGTTGAAGAGCACGTTGTTTCATCGTAATGCCACGATCATGGTAGCATTAAATTCGAGCAACGTATTCCCCAAATTCTCCTTGCATTTCCCCTTTTGTCCTTGTATTAATCTTGTTCTCCTTGCATCCTCCTATTCTCCTTATATCTCCCCTGTTCTTCTTGTATTTTCCCTATTCTCCTCGCATTCCCCCTATTCTTCACGTAATCAGATTCTTCTCTCGAAATTCCCCATGTTTTCCTAGTATTTTCCTTGTTCTCCTTGTATTTCCCTTGGTCTATTTGCATTTCCCTTGTTCTCCTTGTATTTCCCTTGTTCTCCTTGTATTTCCCTTGCTCTCCTTGTATTTCCCGTGTTCTCCCCGTATTCTCTCGTATTTACCATATTCTTCTCGAATTCGCCCTATGCATCACGTTATCTCCTTCTTCGCCTTGTAATCCTCTTGTTCTCTTCGAATTCCCCATGTTCTTCTTGTATTTCCTATTCCTCCTTTTGTTTTCCTTGTTCCACTTCTATTCCCCTGGTTCTACTTGCTTTCTCCATGTTGTTCTTATATTTCCCTTGTTCTCCTCGTATTTTCTTTGTTGTCCTTGTATTACCCTGGTTCTAATTGCATTCCCCATGTTGTTCTTGTATTGCCCTTTCTCCTTTTATTCTCCATGTTATCCTTGTATTTCCCTTGTTCTTCTTGTTTTCTCCTTTCTTTCCGTGGACCTTTCTTGTTCTCCTTGAATTCTCTTTGTTCTCATTGTAATCCCCTTATTCTCAACGTATTCCGTTTTTCTCACTTTATTTCGCTTCTATGCCATTTTTTCTCTTTGAATGTCGGATGCCTTCTTTGAATTTCCCTTGTTCTCTTTGTATACATCCTTTTCTCAAAGTATTGCCCTGTTTCTGAATTTCTCCTTGCATTCTCATTGTTTCCTTTTCATTTCGTTGTCTACCTTGCATTTCCCTTGTTTTACCTCAATTTCCCTTGTTCTTCTCGCATTCTCTGTGTTTCAATTGCATGCTCCTTGTTATCCATGCATTACCTTTATTTTCGTTGTACTCCCATTGTGTTCCTTTAATTAAAACTATTCCCCTTTGTTCTCCATGTATTCCTTTTGTTCTCCTTACATTTTCCTTGTATTTTATTCTTTTGTTCTTGCATTTCCTTTGATATCCACATATTTTGCCTGTTCTTCAAGTATTCCTCCTTGTTCTCCAAGTGTTACCCTTATTTCCAGATATTACCCTGGTTCCTCTGATATTCCACTTGTCTAGCTGCTATTACCTTGTTCTTTAGGTATTCCCCTTGTTCTCCTCTTATCCTTCCCTATTTTCCTAGTATTCCCCTTGTTCTCCTTATATTATATTCCTGTTCTCTACGTATTCCTCTGTCCTCCCAGTACACTCCTTGCTATTATTGCTTACTCCCAAATCCCACGCCCGTTTTCTTCCAATTCTCCTTCCTCTCCTCGTCTTCCCCTGTTCTCCACGTATCCTCCATGTTTTCTCCTTGTAGGTCTATCTCACATCTTCTATTCGTAAACCCCCGTTCTACTCCTATCCCCCTGTTCTCCTTATAAGCCCCCTAATGCCCTCGTATCCTCCTGTTCTCCTCTTATCCGAAATTTTACCCTCGTATCCCGTTATTCTCCTCGCTTCCCACTGTTCTTCTTCTATCTTGCTGTTCTCGCAGTCGCCTGTTCTCTTCGTATATCTTGTGTTCTCTTCATATCCCGCACCCCTGTGTTATTGTTATTACTCTATTGTCCTCGTAGTCTCCTTCTCCGGACATTCCCTTTTCCTGCTTGTATCTCTCCTTTTCTCCTCCTATTCCTCTAGTTATCCTTATACGCCGATTGTCCTCATTCTATTCTCCTTTTTCTGCCTGTATGCTGCTTAGCCTGCACGTATTGTCCTTGTGTTCTCTTTTTATACCCCTTCTTTTTGTATTCCACTTTTCTGCTTGTACTTCCTCTTTTGTCTCCGCGTACTTCCAAGGTTATGCCTGCATTCCAAGTCTTCTGCTTTTATTTCTGTGCCCCTTCTCCATCTCGCCCTGTTCACTCTGTCATTTTCCTTTCATTCACCTTTTTTCCTTGCATATCCTTGTTCTCATTGTAGGCTACGTCCTTTTCCTCCTTCAATTCATCTTTTCCTATCTTCACCATTTCTCCTCGTCTTCCCCTCGTTCTCCTTGTATTAACTTTTTCATCTTTTATTCTTGCTTTTCTTCCCTTCCATTTGTTTTTCTTACAGTCCCCTTTTTGTCCTTATATTCGCCTTGGCCGATTAGCATTTCTGTTCCTATTCCAGTCTCTTCTTTGTTTTCCTTCCCTTTCCTTTTTATTTCTCCTCACTTGTCTTGTTCTCCTCGCATTCCCTTCGTTCTTCTTCTTGTATTCCTCTTATTCTCTACGTATTCCATTTTCTCATATTTGCCTTGTTACCCGTCATCTACTCTTATATTTTCCTTCTACTCGGCTTTCCCTTGTTCTCTTTGCGTTCTCCTTTTTTGGTTGTCTTCCCTTTTACTCCTAGTATTGCCTCTGCTGTCCTTTGAATGAAATCTCCTCCTTTTATTCCGCTTTGTTTTATTGTATTCCTCTTGTTATTCGTGTATTTGCCTTCTTCACCTTATATTCCATATCACCATTTTCTCCCAGTATTCCTGCAATTCGCCTGTTATTCCCGCATTTGTTATTGTATACCAATTTCTATCTCATTAATATCCCTGACTGTATGCGTATCCCCACTGTCTTCCTTCCATTTCCATTTTTATCACTGTATGCTCTATGTTCTTATGTTGCTCGTTTTCTTAATGTATTTCATTTTTCTCCTTGCATTCACCTTCTTCTCCTTGTATTTCCTTCTTCACTTAGATTTCAACTTGTTCACCTTGTATTCCACTTAATCTCCTTGAATGTCCCGTATTCTCTTGCATTCCCTCTGTTCGACCTGTATTCCCATAGTTATCTTTGTATTCCGCTTGGTTTCCCTGCATTCCCCGTGTTCGTTTTGCAGTTTCCATGTCACAATTGTATCCAGGTTGCTCTCATATCATTCCAATTGTTTCCTTCTTTTCCCATTATTATTCTTGTATGCCGCTTCTTCTCATTGTATGCCCCTTGTTCTCCCTGTATTCTATGGTATTTATCTCGTTCTCCTTGTATTCCCCTTGTCCTCTTTGGAATCTTCCATTTCTCGTGTTCCCCTCCTTCTCCTTGTACTCCCATGTTTCAATTTGTGTTTTACGTGTTATGCTTGTATCGACTCCCGTCGTTCTCCTACTATTTCCTTTCTTCACCTCCTATTCTTCTTTTACTCCTCTATTGCCTTTTCTCTCCCCCTATTCCCATCTTTCTTCTTTAATTAATATTATTCGTCTTGCATCTCCAACTTATCATTCCATGTCTTTTTACTCCTTGTATTATAATTTCTCTCGATATCTTCCCATGTTTTCTTCGTCTTCAACTCCTTCTGCTTGTATTACTGTTCTTATTCTTGTATTGTTGTTGTTTGTTTCTCTTTCATTTGTTTTCCTTGCAATTTCCTTGCTGTCATCATACTCGCCTTGTTCGCGTGATTTTCTTTGTATTCTCCCGTTCTCCTAATATCCCGCTTAACTCCTTGTATCCTCCCTGTTCTTCCCGTATTCTCCTTGTTCACATTACATCGTCCCAGTTTCCCTTGTATCTCCCACTTTCTCCTAGTATCCCAGTATTCTCCTCGTATTTTCTCTGTACTTCTCGTATACCCAACATACTCAACGTATTTCCTCTGTTCTCATCGTATCCACTCCTGTTCTCCTCCCATTCCCCCGCTCTTCTCCTAATACCTTTGTTGACCTCGAATTAACCAAATTCACCTTGTATTTCCCCTTTCTTCTTCTATTATTAATCTTCTTCTCCTTCCATCCTACTACTCTCCTGATATCTCCCGTGTCCTCCTCGTATTTTTCCTTATTCTCCCCTCATTCTCCCTATTGTTTCCGCAAACAACTTCTTCTCTTAAAATTCCAACATGTTCTCTTCGAATTCTCTATGTTCTCCTATTTTCCTTGTATCAATTTTATTCTTCCCGTTATCTCCTTCTTCGCCTTGTAATCCTCTTGTCCTTTTCAAGTTCCCCATGCTCTTCTTGTATTTCCTATGTTCTCCTTTTATTTTCCTTGTTTCCCTTTTATTCCCCTTGATCTACTTGCTTTCCCCATGTTGTTCTTGTATTTCCCATGGTGTCCTTGAATTCCCCATGTTCTCCTTGCATTTCCCTTGTTGTCCGTGTATTTCTCTTCTTCTCCTCGTATTCCCCTGGTTCCAGTTGCTTTCCCCATATTGTTCTATTATTTCCCTTGTTGTCCTTGTATTCCCCATGTCCTCCTTCTATTTCCCTTGTTGTCATTGTATTTTTCTTCTTCTCCTTGTATTCCCCAGGTTCTTTGTGCATTCCCCATATTGTTCCTGTATTTCCCTTCTTCTCCTTGTAATCTCCATGTTCTCCTTGTATTCCCATTGTTGTCATTGTATTTTTCTTCTTCTTCCTGTATTTTTCTTCTTCTTCTTCTCCTTCTATTACCCTGGTTCTATTTGCATTACCTATTTCTTTTTTCACGTATTTCCCTTGCTCTCCTTGTATTGCCCCTTGCATTACCCTTGTTGTCCTTGTATTTTTCTTCTTATCCTACATTTCCCTTCTTCTCCATGTATTCCCCTGGTTCTTTTTGCATTCCCCGCAATGTCTTGTCTTTCCCTTATTCTCCTTGTAATCCAGATGTCCTCCTTCTATTTCCCATGTTGTCCTTGTATTTCTCTTCCTTTCTCTGTATTTCCCTTCTTCTCCTTGTATTCCCCTGGTTCTATTTGCATTCCTCATGTTCTTCTTTTATTTTCCTTATTTCCTTGTATTCTCCATATTCTCTTTGTATTTCACATGCTCTTCTTGTATTTCCTATGTTCTCCTTTTATTTTCCTTCTTTCCCTTTTATTCCCCTGGATCTACTTGCTTTCCCCATCTTGTTCTTGTATTTCCCGTGGTCTCCTTGTATTCCCCATGTTCTCCATGTATTCCCTTTGTTGTCATTGTATTTCTCTTCTTCTCCCTGTATTTCCCATCTTCTCCTTGTATTCCCCTGGTTCTATTTGCATTCCCCGTTTTTTTGTATTTCCCTTGTTCAGCTTGTATTCCCCATGTTCTCCTTGTATTTCCCTTGTTGTCTCTGTATTTCTCTTCTTCTCCCTGCATTTCCCTCCTTCTTCTCGTATTCCCCTGGTTATAGTTGCTTTCCCCATGTTGTTCTTTTATTTCCTTTGTTCTCCTTGTATTTCCCAAGTCCTCCTTCTATTTCCCTTGATGTCCTTGTATTTCTCTACTTCTCCCTGTATTTCCCTTCTTCTCCTATTATTCCCCTGGTTCTATTTGCTTTCCCCATGTTATTCTTGTATTTCCCTTCTTCTCCTTGTATTTCCCATGTCCTCCTTCTATTTCCCTTGTTGTCCTTTTATTTATCTTCTTCCTCCTTTATTTCCCCTGGTTCTATTTGCATTCCCCATATTGTTCTTGTATTTCCCTTGTTCTCCTTGTATTCCCCATGTTCTCCTTGTATTTCCCTTGTTGTCTGTGTATTTCTCTTCATCTCCCTGTATTTC
Organism: Periplaneta americana; assembly: GCF_040183065.1. Classification (NCBI taxonomy): domain Eukaryota; kingdom Metazoa; phylum Arthropoda; class Insecta; order Blattodea; family Blattidae; genus Periplaneta; species Periplaneta americana. Next base: position 68,086,921 of record NC_091118.1, read on the forward strand.
CCCCCTTCTTGTCGTATTCCCCTGTTTGTAGTTGCTTTCCCCATGTTGTTCTTTTATTTCCATTGTACTCCTTGCATTCCCATTGTCCTCCTATTTCCCATGTTGTCCTTTTATTTCTCTTCTTCTCCCTCCATTTCCCTTCTTCTTCTTGTATTCCCCTGGTTGTAGTTCCCTTTCCTATGTTGTTCTTTTATTTCTCTTGTTCTCATTGTATTCCCCATGTTCTCCTATTTGCCTTGTTGTCTTTGTATTTCTCTTCTTCTCCCTGTATTTCACTTCTTCTCCTTGTAAGCCCCATGTTCTACTTGTATTTCCTTTGTTATCATTGTATTTCTCTTCATCTCCCTATATTTCTCTTCTTCTTCTTCTTCTTCTTCTTGTATTACTCTAGGTCTATTTCCATTACCTATTATTTTTCTTGTATTTCCACTATTCTCCTTGTATTCCCCTTTTGCATTACCCTTGTTTTCCTTGTATTTTTCTTCTCCCTACATCTTCCTTCTTCTTCTTGTATTCACCTTGTTGTCCTTTTATTTTTCTTGTTCTCCCTGTATTTCCCCATTCTCCTTGTATTCCTCTGGTTCTAGTTGTTTTCCACATGTTGTTCCTGGATTTCCCTAGTTTTCCTTGTACTCCCCATGTCGTCCTTGTATTTCTCTTAGTGTCCCTGTATTTCTCTTCTTCTCCATGTATTTTCCTTCTTCTCCTTTTATTCCACATATCCTCCTTCTATATCCCTTGTTGTCCTTGTATTTCTGTTCTTCTCCCTGTATTTCCCTTCTTGTCATCGTATTCCCTGGTTCTATTTGCATTCCCCATATTGTTCTTGTATTTCCCTTGTTCTTCTTGTATTCCCCATGTTCTCCTTCCATTTACCTTGTTGTCCTTGTATTTCTCTTATTCTCCCTGTATTTTCCTTCTTCTCCTTGTATCCCCATGGTTGTAGTTGCTTTCCCCATGTTGTTCTTGTATTTCCCTTATTCTCCTTGTAAGCCCCATGTCCTTCTATTTCCCTTGATGTTCTTGCATTTCTCTTTTCCTCCCTGCATTTCCCTTCTTCTTCTTGTATTCCCCTGGTTCTATTTGCATTCCCAATATTGTTCTTGTATTTCCCTTGTTCTCCGTGTAAGCCCCATATTCTCCTTGTATATCCTTTGTTGTCCTTGTATTTCTCTTCTTCTCCTTGTATTTTTCTTCTTCTTCTTGTATTACCCTGGTTCTATTTGCATTACCTATTTTTTTCTTGTATTTCCCTTTTTCTCGTTGTATTCCCCATGTTCTCTTTGTATTTCCGTTGTTGTCGTTGTATTCCTCTTCTTCTCCCTGTATTTCCCTTCTTCTCCTGGTATTCCCCTGGTTGTAGTTGCTTTCCCCATGTTGTTCTTTTTTTCCCTTGTTCTCCTTGCATTCCCCATATCTTCCTTCTATTTCCCTTGTTGCCCCTGTATTTCTCTTCTTCTCCCTGTATTTCCCTTCTTCTCCTTGTGTACCTCTGGTTCTATTTGCATTCCCCATATGGTTCTTTTATTTCCATTGTTCTCCTTGTATTCCCCACGTTCTCCTTGTATTTCCCTTGTTGTCCATGTATTTCTCTTCTTCTTGTATTCCTCAAGTTCTCCTTTTATTTCCCTTTTCGTCCTTGTATTTCTCTTCTTCTATCTGTATTTCCCATCTTCTCCTTGTATTCCCCTGGTTCTATTTGCATTACCGATATTGTTCTTGTATTTCCCTTCATCTCCTTGTATTCCCCATGTCCTCCTTCTATTTCCCTTGGTGCCCTTGTATTTCTCTTCATCTCCCTGAATTTTCCTCATTCTCCTTTCATTCCCCTGGTTCTATTTGCTTTCCCCATGTTGTTCTTGTATTTCCCTTCTTCTCCTTGTATTTCCCATGGCCTCCTTCTATGTCCCTTGTTGTCCCTTTTTATTTCTCTTCTTCCTCCCTTATTTCCCTTCTTCTCCTTGTTTTCCCCTGGTTCTATTTGCATTCCCTATATTGTTCTTGTATTTCCCTTGTTCTCCTTGTATTCCCCATGTTCTCCTTGTATTTTACCTTGTTGTCCTTGTATTTCTCTTCTTCTCCCTGTATTTCCCTTCTCCTTGTATTCCTCTGGTTCTACTTGCATTCCTCATGTTGTTCTTTTATTTCCCTTTTTCTCCTTTTATTCCCTATGTTATCCTAGTATTTCTCTTGTTTTCCTTGTAATCAATTTTATCTAGTTCAAAATAAATAGTGTCTTAATTCACAATTACAAGATGCCAATAAACGGATATTTAATCAATAATTTTTTATTACACTACATCTTTTCTGTATTAAAATAATTATAAGAGTTTCAAGTTGTGGCAGCAAAGGTACTGGGTTGCATCTGTTCTACTCGTAAGTTCTTTCAGTTCAAGTTGATTTTGCCATAGCGGTCACTGAGTGGACAAACATGGAGATAGATTTGCTGGTCATGCAACAGTGATGATCAGATAATGCCAAATCATTTTAATACCACGCCATGAAGATACCTCAGAGACATGGATGAAGATCATACCATCCTAATCTCGACACTAGAACGAGGTGGTATGGTCGGCACCACACTCCGAATGCCTTTTGCCTCCGGGAAAGACCCGGTATTCATCTACAATTATTAATCGTGCAAAACCTGGAGCAATTACTGAAAAGATGAAAAGGAATCTAAAGTGTTTACGAGACAAAAGTATTAGTTTCTCGATCATATGCGATGTCGATGATGTGTTTGTGGAAGAAGGAAAATTACACTCTGACAGAAGAAATGCAGAAAAATTATCAGTGATATTATTCTTATGTTTCTATCATTTTTCGCCACATGGAAAGGTTTTTTTACAGTAAATTAGTGTTTAAGTCACGACTTCACTCCATTTCGGCTATTTTCATATGATAAACGCAGGTGACTTCATAAATAGAAGACCATGTATATTATTCATTATTGCCTTAAAATATTAAATTTAATTAAAAGGAAAAGTTATGAATGAATTGAAGACACGAGGAAATCGAACTTATGACAGAAAAGAATAACGAAAAAGAGAGACGGGAAAGTAAGAAATAAAGATCATAATAATACCATAGTCTAATATATACAGTCACGAAGCTCAATATGTATTAAATAATAATAATAATAATAATAATAATAATAATAATAATAATAATAATAATAATAATAATAATAATGATTTATTTTAGCTGGCAGAGTTAAGGCCGTAAGGCCTTCTCTTCCACTCAACCAGCAAAAAGTGTATATACATATGCATGAACTTACAAAGAATTCAACAATTTGATTTAGATGAAAGTTACATGTATACAAGAGTTATTTACGAATTAAACAATAAAATACTATGAACTATTAATTAAGCACTGAAATAAACTGTGTAGCAGAATTAAACTAAAATACATAGAATGTTAATATATTTCAAATGATTTTAGATAATAGAAAGAGATTATTATGAGACAATTTTGAAAATATAGCACAGACAATTTTGAAAATATAGCACAATCAGGATGATGTCTAAAGAAAAAAGTAACAGTGTAGTCAGTGATAGTTTAAATCAGTATGATTGGAGTGAAATGCTAATAAGGTTATCTTTCAAGCTGTTCTTAAAGGTGTTTGTTGTCTTGCAGCCCCTAATACTTTGTGACAAGGAATTCCATTGACGCGAGATGAGGAATAACAAGATGTTCTATGAAGAGGTATATTTAGCGTGCCACAGATAAGTGATCTGGTATTTACGTCGTGGTTAGAGAATAGATAAGAGAAACGAGACGAAAGGTAATTTGGTGTTGGGGTGTGCAGAATTCGAAAGAATAAAGACAAAGAGTGTAAAGTTCTGCGTTCTTTAAGTCGGAGCCACGAGAGACTTGCGAAGGACGGTGATATGTGATCATATCGTCGGATGTTGCACACGTATCTGACGCACATATTCTGAGCTCGCTGTAACTTGACTGACAGTTCAGAACTTAGGTCACTTAACAAAACGTCACAATAATCGAAGTGCGGCATTACTAGGGTTTGTACTAGGGTAAGTTTTAGTTGCTGGGGCAAGAAGTTTCTCAAGCGACTCAAACAGTGAATGGAGGAACAGATTTTATTTATCGTTTCTTTAACTTGAAAATTCCAACTTACATTATTATCAAAAAATTAGCCAAGATTTTTTACGACAGGTGAATAAGGGATTAGCGTGTTGTTAAGGGTAACAACTGAAAGATTACTGTTATTAAGGGAGTTAACTAAACGCTTATGTCCAATAATTATGGCTTGAGTCTTACTTGAATTAAGTGCGAGTCCGAAATTGGCCGCCCAAGTGGAGACAGTGACTAGGTCATAATTTAACTTATCAATCGATTCATTGATCGTATTGGGTCTGGAATGTATGTAAAGTTGTAGGTCGTCGGCATAGAGGTGATATCGGCAATATTGTAAGTTCTTTGATACGTCATTAATGTAGATAGAGAAAAGTAGTGGTCCTAATACGGAGCCCTGCGGCACTCCCGCCTTTGTGCATCGCCATTGGGAGAATTGATTATCAAGTGAAACACACTGTTGGCGGTCCCGTAGGTAGGAGTCCATCCAGTTCAAGGTATTGTGTGACAGGTTCAAAGCCTTCATCTTTGCAAGAAGCAAGTCGATATCAACAGAACCAAAGGCATTGCTGAAACCGAGAAGAGTTAGTGCCGTTACTTCACCCCTATCCATAGCTTCACGGATGTCCTCAGTCACTTTAAGTAGGGCTGTAGTAGTGCTGTGTCCATGCCTAAAACCCGATTGATAGTCATCGACTATAGATAGATAGACTATAGATAGTTCCTAACCACTAGGATCGATAATATCGCCTCATTACAGACAATGCGATATAATACCGAGACAGTCTATAGTTCGTAGCATCCTCACAACTCAAGCTTCGTGACTGTATACACGAGACTGTGATAATACTATGAATGCCACAATACGTTCTTACTAGTGTAATACAATAATGCAATAATTACGAGCGATGGGAAAAAGTTATAATTAAATTAAACTTTCAATGGCCAACTTACTTTTTGTTATGGTAAGATACTACCAACGAATAATAGGAAGAGAAACTGAAGAAAGGAAATGAAGGAAATAAAGAGAGAAAGAATAAACACGCAAAGAGGTATTGAAAAAGAAAACTTAAATGGAGAAAAATATAAGAAGAGTAAAAGAATTACTTAACGACAGAAATTCAATAGCCTACGATACAAACGAAATGTACAAAGAAAATAAGATTGTTTTAAATCGATGGCTAAGAGGTGATAAGTCGTATCTACCAAAATGGTTATTTAGTTTAACTGCATTATATTATTTAGAATAACTGCTTTATCATTATATTTACAAAACTAGACAGTTAATTAATATTTTGTTGTTGAATACAAGATCTTGCAAAGCAGAAGCGTGTATAAATATCTAGTTTCAAAAATAAATCAAAATTATACTTTTTCATTTTAGATTGCCTTCAATTATAAGCCCTTTTCACTGCTATATTTTTATAAAAAATATATATATATATTTTTTTTTGATCACTAAATGACATTGTCTTTATTGGGTTTCATTTGCTGTATTCTTACTTACTTTTTCCTGTTAACTATTTGTACTGACTGTGTTGTTTTTATTATATTCGAATCTTTAGATCTATATTTTACTTTCTTTTTTTCTATTATTGTATTATTTTCATATTGTGTAGTGTCGATTTTGTTATGCTATTATTTTTGTAATATGTTAGTATTCTGTTCTTTAGCCGTTGTTAAATTTTACTTCTTGTTATTATTATTATTATTATTATTATTATTATTATTATTATTATTATTATTATTATTATTATAAACAAACCAGCGTCACTTTAATTCGAAACACACATTCTCACCGAATGTTTCAATGCTTTACAAAAATTCATATGCCTATTATTTGTCACATGTGTAATGAAAATGATATTACCATGTATACTTTATTTTTTGCACTAGCATTCGAGAAATATATGCAAACAAAATAATTTTACTAAGTACCCAAATCGTAGAATGAAAGTTCATATTCTGAATTATAACCACAAAATTAAGAATTTATTTTGAATAATTCATAGCAAGATTTGAGTAGGTGAATGTAAATAAATTAACGTGCATTTGTATTATTGTTGTTGTTGTTTAGTCAACTGTCCGAAGACAGGTCTGAACCTCACAAGTGGTACCAAGAACGCATCAATTATGAGACAACTACGCCAGGAGATAATGGGGTAGGGTGGCCAGTACCTTTCCCCCTCCATTGCATACATCACCGACTAGCTACATATTACACTACTCAGACTTCAGATGCATACAAACAATTGTTCTTTGTCTCATACATTAATGCCCAGTATTTTTTTATTTAGAAAAATCATCATTTCAAGTTATGTACTGTAAATGTTAACATAAATTTACATTAGCAGTCCTCGGTGGTGTAGCTGTTACCAAGATTTGTGGCCGAGTCTGTTGATTTTAAAAGGTGACAAAATCGTAATAGTGACTTCTTCGAGAAGGAAAGCAAACGCGAAGGATGTATAACAGTAGCTCGTAAACGAATCCTGTCCCTGTGAATAGGGCTCCAGACAAAATTAGTGGGCTATTTTTCACTCTCACAGAAATTTGAAAGCTGCATTATGACCGATACCAGAAGCCTCAGTTCACATGACTTCCTCCCACTCTTCACCTCTCAACGTATCCATTTATAATACAAATTCCTTGAGCGGTTGCCTCAGACAACAGTATTGTGTTTATGCGTGGCTCTCTTTAGGAAGGCTGCGGCCAGGCAGCACACAAGGCCTTCTCTTCCGTCCTCTCAGTTCGATGGTCCCTTTAAACTCCTTGTTTCAGTTACATCATTCGGAAACAATAGGAGTTCTAGCAGTGTCAAGATATGAGTTAGCAGCCGATCTCAAAGTTTATACTTTAATTTAATTGTGTATTATGCCTGAAAACTGTGTCGTTACGGGCTGTAATAGTAATTACACTAGCAAACAGTGAAAATGTATCTGCGATAAAATAAATGTTTGTGAACTATATCGACCACGCTGATAACGAATTGACAATCAAAAACTCGAATTAGCTCTCGTTTCCGAGTTAAGGGGGGTGCATTTAATTATAACTCTGGCCAAAAAAAAAAAAAAATTAATGTTTCCTGCACTTCATGAGTCAAATCTTACTAATTTTTGGTTGAGAAAAACGAATATGACAATGAAAAAATTTTCTTAGCTCTAGTTTCTGTGATACACAATAGGTGGAAGTATTTCAGTCTAACGGATTAAGATAAAACGATACATTTTAATTACATTTACCAACAACATTGAAAATGCATTTGAATTTTTTAAAATGGCAGTTACATTCTAAGAGTACTAAATTGATGGATAGGTCTGAAGAGAATCATGTGATGGCTTCATGAGATCGTCGTCTTTTAGCTTGCCTCTTGTGAGTTCCGAAGCATCCCTACACAAAGGCCAGCAGTAATCCGTAAGCATTGTTTCATTCCAACAGCTCTGATATCTTTGTTCCATATCAGAAATATCCTGATGGAATCTTTATCCGTGTTCATCACTGACAGCTCTACAACTGGGAGGGAGAAAGTCTAGGTGGGAATGGAGAAAATGGATTTTAAGGGACGTGTTGCATACGAGTTGATGATATTTTTTCAGAAGCACTGTCACCAACTGAGTGTAGTGATCATTTCTTTTATTGCCTAAAAATCCATGAATAACTCCCTTGAATGGTTCCCAAGCTTCCTTTTCTTTATCCTCCAAAACGCGGTCAAATGCAGGATCCTTTACAAGTTCTCGAAATTGTGGCCCGACAAAAATACCTTCCTTAGCTTTGGTATCACTTAATTTCGGAAATTCCTCTCTTACGTAATTTTGGTCCATACTTTTGAAAAAAAAAATTTCATCAAGTCCAGCTTAATATGCAGGGGTGGAAGAAGAACATCTTTTGAGTCCACGAGTGCCTCGGCACCGACATTTTTGTCGCTAGGGTTAAGATTTCTTGCAGGCCAGTCTGCTTGAATATAATGTGATTTCCTATCCCTGCTGTCCTACATACATAATAGCATCACTATTTTGTGTACCCCAGTTGCATTCCTAAGACTACAGCAATGACTTTTATATCACCAAAGAATTTCCACTTGTATTCATGATTGAGTCGAAGAGGGCTGTCATATTTGCATAAGTGTCCTTCATGTGAACTGCATGACCAACAGGAATAGAAGAAAGACCGTTGCCATTGTGAAGTAATAAAGCTTTCAAACTAAGCTTGGAGGAGTCTACGAATAGCCTCCATTCAGTTGGATCATGGTTCAAATTCAAACATTTCATCAAGCCATTAATGTCGCAGCAAACAACAATATTGTTTTTCTTCTCAAAAAAGGGAAGGAGATCCTTATGACGTTGTCTGTCCTGTAAGACCCTGACATCACGTTCGAGAAGATTCCATTGCTGTAGTCTAGACCCTAGAATTTCTACCTTCTCCTTTGACAGGTCAAGGTCTCTAATGAGATCATTCAATTCCGCTTGACTCAGTCTGTGCGGTTTATCATATTTTTCCTCAAAATCCATATATTAGGAAGGCGTACAGATTGTACTTTGGCTGTGAAATCGGGGACCAGGACAAACCCTGGGCTCTTCATGTATGTTGCATATCTTTTGTCTCGAGCCTGCATTCGTGGTTGAATCGTAAAAGATCTTCCATGGGCTTTGCTATACCCATGATCTGAGGTGAACCATCATATCATGTGAACGATTGTTACTTTTGTATGACAACTCCATTAACACGTGGTATTTCCAAGAAGAAAAAGTCTTCCTTGACATATCCTAACATACCGTCAGCCATGCGACCGGTGCCTCACGGAGACGGACTGCCTGTTCCTGTTCCAGCTGATTGTGATAGTGATAGAGTTGAGGGCGGGAGTGAAACTAGTGCTGCACCATCACCTTCAAAACCCAGTTCATCGAAAGATGCTGATTTTGTGTGTAACGATGAGCGTACAGAGATTCACAAAATAACACAGTGTGAACTTAATGGTCCAGTGGGAGATCTTGAATTGCCGAAAGGTAAAGCTGAACTGTTGGCGTCAAGACTACAACAATGGAATTGTCTTGATAAGACGGTAAATGTGACTGCGTTCCGTAACCGCCATATGCCATTCATTTTTCGAACGTGAAAAGAAGTTTGTATTTTGTAGTGATGTACAGGGACTAATGGCAGCTTTGCCCATTGACTATAAAAGTGATGATTGGAGGTTGTTCATCGACTCCTCCAAAGTAAGTCTCAAGTGTGTGCTGCTGCATAATGGTAACGTGTTACCATCAATTCCGATTGGATATGCACCTTACATAAAAGAAACATATGATAACATGAAACAATTGTTATTGAGATTGAACTATGACAAGTTTAAATGGCAAATTTCCGGGGATCTGAAAGTCATAGCCATATTACTTGGGCTACAACACGGCTACACCAAATTCTGTTGCTTGCTGTGCCTCTGGGATAGCCGCGCCAAAGCACTTCATTATAAAAAGAAAGATTGGCCTAAGCGTCAATCACTTGAACCAGGATCTCACACGAGCAACTTCTCGAATCCAAGAACATAAGTCTCCCTGCTCTTCATATAAAATTGGGCCTAATGAAAAACTTCGTTAAGGCCATGGGCAAAACTGGGGGAGCATTTCTCTATTTGCACGAGAAATTTCCACGTCTTAGTGAGGCGAAAATAAAAAAGGTGATTTTCGTGGGTCCCCAGATACGCAAATTGTACAAAGATGAGCATTTCAACACCATCCTGACAGGTGATGAAAAGTTAGCTTGGGATGCCTTTGTTCAAGTGTCAACAAACTTTCTAGGAAATAAGAGGGCAGAAAACCATAAGGATCTTGTGGCAAATCTTCTGCACTGCACTGCTACAATAGATTGGGGTGCAACATGTCTTTAAAGATACAGTTCTTACATTCCACTTGGACTACTTCCCTGACAACTGTGGTGCTGTAAGCGACGAGCACGGGGAACGCTGCCACCAGCAAATTTCGGATATGGAAATGAGAGACCAGGGAAAGTGGAATGCATCAATGTTACCCATTACTGCTGGGCACTAATCAGGGAATCACCAGCAGAAAACTACAAACGCCAGGCAAAGCGGTTGCGCCTTGAGTGATCTTCCCCCGAGGGTTAACACCAAGGTAAATACATGCAATAAGCATAGGCAATAATGTATAGTTATCATAACTTCAAAACGAGAGCTAATCTTGCATTTTCACTATCATTTTCGTTATCAACACACCCAAAAACATAAAGATTAGTTGTTTTCATTCCGGTTACACAAAAAAAGTAAAATTTTTGTTGGCTAGTGCTATAGTAGTTCTATCAAGACAGAGGGTACATCAGCAGTTTTCGCATAACCAAAGGATCCAACTCGGAGAAATGAATGGATTCGTGCTATTCCTCGATCTGATGGGACACCATCTGACTACTCGGTTGTTTGTATAAAACATTTTCATATAAAAGATCTTAGCTTTGTGGAAAAGTATAATGGCAAGGATGGTAATATGTGTGAATACCCCCTAAGTGCTCCAGTTTTACACGAAGATACTCTCGCAAAAATGTTCCCTAATTTACCACAATGCTTGAGCGAATCCAGCACCAAAATGCGTAAAAATCCCGACGAAAGTAGAGACGAAACAGAAAAAAAGAAGAAAAGAAAAGGAAAAAGCAGAAATATTGCATTTGCAAGTGGAAAATAGGATAGAAAATTTCAAATCATTCTGTGAAAACGTGAGTCACAAATTCTAACTTTTTGATTGGAATATTTTCAAAAATAATAATTGTTTTATCTTGTACAAATTAGATTAGTTTCTATGTCCAGAATTAATTGTAGTATACGTGTACATAATGATTTAGTTGTTGAAGTCCATATAAAGGGTGGTATAATTCCCCATACATTTCACCCTGTATTAATAATAGGAATACATAAAGAGTGGTTACAAATTAAAGCATTGATGGAATATTGTGAAGAACACAGTTTGCAAAATAGGGAGAAACATTTACTAATATTTCAAATAACAGACTCTTTACAGAAGCTAAAAACCGAAATTGATTACAATGACAATGACAACAGTATCCTGACTAAATTAAATATCGTGCAGGACAGTTTTCTTTGCTGTTTAAGACTGTTCCACATTACAGTATTTAATGTATTTTAAATGCATTTTTAATTTACATGCAGTCAGTAAAATGCTACAATGCTCTAACGGTATGTGACATAATGACACTTCCACATCCTAGACTTCTACAAAAATTATCCCCATCATTCTCCATTTCCCCAAAAACAGATCTAGAAAATTATAATTTCCTTGCACATACGTGCGAAAAGCTTTCAGATACAGACAAAATTGTAAGATTGTAAATTGTTGAAATTCACGTAAAAGAAAGTTTGGATTTAAAAAATGGCAACTTATTTGGCATTGCAGAGAACAAGGTACATGATATGGCAGAAATAATAGTAGCATTTTTAATTAGTTCAGCGTTTGGTAATTTAAAAGTAATTGTGGAACTTGTACCTGTAAAACAACTTAAAGGTGACGAATTGACAGACTTGACAAAGAATATAATGACACAGGTAATTAATGCTGGTTTGAAAATTCTTTGCATTATAACTGACAATAACAGAGTTAATAGAGTAATGTTCGACGAATTGACTAAAAATTCAGAATCTAAGTACTATTTTACCTTCGGTAACAATCCTTGGAAAATTTATGTTCTTTACGACAGTGTACATATTTCTAAAAACATAAGAAACAATTGCCTAAATTTAAAAGATTCAGACAAAACATTCCATCTTCCATTCTGGACGGCATTGCCGAATATATGTCAATCTGATGTTGAAATTTCGGAAGATGTTTCTGCATACGAAGCAAAATTGTCTGATTTGGGAGAATTGCAAAGGAAGAAACAGACATGTTAGTGAAAACCGCCCACAAATTAAGCCAAAAGACTCTCAATCCAAACATTTTGGGAGACAAAAATTAAGTTTGGTGGTAAAAGTGATCAATGAATATACTGTCGCTGCTTTGCACAAGAATAACTACTTAAACACAACAAATTTTTTCAAGGTTATATTAAAATGGTGACCAACTGTAAATGTAAAAAGTGCTGTTGTGCATATTTTTAAGTGCAATCCTTTGAAAAAGCCATTTAATAGTGTTGGTGATTCAAGACTGAAGTTCTTGGAACGTTTTATGCTGTGGTTAGAAAATGGAAAGAAATTAGTAGTAATAATCTTCTTCGGGGATGTTTGACCAAAGATATCTATAATGCCCTCTATCATTGCACTCATGTTTCAAAAGAAATTATTAGCTACTCATTAGCAAATTTTAATGTAAAGTATGTTTTGACAGGAAAGTTTCAAACAGATAATCTGGAACATCGATTTAGTCAATACAGAAAATTGAGTGGAGGTAATTACAATGTCGCTGTTACGCAAGTAATGGTGTCTGAAAACAAAATAGGGACGACACTTTGTCCCAGTTCGCCACGAGGTTCACTGGTACTGGTGTATAGAGTACCTGTGTTTACTAGTTAATACGAGCAATCCAGCGATAGCACGCGACTGTTTGCTGGTGTAGATCGGCGGAACGAAAATGCAACGTTTCTACAGGTTAACACTGCCATATAATATGTATGCGTGTAGCATATGCCTTGATTAGTTACATCTTTACAATATTACTTACACATATTTACAACTACGACGAATTAGTCAAATTACACACAAGTATTTGCAATCGAGTTACGTACATTATTCTGATAGAAACTGTAGTCCGTTACAATATATATCAATATGGATTTTTAAGTGTGAAAAAGTGAAATTCCTTCTGTTTTCATTAAAAATATGCTTGTACTGCGAGAAAGTTCGCTCAACATCGCACGATGTTATACATAGGTGCATCTCAAAAAGATTAACAATAGTTGTACTGTTTACATTCCTAGCATTTCCGATGTCAACAAAAATTTCTTTCCTGGTTCATTGGAGGACATCACTCCTATAACAACGTGAGCTACTTATCGTCCCACAGCATCCGATGTCTCATCTATAGATACAAATATTTTGTCACTACCTACAGCTGTTCGAATGGGTTCAGAGTTTTTCGTATACAGGCGATAAATAGGTTGTACGCATTTGATGTTGTACTAGGCAGTTTTCTAGACGAGCATTTTTCCATAAACCGCTGAAAATGTGGATTACTGAGCTTGCGTAGTGGACTATTCGCCGATACCATCATCTCGCACAAATCATTATAAAACTCAAAGTTTTTAAACCGTACAGATGAGAGGAATAATGGCAAACGTTCACTATTTTTCATTTCACAAAGCTTTTGCTAATCTTTACGAACGTTTACCTTTAGTTCTATGTTGCACACTTTACAGCATATGTTGTCGCCCTCCACACTAAAATACTCACTTCCAAACGCAGTTGCAATTGAATTCAGTTTAGAGCTCTTGTCTGACTACATTGTATTATGTTTACACTACTGCACACAGAGTCACGATCACAACCACCTTGCCATTAAGTGACAACAGCACCAGTAGTGCTGTAGAAACTGAACTGTAGGTAAGCCACTGCAATGAAAAACAAGCAGGCAGCGGAAGAGAGCAGCATAGGTTCGAATCCTAAACAAATCAAACGTACGTACGTTCGTTCTCCTGTGCAGCACACACAGGTTGCCCTTTCCTGTCACAGTACAGTACCTTCGAACCCATGACCTCCGTGACGTCAATATAGGCAAGCAACAACCAAAATAAAATCCGTCCACGCTGGGACAGTGTCGTGCCTGGTCATAAGTGTTCTAGGTTTACATTCTGCCAGATATGGCAAAATTTCTTCTTCTGATAACATATTGGAAAAACAAACTGAATTAATGCGTGGGGAACCTGATAATATCGATGAGTTTAAAGAACTTTTAAATGCGAATTATGTCTATAATTTAAATTCAGCTTTTCTTTGCATTTGTGGTTATGTAACATTCAAATTATTCTTAATTTGAATTGCGATGTATGTGTGAAATTATGTAAAAACACACATGAATGCATTGACACGTCATATTGAATGTCTAAATAGAGATCGGCTTTCAGTCCCCTCTGATTTTATGTTGTGTGCAGGTAAACATATTGTGGCAATTTTCCAAGCATTAATTGGACCAAATTTGAAAGTAATTCCTTGCTAGCAAATAACCAGAAAAGTATTGTACATATTTTTCCTAAAAAAGCATTATCTGCAGATGGTCTTTGTAACATTGTTAATGATGTGTATGTATGTGGAAGTGAGAACAACTACATTGTAGATAAAATGATTGGCATTTTTAGTAATATTTTGTTAAACAATTACAGCATGAAAAGAAATGAACAACTTGCTGTGAGGAACTACACACGTAAACTTGACACATTAAGAAAATAAAATGCTGTTGCTGTTTTGTTTTAATTGCATTTGGATTCTACTACTACCCCAATGTTTCACTTCAAATATTCCGTTATCCATGAGACCCATGACCATACACACGGGTGGGCAACTCGTGCTCTCAAAGTGTCAACACAACCTCAGTCAGGTAGAATGAACTCTGTGTCTGTACGCGGGACTTGCGGTTCGCTCGCGTATGCAGCGAGTGGCGGCTCGAATTAAGTGAAAAACAGTGCAATCCCCAGATCATTTCCTTTTAGTGATGAGTCGAAATAGAAAGATTTTTTTTATTAAGAAGGGAGGTAGTGCTTGTATTATGTTCTATTACACTTTCTTACGCATGACATTTTATATTACAAATAAACACAGTGAAGGTTTTAGTAAAGAAATACTGTCTGGATATGCTTTAGAATAGCTAAAGATAAAAATGGGATATCAACAAGGTGAAAAAGATATCAAATATCGTTAGCACGTTGTGCGTGCGAGTTACAGAATTGCACGTTATATGATCGACTAGCTAAGAGCATTTTGGATATGTGGCAGTTTCATGTAGAACATAGACAACTTGACTTTCTTTGACTATAAACTATCTTGAAGAGTGATAAGAAAATCTTCTTATCAAATATAAGACCCTACTTCAAGACGTACACTAGAATTCACTGGCAAGTTTGGAGAAACAGTGACAATAGGAAAGGAATCGAGATTTTTCTCAAAATCCTTTTGACTTACAGCCGATAGAAAATCCTGAAAGTTTATAGCTTGAATTGATAAATCTACAGAACAGCACGCCACTAAGATTCAAGCGAAATCAGGAATCGAACTGTTCGTAATGCTGCCTGAGTCAGAATTTCCAAATATACTCTTTGCTTCCATATATAATGTATGTGCTTGAGGCAGAGTTTAATACAAGAAAGCAGTTTAAAAGCTCTCAATGTACGGGAAGAGCTCAGAAATAAATTTATTTCATCTGCCGTGACATGTATAAAATACGTCCTTGAATTTGTGATTGTTTGCGAAAATAGACTATTACCTTTTTTGGGAACAGAGGAATATTATTTAATGTATAAAGACTTGTAAATTCTCGCGCTCTATATTTCAAATAAGACATTATAATAAGAAATATTAACAAATAGTGTAATAATAATTAAGTGTTGCAGCTATATTTGATGTCTCTTGAAAAGGTTGTGTTCAGTTTGTACTTCCAGTGCTAAACTAATTTACAAAGCTAGGAAATAATATACTTGTTATGTGTGTCTAGGTACAGTCTGTCTAAATTACTGTAGCATGCGTCATTCTGAAATTCAAATCATAGAGTAGATATTACGACCACATGCATGAGCCGCCAGAGCGCACCATGCAGTGAACTGCTTTTGCAGCGAAACTACAAACAACTTGTAACTGCTGCGGCTGGCTCCGTCTGTCTTTCTCTCTTTCAAGGTTTTTTTTAGCACTTCGTGAGCACGAGTTGCCCGACCATACACAATAAGAAGTGACCATTTAAAAGGAGAACAAACAAGTTTATCAACCCTAATCAGCCTTGGAGGAGGGTTGAGTACACCGTTGCCAGCCCGAACACCTCAGCCTTCCTAAAGACAGCCATGGTTTATGTCATCCTATTATAATGAGATGCTGTTTACTAAGGGTCGTGACTATCTGGCTTGTCTTGGTGAGAGGTGTCTTTCTTGTGATTTTGGGCAAAATTTGCAAAGAAAATAGATGTAATTTTGCTCATAAAAATTCACTTCCCCGAAACGTATTGTCTATGGCTCTGTGGGTAGCTTATTTCAAAGCTTGGAAGACAGACACTTGGTAGCCTAATGTCCGTAAATTGTGTGTCTATTATTTTTATTCACTACTTGAATGTCCATGAAATGAGGCCTCCCAAAAAAGTCCAAATATAGAAATCCCACAAAAGAAATTGGCAGAAGTAGTATGTACCAGTAATAACCTATATATTAATAAGGTTATGATGCAATATATTATTAATATTAACGTACTTATGAATGTGCAATAGATTTTCTTTAAGGATATATTCAATTCATGCAACTTGATGTTCTCTAGCAGTCAACATAAGCGGAAGTACTGACACATTTTTGTCGCCATAAATCGCATAATTAAATCTCTGTATCTTTTCTACCTCTATTCCAATTTGTTGTGACGTACATTCATCACTCTTCTCCTATGATCAACCTTCCATACAATGTCTCTATAGTATCTTTCCAGTTACATTATTTATTCTATCTGGCACTAACTTTAAACACTTGTCATAAATAAAAAATGCCCTCCAAGTGGAGTAAAAATATGCAGCTTTCGCCTGTGGAGTATATAGACACGCTACACACCCTATGCAGAGAATTTGCCGGCACATCAGGGGTTTAGACTGTAATATTTCTTCGTCCAAATTATGTTAAAATATTGTGTGAAAGAAGACACCTTTGACCATCTCGGTGGTGTATGGTTCAGCATG
The DNA here is from genome assembly GCF_040183065.1 of Periplaneta americana. NCBI lineage: Eukaryota > Metazoa > Arthropoda > Insecta > Blattodea > Blattidae > Periplaneta > Periplaneta americana. The sequence continues at coordinate 68,103,876 of NC_091118.1, forward strand.
CTGGTCTCTTACGCAGAGGTGTCGGGTTCGATTTCCTGTCGGGTTGAATTTCCTGGTTGAGGTTTTTCAGGGCTTTCCCTCAACCGTAAGGAAAATGCCATGGAATTCAGGCCAAAACATCCCTGAATATCACCGGTTTCATTATTCACCAAAATCATATTCATAAGAAATCAATAATACATCTACAGACGCCATCTAGTTCACAACAATAAAACCAGTCTCAACAATAGTACACAGGTCTTCAGACTCACCCAAAAGATTATCGCGATTTGATCAAAGATGCTAAAGCGAGTAGAAATAACAGCAAAAAAAAAGGCCACTTTTAATCCAATTCACAGTTTATTTCTAGTATCTCACTTTTACCATTGAGAATTTTAACCACTGTTTAATTATTTTAGTAAAGACTCTATATAACATTAATTGAGATGGAATCCCACGATTAATGGCTATTTTCCATAATATATTATGATCAACTCTATCATCAATAGCCTCCTTATAATTCATGAAAGAGTCTGCTCAGTCAATTGTGTGATGGTTTAAATACAATCTGAGCGTGATTCCACCTTCCTAGTTACATCATCAGCTTCAAATACTACCAAGGTTGCCAGATTAAGGAAACGTAACCATCGTAACAACTTATGAAAAGTGTCGTACTTCAGCATACAATTGAAGAACTCTCTGCAAAAAGGGTGTGGCTTCACTTCTTGGTCAAATTAATTCTCTGCTTGTTTCATACGTTAAAAACATGCCGATTTTTAGTGCAAGAACGGTGTGATTCCCAGTATTTGGTAGTAAGTTAAAAAACTGAAATTTCAATTGTCAACTTTCACTTGTTGCAGAGTAAATGGGGACACATGGAAAGAAATGTATTTTTTAAAAAGCAAATACACACATGAACATGAGAAGAACTATGTTTTCTTAACTGCACAGTAGCAACATTGAGGATCATCTCCTATTACGAAAATGCAGCCAACATAGTATAGAATGAAGTTTCAGTTACAAAATTAATAAAATAAGAAAAAGAAGATCTCTAAGCCAAAGAGATTTGAAATCAGTATCCTCAGAAAAAACAGAGATTTGTGATTTTTATACTGACTATTACACTCTTACTACGTCATACTACTTTTGACCAATAAAACGGTACGAAAGGACGTATTTCAACCAATCATGGCTGCTTATCGCACAATTTTATCGCGTCCCTAGCATTTGTTTAATTTTATCGCGTCCCTAGCATTTGTTTAATTTTATCGCGTCCCTAGCATTTGTTTCTTTGTTTGCCAACATTTGAAACTGCGCTGGTCTGGACGTCAAATATATATATATATATATATATATATATATATATATATATATATAAACCACTCCAGTCGATGCACAGCAGTTTCAAATATGACTCGCATTGGCATTCACGAACAAGAATTAATAAAAATCACTGATCATACCTATGCATCTTGTGAAATCCGATTTACAAATAAATGAAGAGCACCATTCGGAAATCCTGAATAAGTTGAATACACCATGTAGGCCTAAATCAACGAGTTCCACTTCTATTACGCACACGTCCAATATAACATCAATTGAACCACCAACCACATTCAAATTTGAAAATTGTACATTCAATAATTATTCCTTTTAAAATTATTCATGTTTATTTTTTATGTCATCGTCGTTAATTAAAACTTTTCTAACACTTGCGTATATTAGTTAGGTTATGTTATAGCTTCTGCTATATGATATTATGGATAGTCACGTATCAGAGATTGTTTAATATTAAGATTTATTGAAAATCTTCTGTCAAGTGACGTTGATTACTGGGATTCGGATAATTGAAGTGGAATGCAACTGTAACTCACTACTGACATCTAGCATGCATCTAGTGTAATATTTGTAATGTTGAGATGGTACAATAATACCTTTGAAGACAGTTGTATTTTCGTAAGTCAATTAATATTTTATTGTATTGGAGTACTTCGTTACTTCTAATCTTTGTATACTTTTTCTAATCGTGTAATAGTCAATTAAATCCCACTCGAGTTTTGATTTTCTCTAGATAAATCAAAACCTCCAGTGAGATTACTGTTGATAAAAACGTACGTTTCATAAATTTCTTCAGAAAACTTAAAAAAATATAATTTAAATATAACAAATCAAAACGACATTTAAATTCTCTTGCGCCGGTTTACTACATTTAAAATCAGATCGAAAGTTCTTAACCCAACTCAACTCAACAGCTTCTACTCATTGACGCTAGTTCCATTTTTTCATTCTCTATGGAATTCGCGTTCATTTTTCAACGCGTAGCAACGCCGTCTTCAAGAATGCAAATAACATATTGGACCGCCATTATGAGTTTCGATTTCAGTTAAAACAAGCAAAGATAGCGCCTTATGAAGAGGACGTGCATCGAGGAGCTCGGTTCGATTCTCACAGGACAACTAGGATAAAGCTCTTCCACTGAGGTAAGCTTTCTAACTTTTATTATGAATTATGCTTGAAAATTGCAACAATAAGTAGGGAATAAAAACATTTACCCACGTTTTGTGGCGTCATTGGCGATTCTAAGATTAAATGTGTTTATTGGGGGCTGATAATTAAGCCTCGATTGCACAGGCATATTAAGTTTGCAATTCTGTGAATCGTAAATTGCATTTAGGTAGTATTTTACATTTAGAGACTTCTGTAAATGTGTACAAACTCACGAAAATACGAATCAATGAAAATATGAAACATCACCTATCTCAACAGAACAATTAAGTACTATATTTTATATAATTACGTGTAATAGTTATTAAATAATATAAAAGTTTATTAACATTCTCCTCGTAAGGATTATTTTGTTTTTTCTTTATTCTTTTAGAGATCGGAACGACTTCAGAATACCGCGTAGGCCTAAGTACATAGCTATGTCGGTTTTGCTTATTGAATTATTTATTTTTGGTCCAGGGTTCATATATTTTTATGTATTTATTTGTTTATTTATTTATCTACAGTTGTGCCATCAATGAAATATGCGTTTTAATTATTTTTAATCTGCACATTCCTTGTACGTAAGTACTTACGGTAATCCGAAGTATAGCGTGAAGATATTATAAAAGTTCATAGTAGGCCGATAGCGAATGTGCACTTTGAACTAAATTCAAAATGCAGGTTTTTGACAATGTATGTGCATTATTAACATATTTTCACTTCTACAGTTACACACACTTTAAATAAATAAATAAATGAAAAAATAAATAAATAAATGAATAAGTAAATAAGTAAGTAAATAAGTAAGTTGGTAAGTAAGTAAATAAATAAATACAATAAATTAAATAAATAAGTAAAATAAATAAATAAAATAATTAAAATGAATAAATGAAATAAATAAATAAAATAAATTAAATAAATAAATAAATAAATAAATAAATAAAATAAATAAAACAAATAAATAAATTAATTAAATAAAGAAATTAAATAAAATAAATAAATTAATTAAATAAATAAATAAATGTATTAAATAAATAAATAAAATAAATAAATAAATAATAATAATAGTACTAATATTCGTAATTTTGTGAGTGTTGTGAAGGATGAGTATTCTCCCTGAACCAAAATATGAAATACAAATTAAGTAAAATTAGCATTTTACCGTGGACCTATTAGAGCTCTACATTTTCATTCTCTAGGTCACACAATGTGCAATTTTCCCAATCTACGTGGACAAAAATCTAATTTCGACTTGCTTAGTTAGACATAGGTGAATATGTATTCATGTCCTTTAATATATGGAGAATGTTATAAGGAATAGCTTTCACTATTTTATCACAACAAGCTATTTTAGAAGAGTATGAACAAAGAGTTGTTTCTAACATTTCTCGTTTCTGTTCCGTCGTAGTCAGAGAGGCTTACTATGTGGGTGAAAAAGAGTCAATTGTTAGTGATTCATCGTGTAGTGAGACATGGAATCTGTTCAGATAGGTACGGTCTTCCTAATGAACCTTCAATTTCGACTTTGTAAAGTATTTTCTTTGTACAGTACGGTTTAAATATCACAATGGAAAAATGTATTTGTTAAAATTCTTCAAATATGATGTAAGTTTTAGCATAGCCGGTCACGTCCGGTTGCAACAATTCTTTTACTGTTTAATACAGCATCATTTAGAGTGTTGAATCCTGGTTTTAAAGTTTGCACGTTGGTTACGCATTCATCAGTAATTATTTTTTTTCAGTAGTGGGACATACGGTGACGAAGCTGCAACTCCCCCATGTCTGGATTAACAGCAGAAAGGAATCATGGAATAAGAAATTTTCTCATCACTGTGTAAGTGTTTTAAGCCTGCAAAATTATTTCCATTAGGCCTACATCGAACATCAGGTTAAAAACATATTTGAAAACATTTATCTAACCTTAACAAACATACTGTGGATCAGAACTCAAATCTAGTAGCAGGACAAAATAACTTCTCTGCATTCTAACGGACTCTTATGAAACTTTGTACAGGCCTTACAGGCGACACATATTGTTTGTGTACAAACTCTGATTACGTTTGCACAAGACAAACGACCCGCTTTGTAACGGGTGCAATTAGACAAAATTAATAACTGCTCTCCTATCTAACAAATTTTTCTAAACATTGCATGGAAGTTAGAGGTAGAATATGAAGAGTCCACTGCAAGAATGATGGATGTCATTTGGAATACATTTTGCAGGAGAAGCAATTGAAAGTTTGAAATGCTCAGCGCTCAAAGTTTAACTGTGATTTTCCGATCATTACTGGACAATGACTATCAGTGTTAATGCCATATAACTCTCTATGTACATTCTATATGTCTTAAGCTATGCATTGACAGTCTTAGTTCATTTTCGACAAGAAAGTGACATCCATCATTCTTGTAGTGGACTTTTCATATATTTTTGTCTACAAAGTCTGATTATGTAACTACGAGAGAAAGTGGCCATTTAGGAATGGTGCATTTAGACAAAATTAATAACTCCTCTCCTATATAACATATCTTTATGAAACTTTGTACAACAATTAGACTACAGGGAGCATACAGATGTAACCAGAGATTGTACACAAAACATATATGCTACTTGTATTATTCCTGTACTAATCTCATAAAAATCTCTTACGTAGGAGAGAAGTTAATTTTGTGTAAATGTACCCACTATAAATGGGTAGTTCCTCTCATGGAATCGTAAATATAGTTTGTACACAAAATAACTTTCGTACAATATTTAATAAAAATCTGTTTGATAGGAGAGAAGTTCTTAATTTTGTGTAATATTACCCCTTATAAAGAGGTAGTTCCTCTTATACAAACGTAATCAGAATTTGTACACGAAAAACATGCGTCACCGATAAGGTCTGAACAAAGTATCATCACAATCACTTAAAATGCAGAGCAGTTATTAATTTTGTCCAGCTAGATTTGCTTTTTTGCACACTGAAGGTCAGTGGTCGTCAGCACTCGCTGAAATGGATAACGGGTATGTAGTGCATAGTAATATGCCTCGTCGTGCAGCAGAAAGAGGGAGAGAGCATACCTGCGAGCAGTCACGGATGCACCATAGTGCAGTCTCTTATCCGCAAGTAAGATACGCTAGCCTGAGGGTACACTGTGCTGATGACCGATGCTCTAGGTTATCCTAATGGTTAAGAAAATGGAGTGCCACGAAATGGCGTTTCCGTCAAATGTGAGCTCTGCTTGATATATTTTCACTCAGGGACATCAAGACATAGTACAATCAAAATGACACCATGCCTACCTATGTGCCCCCCTATCCATATGAATATAAAAATTGAAGTTAAAACTTTTTTTTAATTCTATCAATCATATAAAAACTTTTTTTTTTAATTCTATCAATCATATAATTATTACTTTAATAAATTATGTTAAGGTCACCATTTTTCCTTTGTATTGTTCCCCAACTTTTCTTATCACTGCATAAAATAATAATATTCAAGTGTTAGTTTGGTTTATCTTTACAGAAGATTAACTTCGTCTTGTTCTTGTTTCGCATCTAGGTATTGCGCAAAGTGAACATTAATTAATGGTATTTATGAATTAAAAATGATGTCATTCTAGCAATCTTAATATTAATGTAGATAGAACATCATGTTTATTCTTTAGTAATAATGTTAATTTTACATATAGAGTATTTCAATGACGTGACTTCAATCTTAAATCATCCTTACTGCCTTACTTACTTACACTGGAATGCTTTACCTGCAGACTTCCTAAAGGCTTTACCAATTACCAAAAATGTATTTAAAAATAGGATTAAGGACTTTACTAATAGACGGTGGTACGAGTATATTATACACACTATTTAAAGGGTGTAATTGATATCTTTTTATATGAAGTGTTCTATCACTGAGGAAGTGTGTTGTGTCAGTGAAGTGTGTAGTGTCAGTGAGGTCTATTGTTTAAGTGAAGTGTGTTTGTGTCAGTGAAGTGGCTGTGCAAAGTATTTGAACAGTGAAATGATTAGAAGTGTTGGTGAAATCAGGATAGAATCAGTGCAGTGAGTGAGTTGACAGCGAAATATGTGTAGTGCCGAAAGGTACTTGTGCAAGTATGAACCTATCACACTCGTGGGTCTTATTTCGAACTTAGGGTTAAGATTCAAATTAGATTTACTTTAAATGTTATTTTAAGTGACCATGCTTCATTTAATTTAGGATGTTCCTTGTTATTATTATTATTATTATTATTATTATTATTATTATTATTATTATTATTATGATTAATGATATTGTTATTAATTATTGTTTTTTATAAGTAGTGTTTATCATTAATTGTCACTTTTAAGTGTAATTAGTTACCACTGCCACCGGGTATATGCCCATTTGCAGTGTGAATAAATGCATACATACAAATGTCTTTTAAGCAACGCCGCCCTCACATAAGCCCGCCATCGGTCCCTAACCTGTGCAAGACTTTGCTGTGATCGTATCAGAGAATCAGTTCCATTCCGAGGCTTTTTGTATGGATTCGTAAGACGCTGTTGGGTTGTTAGCCCTTCGCCCAACCCCCATTCTGGAGGACCACCCCTTATCGGCTGTCAATAACTGCTTATTCAATATATTCGTAGCTACCCTCCATATCTGGAGGCCGTCTCCTCTATCCGCAACCTGAGGACGCGCCATGCCGTGGTAATAGGGACCCACAATGCATGGCTTAAATCATTATCAAAGACTAAATTTCTTGGTATCATGTTCGATAAGGATCTCAGCTGGTCTTTTCACATTGATGACCTTTATAATGTTTTAGACTCAAAGAGGGGGGCAAAGGCTAATTGGGATTTCCCGGTCTCTGATCGTGTCAAAACCCCTGATGGAATTGATATTCAACCTTTGCGGTGAATTTTGGTGAAGTCCGGAGGGCCCAATTAGTCAAATCCACTCTCCTCACCTCCACGCTGGGGCCCCCTGGGATCTTTTAAGATGCGAAAGAGAGAGTGGTGTGCGGACAGCAATGGGAAGCTGCCGCATTTTTATATCCCAAGAAAATTTTATTAAAAAATGGCATGATGAGTCTTTCCCTGGTAAAAAATTCCGGACGTAAACTATCGCCCCACTCGGATGTCCGGGAGGGGGATACTGGGGAAGGACATGTCATCGCCCAAGCCAACAGACAGGAAGAAAGAAGATGGACGGACGCGGCCACACAAGCTCCCGAAGTGATCCAGAAGACCCACGCAGCCACACAGACAGAAGAATCCAGCATTTCTGAAGGTACGGTAATGGTTTACATCGATGGATGTAGTAATATTTCAAAGTAGGGAAGCAGTAACTAAATACAACAAGTATTTTGAAAATAAATTACCAACTCATCTGTCATTTAAACTGTAGAACGATTCTCCCGTTTTGTTTGTTAAACTCGTCTATGACGACATCGTAAAATCGAAATTGTTGTGACATTTCCTTAATAAAAGATTTTTCAGTTTCAAAACTGCCGACTCTGACATTCGCTCTTGGCCTATGGAGTTTCTCACAAATGCCTTTACTCTCTTTAGAATAGACAGGAAGTGGTGGTAGGAATTCTTAGTGTAAGTTCACAAACTTTGACAACTGCAGACTAGGCCGCCTCTAGTTTATCTTCCTTAATAAATTTCAACAACTCACTCGCGCACAACAAAGAAAATACAATATAATAGATTTTGAAACTTTTAACTTTCTGTGCTGTAAAAACAGTAAAATGTGACTTATCAGGTACTTCCCCTATAGTATTCATATGATACATGAAATGACACGATATATATGAAATGATACGATAATAGGGTACATGATACGATTCTCCTAGTCCACTTTTTCTCTTTGAATTCCTATGTGTTTCTTGAAATCCCATTGTTCTCTCTGTATACCCCGTTTTCTCCATGTATTGTCCTTTTCCTGATTGTATTGACGCTGTTCAAAATCCTCGAACAATATAAATATTTGAGGAGAGAAAACTTCAAAGTTTGCAATTTAGTTATGTTGTTCAATATTATGTTGATTTTGCTTTACTTAACAGATTCGATGCAGACCGAGAGCCCGATTACCATCCCAGCGGCTTTAGAGAAGACGATCACCAACTACAGCAGTACCGGTACCAGCTTAGATGAAGACGATGGAGGCTCTTCATCTGGACCGGCAGAGAAAATAATGACAGAAGCAGCCACTCAGACCAGCTGCCAGAACTTGTACGTGGAGCCTGCAGTTATTGTGTTGACGCAGGCGTCCACACAAACAATGGAATACAGCACTTCTGAAGGTACAGTAATTGTTTACTCCAGTAATGTTTCAAAGTAGGTAAGCAGTAACTAAATACAGCTCATAGAGAACAAATGCTTGGGTTTGTATCTATATTCTAAGTAACCGTCATTACGTACTTCTTCTTTGGATTGATTTTCAGACTTTACTGTTATGATTCAATTATTGTTAGTAGTTTGGTGACGTAGATTCTTAATATTTGAGGAGAAAAATTCGCTCCGGCACCGGAGATCGAACTCGGGTCCTTGGTTCTACGTTCCAAGCGCTCTGACCACTAAGCTACACCGAATTCAATCCACAGCACCGGATCGAACTCTCCTCCTTCAATGTTTCCCTTTGTGGCCTGACACCAAGTTAGGGATATATATTTTTTATTGGGTTATTTTACGACGCTGTTTCAAGATCTAGGTTATTTAGTGTCTGAATGAAATGAAGGTGATAACGCCGGTGAAATGAGTCCGGGGTCCAGCACCGAAAGTTACCCAGCATTTGCTCGTATTGGGTTGAGGGAAAACCCCCGGAAAAGACCTCAACCAGGTAACTTGCCCCGACCGGGATTCGAACCCGGGCCACCTGGTTTCGCGGCCAGACGCCCTGACCGTTACTCCACAGGTGTGGACGTTAGGGATATATGCTGACGTTATATATGGTAAAGTCAACTGCCATTATAGAAGGGGCGCACTCAGCTGAGTGACTGTTTGGCCGGGATTCCGCAGTTAAGTGCACAGTAATCTGTACAGAATTAATACACTGCTAGCTATGAGAATGTTAAAGAATTGTTATTAATTTGTCCCACAGAATAATATCTGTAATATTGACAAATAATAATTGAGGAGAAAAATTCGCTCCGGCACCGGAATTCAAACCCGGGCCTTGGTTCTATGTACCAAGAGCTCTGACCACTGAGCTACGCCGATTTCAAGCCACAGCACCGGATCGAACTCTCCACCTTCAATGTTTCCATTTGTGGCCTGATTACAATTTAGGCATATATGTTGACGTTTTATGTCCAAGTCAACTGTCAATATACAAGGAGCGTACTCAGCTGAGTGACTGTTTGGCCGGAATTACGCAGTTAATTTTACAGTAATCTCTACAGAAATATGCACTGCTAGCTATGAGGATAATAAAGATTTTTTTATTAATTTGTCCTACAGAATAATATCTGCAATATTGACAATATTTGAGAAAAAAATTCGCTCCAGCGTTCGGCATCGAACCCGGGTCCTTGGTTTTTACTCCATGGACTATCTTACATCAGCTAATAATGTCTCGTGGAAAAGTGTCGGGCTACATAAATTTTAATTTCATAATGTAGCCAACTGTACAGAAAATAGGGGGTGTGCGTTTTATCTCAGAGAGTCGTCTGAGATACTAGTATCAGTAATGATAACGCAAATTCAATTAGGCCTATTTCATACTGTACCGATGATTTAAATAGGGCGAAAGATGACAGTGATTCTATTTCCGACAATCCTACAAGATGGATAATAAACTAATCCCCTCGCAATCATGTCCCTAAATGCATGATTTTTAGGAAACGAATTTAATGAAGGAAATCTTATATCACAAAAAATAATGACTTAAGCCCTTTTGCCCGACCACTGGAGATATGAAACCTAAATTCTTTACGATAGTGTGCAGAGAAGAAACACTGTAGTGGAAGATTCCGATTCTCGTAGCAAAATTTACATCTTTTTGAACATAGTCGGTAATATAAATACACATGCTACAGAATCACGACAGAACCAATATTTCTGCGACACAGTACCGAAGATTGAACTCTTCCATACAAAACAGCTCGCTACCACGTGCTCGCTGTGAAAGAGTAAAAAAATGCCGACCTGTCACCATGGATTCTGGTTGGCTGGTTTAATCGGTTGCCATGGCGACGCCTTGAACTGTTAATACCCTTCTAGTTATGTACAGACTGTAGTCAGCTGATTGAGTTTTTTTGTTTATAGTCATAGGTACGTAGGTATTGTTATTTGGGGTTAGAAGGCTAAGTTATTTGTGTTTTGGCTTTGATTTCTCTTTTCGGCTGAAATGCCATCAATTGAAAGCAAATTAACCAAACTCAATATGATTAACGAATCAAAGGATGTATTATTCGGTACCTTTTCAATTGCCAAAGTTTAAATAATAAATACCTACTATGAATTAGTCTTCTTCCTGAATACTTATCATATTGACATAATGTTGATTACTGAGACTAAACTTGCTCAAATCTAAACTTTTTCATATCTGGATATAAGGTATATAGAGCTGATCATCCCTCTGGAAGCAGAAAAGGTGGATCTGCAGTAATTATCAGAGCAGATTTGTGTCATAATGAACTTGCCCCAATTTTAGAGAATGAATTTCAAGAGTAGAGATAAAAATTGATAACACAGACTATCAAATAGGTTCAGTCTATTCTGCTCCGGACCAGCGTGTCACGCCCACTTTGATTTGGGGGATAGTTCATTAAATGAAATTCACATTCATATTAGGAGGTGATTTTAATAGCAAACACCCTAGATGGGGACCCAACGTAACCAATCCTCGAGACAATATGCTATATGATCAAATTTTTAAACTCAATTTGGAAATAGCATACCCTTTTGAACCTGCACATTATCCAGATTCAGGACATATGCCTGACTTGCTTGATTTCTTTATTGGTAAACAATTCCAACATTTTTGTAGTGTACAAATCTGGCTTTCAGGTAGTAGCTCCCTGTAAAGCAGGTTTGAATAATTTCAAGGAAAAATTGTTCCGAGGCCGGGTATCGGTCCCGGGACCCTTCGCTTAGCGCGCGAACGCTCTACCGACTGAGCTACCCCGGAACTATAAACGACACCGTCACAATTTTTCCTTTTATATCCACACAACTTACATGAGCTGACAAGACGCCAGAACTCAACAGTGAGTGCACACAAATACTGTGTGATTTTAAATTGTGGCTTTCTGTTAACGTACCTCCAGTAACGAATGTATTATACAAATCTGGCTTTCGATACCCGGCTCCGGAACAATTTTTCCTTGAAATTATTCAAACCTGCTTTACAGGGAGCTACTACCTGAAAGCCAGCCTGAATTGAGTTCAGATCATTTACCTGTTCTTCTGACTTTATCAGCAGCTATTCCGAATTCATGTAATAAATACACGCTCATAAGACACCCCTTTAACTGGAATTAATATGTATCTTGCCTTGATATATCTACTAACTTGAAGATACCACTAAAAATAAAAGAGATGTAGATATGGCAATAAATACACTTACCAATAATATTAAAACAGCTGCAAAAACGGCTTCTTCCAATAGTTTAAACTTATAATAATAATAATAATAATAATAATAATAATAATAATAATAATAATAATAATAATAATAATAATATTTATTAATACTATACACTTGAGCTACATTAGGCATTGCAGCCCGAAAGAGCAGAAGCTCGTGCTCGGGCGCAGTTCAGATCAGTTATACAAAATATATCACAAAATTACAAGAGTTCATTGAGCACAATCACATTAATAAATGGTAAAATACATACAGCATGTAATAACAGGGTCTATATACAAATAGAAAATACAGAAGTACATGAATATTAGAGTAACAATTTTAACTCAATTAGCTTAAACAATTAAATAATTAATCTGATTTGTTTCTTAAATCTATGTGTGTTAAGTGTACTTAGCTCAGGGTAAGCTCTAATTAATGTATTATATATTTTGGGTCCAAAATTTCTGCTGTGTTTTAATCCAGCAGTTGTGTGGCATTTGGGAGTATTTAGAAAGAAACTGTAGTTTTGTCTCGTCTGGTATTCATGAGGATCATATTTAAATTTATTGTGGTTTTTATGGAAGTAAATCAGCAATTTTTGTTTATAAATTTGTTCTAGATTTGATACGCCAAATTCCTGAAAAATTAATTTTGTTGGGTAATCAAAAGGTTTATATAGACAAATTTTGATAATTCTTTTTTGGAGCAGATTTAAAGGACGGAGAGTCGATTTTGCCATTCCTCCCCAACCTAAAATACCATACTGAATTATTGATTGAAACAGAGCTAAGTACACAGTACGCAGAACATAAACAGGCAAATAAGAGCGTAGAATGGAAAATTTGTGGATTGTTTTACGCAATCTGTTACACAGAAAGGAGATATGCTTGTCCCATTTTAAATATTGGTCAATAATAATGCCTAAATATTTAACTTGTGAGGATATACTCAAAGCGTTACATGAGCAAGTAGGTAGGTTACAATCATGTATAGTTATACTTATATTATTATTTATTTCTAGTTGCTCAAGGCCATGTGATGTTAATGAAAATGGTATTAATTTTGTTTTAGAAACGTTCAAAGAAAGCAAGTGAGCTACCAGCCATTCTTTAATAATATTAATACCACTGTTAGAATTTTGATAAGTTTCATTCCAACTCGAACCGCTAAATATAACCACAGTATCATCAGCATAAGAATACAGAGTACCAGAATATTTCTCAATGTCAATTTTAAGTAAATCGTTGATATATATTAAAAACAAAACAGGACCTAAAATCGTCCCCTGAGGTACACCTATATCAATGTTACGTGATTTACTAAGGTGATCATTTATTTTAGTTGCTTGAGTTCTGTTACTTAAGTAAGATTTAAATAATTTTAAAGCAATTCCATTAATTCCTAATCTATCCATTTTATTCAAAAGTATACTGTGATTGACCGTATCGAAAGCTTTTTGTAAGTCTAGAAAAATTCCTAGACATTTATTTCCTACATCTAATTCTTGAATTATTTTTGAGGTAACTGCCATAATAGCATCATCAGTGCACAAATTTTTTCTGAAACCAAATTGATTATCATTTAGTAGTTTATTTTTTTTCTAAAAATGTTATTAACCGTGTTTTTATACATTTTTCAAATACCTTAGAGAGACTGGGTAATAGTGAAATGGGTCTGTAATTATTAAGATTATTTTTGTCACCAGACTTGTGAATTGGTATCACCACAGCATGTTTTAGGGCTGAGGGAAATACACCTTGAAATATGCACAAATTAAATATAAAGGCAAGTGGTTTAGAAATAGCTTCGATAATAAGTTTCAGGGTATTTGTTGTAATACCATCAATACCAGGAGCCACATTATTTTTTAAACTGTTTACAATATTAATGATTTCACATTCGTTTACAGGAAACATAAACATAAACATAATCGAATTCGAAGAAAAACATTATTTCTACAATATATCTTACAGCTCCAATATGTGAAAAGATCAGCCAGGGCACTATGGCAAAGAACAAAATATCCTCCTCATAAGAAAAATTATAATAAGGCTACACAAGAACTAAAATTAGTCCTAAAAGAATTATACAGAAAGGCAACTGACAATCAGTTAAAATCCTTAGATTCAAAGGATAGCAGTCTATGACGTAAAACAAGAGAAATTACTAAAAAAACTGAAAAGATTCCACCACTAAAATATGACAATCAATGGCTCACAAGCCCGAATGATAAAACTGAGATATTTTACAAAATTTTGGAAAAACCAATTTAAAACTAATGACAACGAAGATAATATTACAATTAATTGATTAACTAGCGGACTTACTCATGTTAATTATGTAAGATTTGTGCGGCTTACAGCTGTTTCAGTGCTTTACGCACCATCCTCAGAGCCTACTAGATCTCGGCGTTATCTCGAACTTGTCTGCCTGTTATGTGGGTGTGTTTGATTGTTGAAAGGTGTTGAAGAGTGGAGTCAAATAGTGTGTGTGTACTAAAATTGATCTGTGTGTTGAGAATACGCCGATCACATAACCAATGCTAACCATACATACAATAACATAAATGCGGACTGGAAATCCTACACATACAATCCAAGAACCAAAAACTCAACACACTAGAACAATACGAATTATACAAACACACTAAAACACACCCCAATCAAATTTTCAACACACAGATCAATTTCAGTACACACACACTATTTGACTCCACTCTTCAACACCTTTCAACAATCAAACACACCCACATAACAGGCAGAGAAGTTCGAGATCTAGTAGGCTCTGAGGATGGTGCGTAAAGCACTGAAACAGCTGTAAACCGCACAAATCTTACATAATTAACACGAGTAAGTCCACTAGTTAATCAATTAATTATATTCAATTGTTAAAAGTAATGTACGCAAGATTCAAAATGGACACTATTACAACTTTAGAAGTGAATAATACTTTAGACCAGCCTCTACAACTGCCTCCAATTTGTAAACTATTCACTCCAGCTGAAGCCAGAAACACGATTAATAGATTACCCGCAAAAAAAGCCCCTGGGCATGACTATATAACACAACCTCTCCTCTTGCAACTGCCTAGAAGAACTATAGTACTATTAACACAGATATACAATGCAATGATACGCTTATCATATTTCCCTTCAACATGGAAGCAAGCTAATATTGTGATGATTCCTAAACCGAATAAAATTCGTACTGATCCATTTGACTACAGGCCTATAAGTCTTCTGCCTCTCTTTTCAAAAATATTTGAGCGTCTGTTATTACCTAGACTATTAACGCATCTAGAATCATTGTTACCAAATACTCAATTTGGATTCAGAAAAATGCATTCCTGTCCGCAACAATTACACAGGATTATTGACATAATTCTTGACACCTATGAAAAGAAACAAATCTGTTTGGTCTTTTCCTTCATACAGAGAAGACGTTCGATAAAGGGTCGCATAATGGACTCTTATTCAAACTAAAAAAAACCATCTTCCTGACATATACTACCGTTTAATTCAATCATTTCTTAGAAGACGAACTTATTCAGTAATAAACGAAGGTGTGCAGTCTCAGATTAGATATATTTCTGCAGGTGTACCTCAAGGGGGCATTCTAGCCCCTTTTCTCTATTTAATTTACACTCATGATATACCAACACCTAAATAAGATTCTCTAACTGTAGCTCAGTACGCTGATGACATTGCTGTCCTTAGCAAAGGAGATACTGGTGAACAAGTGACAACCAATCTGCAAAACTTTCTACAAGAAATTGAAATATGAAACAAAAAATGGAGAACAGTCATGAACACAAATAAGTCATCAACAGTAACATTCACATACCTCAAAAAAGAAAAAGCACTTCCATTATACCTCAACTGTTCACCAGTACCACAGCATGAAGAAGTACGATATCTTGGACTCATCCTAGACAGTCGCTTGACCTGGAATAAACATCTCACTTACACCCTCCAGAGATTAAGGTACAGACTTCATCGATTGAAAGCAATACTTTCCAGCTCTTGTCTTTCCCTTTCCAACAAAAGGTTAATATATGTAATGCTTCTCAAACCTATTTGGCTCTATGGATGTTCATTATGGGGATCGGCTTCTATAAGTAAAATCAAGTATATTCAAACATTCCAAAATCGGGCACTAAGGATAATCAATGGAGCACCATGGTACATAAGAAATGAAAAACTTCATTCAGATCTAGATCTAGCCAAAATAGAGACTGTAATTCATTCTTCCTACACACGGTTATATGCAACATTGTCAACACATTCTAACAGCTTAATCAACCAGATTCCTCGGAACTTGCCCCCTTCACGAACTGATCGTCGCCTCAAGAGGAAAAGAGACACTAATTTGTAGATACTTTGAGGAACGTTAATGGACGTCACCCTCTCCATAAGTTTAATATTGTTGAAATATTAATTATTTAAGCACAATTTATAGTACCAATGTACAAAAATTGTCAAATACATTAATTTTTTTTCAAGCATATTAACAAAAAATTATAAAGTAAACGAATAGAGAAAATATTTGAAATGTGTGAAGCTGTCGAATGATACCTCAGAACAAAGATTATGCATACGTTAGGAACACTTACTGGCGCAACATTAAGAAAGCAACCTTGATAAGTACCAATTCAAGTTCACAGTTAATATCACAATATCAACATATTATGTAGCTAGTGGGTCTGCTGCCAACATGAATTGCCACTTATAACTTTATGAAGAATTCACTAATATATATACGTTTCAGTTTTACTTGATCTATCCGTAAATTAGTGTAGTTATATATATTTTATTTGTAAGCTGAAGTTGACAATGTCAGAAGAACTGGCAGTGGCGGAGAAAAGCCAGCAAAAAATATTGCAGTTGATGAATTGGTATTAGATTATTAGGTAAAAATTCTGCTAGTCTTGCTGGTCTAGGACAAAAAGACCTGATGGCGTTGGAAAATAATCAATATTCCAATTTGTAGAGTAATTTGTAGGCTAATTGTAGCTTTGCTGACAATGCATGACTTCTATTCGTTTGTCTTCTTATGGCAGGTCCCACTATAATTAAAACACTTCAAGCTTTTCAGCACTTTATCTAAACCGTTCATTATAATGTTTAAACAGTGCTCCAATAAAGGAATAATTGTTCTTTCTCGATATAGTTAAAGCTCTTCTCACAACTTCTTCATCACTTCAATCGGAATCACTAAACAACACATTAAAAAAATAACTGAAATATTTTGTTTTGATTATCTGAGAAAGGTTGTCACTAGTAGGCCTAACGAATAGAGCGTTTATTCAGTGACGTCATTCAGCCAGTTCTCACCAGTCGCCCGACTCACTTCTATTTGTCACAGATTGTAGATCTTGCTCTGAAATGTTTGAAGTTAAAACAAATTATGTTCTTGACAGAAAGAAATAACATTAATTTAACATTTTAACAAGAAATTCTGTAGCATTTTAATATGGCAGTAAACACAATTATATCATATTATTAAATAGTTGTTTCTTATCCAAGTGTGCAGACAGTCAGAACAGGAATACAATATCGGCGGCCGAGTACGAAAGTGAAAAAAACTCAAAATGTAAAGTTTTGAGAAACCTGCATTTTGAAGCTTTCTGTAGCTGTGAAAATTCAAAGGCTCGTTGAACTTAATCCAAATTCAAATCATGTTTTATATACGTCGTAAGTTTCAAATTAGTGTATGTTAATTGGAATTTTCACATCAACAAGAAGGTGTAATTTCAGATGTACATAGTATTCTTACTGAGTATTGTGATTTTCAGTGGTTCAACTAGATACAGTATATATAATAATAGTTTTATGTGTCTCCTGAGCATTTTGTAAATATCAATAAGGCCATCGATATACTAATTTGTGGCTTTATGACACAAACACTGAAAATATGCTACATAGCATGCTCAATAGTCTATTACATACAGAATCGCCCGAAATATTAAAAAATAAATACAATTAATTTTGACTATTCGTCATTACATTCGTTCAAAACATTAAAAAAAAAAAAAAAGATTTTGTATGACTTTCAAATGGACAGCAAAAAATATACACTTGCATACGAATCTTTATCGCTATTAATAATGCCTTTCACTGAAAAGCCAATGAATGCAATGACACATGCTTAACGATCAAGTTTGTTTTGCTTCTTGCAGCCTACAACCCAGCGGCCTTTCGACCTCCCATGGCAGCGTTCATGGGTCCCATACCAGCTTCCACGCCAGCGACATTATTCGAAAAAGAAAAAGAAAACGAGGAAGCTTGCATGTTTGGACTACCATTCGTCAAAGAAGAAGAATATAAGAGATGTGCGAAGGGTGGCTGCTGTCCCCGTTTAAGAAATGAATTTCGTAGGTTTCGTCGTCTTTTTAAACGTATTACAAATTGTAAGTCTAAGAGCCAGTTTCAGATAGATCGCCCTCGCGTCTTTCTGTGTTTCCTTCCCCACTTGTTCATAGTTAAGAAATTCTGTTGCAGTAGTACTACATTATGTGCTCTCCTTAATGTTACCAACCATTAAAACTATCGTTTTGTTTGGCGGCCTTTTTCTTCATGTGCTAAAAATATGTCTGAATCTCACGCTCCGTCCCTTGGCTCCACTCAATGTGGCGATAATTAAGCGCGTGTGGTCGCATTTTCCACTTAATGCTTTTATATCCCGACAGGCACATCACGCTTAAAAATATTTGTTGCTATAATATTATGAATTAATCATTTTTATGGCCATGCAACAGGAAAGGAGTGTACGTTTATTCTTGGTTCGTATTTTTTTCACACCTCAGTCCCGAGAAATACCTTTCCCTCTAGCTGGCACTAGAGTGCACTGAAATTAATGTGTGAACGGAAACAGACTTACTGCAATATAAGCTCATGCATTTGCTTTGTTATCTTCAATGTAGTTGGTAATTACGAGTGCTCTAGAATTTTTAAAGCTTATGTGGCACTTTGTCTCAAACTAGATTAACAACTCCGTCTTATTTTGCCGTTTAATAAGGAAACATAATAAAAAGTTCGAACTATTTTTTCTCAACCCAATGTTTGGCGGTAAAATCATGACCACTTAACCAAGCCGAACAATCGAGTGCTCAGGCTAACATGGTTCTATCTACTGTTTTGTAAATTTTAGCGGAGAGCGCTTTTAAAGTTTGTTTAGAAGTAAAATGAAAATGGAAAACATTTTTAATGATCACTAAACCGCGGGAGTGCGGGCCCTTTACCGTCAAGTTAAGTATGACTGGAGCGTTCCGTGGCGAGTGTAATGAACTCTCAGGTAAGCAACTCACTGTGTGTACTTCGGAAGTACAGTCTTCAGTATATGAATTGCATACATATAATAATCATACATTTCGTACTTATGTAATTGATGCGATGTCGATGGAATTTTGCAGTCCGTGCGCCAGACAAGTTAAATGCACCATGTTGGAATACCGCTCTTTAAGTTGTTTTGCTGCCTTAATAATATATGGAGCTGCATCAGTGAAAAAAAGAAGTACATTATTATATTTAATCCTTTCCGGCCATAAAAAGCGCACAGCCTTATAAAAAACTTGGACAATAGTTGCATGGTTTACCTTTTCCAGTTTCTCTTAAGTTAGCACAAATTTCTTCCCTACATAGGTCTCGGAAAGTATACCGACCACCACATTTGCCACATATCTACCACTGACGTCTGCAGACTCATCAACTGAAACCCATATATTTTCTGATCGTTCAGGCTTTCTCGAATTTTGGCAATCGTATTCTGGTACGAAATTGTAAATATTCTTTACGTATTGTTGCTTCTCCTGGAATATGTTTATTTGTGTATTTTTCCAGAAATGATCTAAAGTGGGGGTTGTCTAAAGTTCTGAATGGATTGTTTGTGTGTACCAACATGTCACGTAAGTCTATATTGAATTGCGACCGACTATTTGAACTCGATTGGTTCTTGTTTGAATTGCGTTCAACATTTTCCTTTTGTCCTTTACTATCACAGTGTCTTTCAAAATAGTACTTCTTAGTTCGTAAGAATCTGAAATTACACACAACACATACAACACTTTCTCCTTCTACAAGGACATCATTTTATTTTTACTAACATTTCTAATATTAACCTGCCTATACCTTTGCCTTAAAGGTTGTGAACCGAAAACACCGTTTGCAAGACTGGAGTTCGATGATACTGGCGTAAGATACAAACAAATCACTTTACTAGGTATAGGAGGGATGAAAAGTAGTTCATCCATTTACGTAAACTACGAAATATCGCGATTTTGAGTTTGATAATTGTCATTAGGTTTTTTTTAAATCAAAATACAGTACAGTATTAACAATGTGTGTTTTTACTCACGAACGGAACTTTCCATGCGGACGTATTCATTATGCAGTGCATATTATACTGTATAAAGCACATTAACGTACAATATAGAGAATGAAGTTAAATTGAAAAATAATCATAATATGGATATTTAAACACATATTTTAAAGTGATGGCCGTTAATTTCTATACAGGTTTCAGTTCTTTTTTGCATATTATCGCACATAGAGTATTATACCTAATTCCAATCACCAGTTTCGTCTTTCGTACTAGTAACTCATGTTGAAATAATTCTGTACCTACTCTATAAAAGAGTACCTTACGTACTGTAAATTCAATCTTCACTTCTGCCCGATCCGAAAAGATAAAATTATTCAGACATGCTATCTACTGTCCGTCCAAGTGGTTTTGTCGCAGGGTCGTAGAAAGGTGGGGAAATCACGTGACAGTTAATTACTTAACGTGGCCCTTTTATTTAAGTTATTTTAAACAGTTGTATAATATTACGTACACGTCAAATTTCTAACAGAAATTAATGTTTTCAGAAAAGAGCTAAGACATCCCAGCCACAAAGGGACGGGCAGAAGTGGGTGGGGGAAACCGGAATGCGATATAGGCAAACGGGCGACAGTACCTGTGTGAGAATATGATTGAATATTGAAAGCGAACATATTTCTGGAACGTACTATACTCACTAACTCAATACTGTTTGCTTACTATGACCGTAAGGCGACTTTGACTTTATACGCTTGGTTCTGTGTGGAGAACGGTTGGAAGTTTACTAGTAGAGGGGGTGGGAGTGAAGTACATTCAAAAACTCAGGTACAATAAAAATTGAAGTAAAAATAAAATGATGTCCCTGCATAATAGCCTAAATATATCGCGTCCGAATTGTTCCACTAAATTATTTAGTATTGCACTTCGTGAACGAGTTGTTTTAGGCATTGCAATATGTGTCATTTCACACACGCAACTCTACAATCTGACAGCTAAACACACTCTGAATGTTTCGGGTTCGATGCACGGAACAGTACGGCGAAAGGCAAGAGAGACTTACGTCATACTCAATACCCGTCTGCATAGTCAACTGCAATCGCCGTATTAGGGCCCGCACGCCCGCGGTCTAATGATCACACTGCTCTGTTAGCTTCGTAATGACTTGTTTGTTATTCGGGAACCTAAAATGGTCGGAACAATATTACGTTATATTGTACTGAGCTGAAGGCTATATGTGCGTTACAAATAACTTTACTACGCGCTTAACTTTTGATTCCTTTTCAAACTTCACTTTTATGATTTAGTTATTGTTAATAGTTTGATGACGTACACATTGACTACTTACTTAATATACTGCATTTATCCTTTTCATTACATTAACTAACAGTCAGTTTATTACGACGATTTAAACTCAGAATTATATTGCATTTTAGGTGGACACGAAGACAGCGAGACGTCGAGCAGTCAAGACAAGGACGAGACAGAACGAAGCATAATCACATTGTGGAGCAAGATGAGTCGCTATGAAGGTACAGTAATTCTTTACATCATGAAGTGGTGGCGCTATCATCTACGAAAAATTTCGATTTTTACTGTAAATAAAAGAATAAGGATAAATTAATTTCAATCTTTAAACGGAATTAAAAAAATTACCAATACTTTTAGTTCATTTCATTCAATTTATTTTCTTTAAGGGTACATGTGCGTTAGAAGTAACTTTAATACCCGCTTCAACTTTTGATTCCTTTTCAAGCTTCACTTTTATGATTTACTTATAGTTAATAGTTAGATAACGTACATACTGTCTACTTAATATGATACCTATTTATCCTGTTCATTACATTAGCTAACATTCAATTTATTACGACGAATTAAAATCAGAATTGTGTTGCATTTCAGATATGGCCAAACGGATTCACAAGGAGCTCATGCATGAAGTCAACCCGACGTCCAGCGGTCGCCATCTGGGCAGAAATGCAAGCACGATGACTTTGAGCACTGAAGAAGGTAGGTTACAGTAATTTTATTGTTTACATCCTGAAGCGGTGGCGCTTTCAGCTGCGCACAAGTTGGATTGCTGGTTGCGAAGAATAGATTTATGGAGTAGTGCCATTCAGCCAGTTGGCCCAAACCGCTTGTTAAATTTTGTCACAGTTCGTAGAACCTGCTGTTAAATATTTGAATTGACTTCTTTACAGAAAGGAAGAACATTAATTTAACACGCAATTTTCTAGTTTTTAATATGGTAGTAAATATAATGCTAAAATAAACGACAAAATGCAACTCGAAACGAATGATATTTATTATTACATTTTATATCCCAGTGTGCAGGTAGTGAGGACAGGAATGCGGTAGCCTATTGTGCCTGTTGCCTTTTTTTTTTGTCTGTCGTTTACACATATACTTTAAAAGATTATACCGCATCCACAACAATGAAACGTAGTAAGTCATTGAAAAACATAATTAAAAATAACAAATGGACTTCCAACTACAAAATGGACTATTGAGCACTTTACAGGGACCGGATTTATAGGTTTTACCGTTTTCCCCCTTACTTCTGAACTCCCAATTACTTCAATACTTTTCCGAAACATGATCCTAGGTGTCATATATGTGAATTCTGTTGAACCTAAATAATACCTCAATCGGACCTTAGTACCTACAAGAAACTAAATCATAGTTCATAAGGATTATCTTGCATTTACTGCGTTATATATTGATTTCTTTTCAATTTTGAGAGACATATCAATACATAGAGAGGGGGGGAGAGGGAGAGAGAGAGAACACCCTCCACAAGGAGGAGGCTACCTCAATCCCTAAGGCAAAATCTGTACTTAGCAGCGACATGTAGGTTATGGCTCCTTTGCTTTCCTCAAGGCACATATCAGTGACGTTTCAAAAATATATTGAGTACTTGGAATCTTCGTCGCCACAACTGAAAGATGCCATTGGTGTCATTGACTCGCTTCTACAGAAACTAGTACAGTGGGTGAAGTCGTGATTTTAAAACTGAAGAAACTATTGCATAGGAATCCAGTTCATATAGAACGCCTGAAATGTGCAAACATATGTACCAGTAACTTTAAGTATTTGTCAGTGTAGACCAGACGTCTCCAAAACCGTACTCGCGAATAAGCCCCTGAACGGAACCGAAGCCAGTACGTAACGAGCGCGCTCCGCCTCACCCATCTCCACCTGTACTGTACTCAATGTTTATGCGCAAACGAAGAGCAGTGGCGGACTGCCATTATCATTGTGTTGGTCGGCGTGTTCCACCGTTTCACAACGTCTTCTAATCATGGACGTAGTGCATTCAAGGATGAAGAGGATGAGAAATTTTTTTGTGTTAGTGGGGAGAATGTGAAATGCTTAATTTGTTCGAAAATTCTTAAAGGTGTGTTAAAATTTAACATGCGACGACAATACTCGATTCTTCACAAAGAATATCATAGAATTACAGGCATGCTGGACATGTGAAAATAATTTATTTTGGGGCTATCTGCATAACTGTTGGTTATACATACATAATAATCAGTATATTACAATACGTTTACACTCAGTTCCGCACGACATACTTATAGATTTTTTGTTTAATTTTAGGTGAAATGCTTAGACCTACAAATATTTTGATAAATATAAAACAAGAAAATACAAACACAAATCTCACACGTGTCCTCAGTCTTAAAAAAAAAAAATCTTCTTGCTAGCTATGTTGGAAAATCAATGAAGCCCTTTAGAGAAGCATAATTTGTAAAATCGTGCATACAGAACGCTACTAAAATACTGTGTCCAGAACAAAGTCAAAGTTTAAGAAAATTAAATTGTTTCCAATTACAGTTCAGAGAAGGAATTTCAAGATTGTAAATGTAATTGAATCTGAAGTCGAAACCACAATTAACCAGTTTGTAGCTTACTCAAATGCATTGGACGAAAGCACAGATAGAAATGACGAAGCTTACCTAGCCAATTTCATCCGAGGAGTTAATGAACATTGTACTGCGTCTGAATGTCTTCTAGATGTAATTACAAAATACAACTGGAGAAGATCTTTTCCAAGCACTGAAAGGCACCATAGAACAGAAGAGGTTGAATTTGCAATGACTTGTGTCAATAGCAACAGAAGGGGCTCCAGTTTCATAGTATGTCAAAATAATATATACAAAAGTATGATATTTCTTATTCTTTTGATGTTATTATTTGTAAACATAAGTAGACCGTTGACGCGATCACTCATCTGTTGAGGTACGAGTCTCTTCCCCTTCTCTAATCTTACAGCACACTGTGTTCGGGGGGCAGCATCGAGAACATGAATGACGATACGCTCTTTGGAGACCCCTGGTGTTCAAACATGTACACTTAGCGGCAAAAAGAATGGGCCGGCCGACAATTTCTAAGTTCCAGAAACATAACATTGCGCATGCTCGTCTCGTCAAAGCCGTAGTTCACTAGGTAACACATATTAAACCATTTAAATTTGCTGTATTTTGTTTATGAGTCTAAAATATCTAATAAAATCGAATGGCGGGTTGATTCTAGATAAACCAGGGCCCTTGAAGAGTGAAATAATAAAATTGATAAATACAAAATCAACCGGAGCGAATATGAACAGGAAAACCATGTATTATGCCGAACTGATATTAACAAGTCACAGTAGCATACGTCGTTACGGCATTGGTCTATTGAACAAGTGGATTTTAGTAGCTCAAGTTCCGAATCTCCCCCAATCTTCTTTTTTTAATTACTAATTTGCCATCATATGTGTCTCGCAAAGCTATAATTATGTGGCGATATCTCTTAGAATATGCCCAAACTCTAATAAATAATAAACCTCCCTCTTTCTTTCAAGGAATACTGGTATCTGTTAATACAACGGAAAACGATATCCAGA
This sequence comes from Periplaneta americana, assembly GCF_040183065.1. NCBI lineage: Eukaryota > Metazoa > Arthropoda > Insecta > Blattodea > Blattidae > Periplaneta > Periplaneta americana. Next base: position 68,129,087 of record NC_091118.1, read on the forward strand.
AGCAACACTTTTCTTCCAGCAGGATAATCATCCCATACACACCGCCAACCGGATTCAAAGATGGTTTACGAGGAGGCGTAATGTCGACCCAGTCGACTGTCCTTCAAATTCACCAGATATGAATCAGTTTCAAAATTTGTGGGTTGCAGTCAAAAGGATCCTATGCTCTAATTGGACAAAACAACCACCCGTTCGGACACCTGAGGAATTGTGGGACAGAGTTCTAGATGCGTGGGAGGAGGTGGCCAAGAATTTAGACCTATTCCATAATCTTGTGGACTCCATGCCGCGCAGAATGAGGGCAGTTATTTACGCAGGCGGTTTGTGGACGAGATACTAGTCCCCATCACAGGCCTTGTTTTGTTAATATATTAAAAAATTGTTTGATTTTGTTAATTTAATTATTTATTTGTGTTTGATATGCGTCCGGTTTTTTAGAATGTGAAACAAATATTTTTGTTTATACAGACCAGGTCTCACCTATTAATATCCCACGGGTGATGGGCAATAATATTTTTACAAGGCAGGTATAACGAAGTTTGTTAACAAATGCCATTTCAAGTTTAAACTAATAAATTAAGTAAAAGTTAAAATAAAAACATAATACTTTTACCGTACCGGGAAGCGAACTCACAACCTCTGGTACGGATGTCAGACTTCTTACCACTGGACCACACACTGCTCGTAAGGTGTACTACATTATAGATGGACGACTTTCAATGAAGAGACACCACAGCAATGCCTTGCAGTGGGTTACGTTTACCCGAATGAACCGCGCAATAGAACTTAGCATTTCTATCGACCAAGATTCGGCCCATTCTTTTTGTCGCAAAGTGTACAAAATGTTTTTGCATGACTAGCTTACGAATTCTCTTCCTATTAATATGACATTCAATGCAAGACAGTGAATGCACGCTTCACGATCAAGTTCATCTTGCTCTTTGCAGAAATTCTGTTTGTGGACTACGAAACAGGTGAGGAAACCAGAGTAGAGAAGGAGGAGAAAGAGGAGAAGAAGGAGGAGGAGGAGGAGGAGGAGGAGAAGGAGAAGGAGAAGAAGACGGAGAAAATGAAGGAGACAAAGGAGAAAAAGAAGAAGAGGAAGGAGAAGAAGGAGAAGTGTGGTATTTTCCTTAGCTTATTTTGTTGTTGTTTGTGTTTGTATTGTGTCCCTATTGTCATCGCATTGCTCCTATTGTTCCCGTAATCACCTTTTTCTCTTCCAATTCCCCATGCTCTCTTCCATGTAGAAGTAGTGATTTTTAAGTGTACGAGGTGTGACAATTAAATACGATACCAGCATCTCCTATTTCGCAGCCATATGGGAGGAGGTTGGTACTGGAATGTGGTTGACATCGATCCTTTCGTAGCAACCATCTTTCGTTTCGTTCTTCTGCGTGTTGCCAATTCAGCGGTTTTTCCGCTGGATCTAGTGTTTTAAGTGTTAGCGTAGAGCAGTAATGTCTGAGTTGTAAGCTCCGAAACCGGTTGTGGTGCTAGAGTCGTCCAGTCGGAGCGTGAACTTGCTTATGTCTCTGGAAGCACCGGAGCAAGCAACGAGTTATCGTGGAGCGCTCCGCTCCGTTTAGGCTGTGTCTGACAACGATGGCGTAGAGGGTAAAATTTATGAAAATTGTATTGTTCATATAGGGATTTAGCGTTTTTTAACACTCACAGCTGCAAAATAATCTTATTTTTACATTGATAGTATAGCAATTTCGCAGTTTTTCTACTGTATTTTAGCGGGGTTTTAAGAATCGACTTAGCAACACTGGCTCTGTCTCCTTTAGTTTGCTTTTGAGCCTTGGTTCTAGAGTACGCCGTTTCATGGTAGTGTCGCGATCATGGTTGACATTAAAGTCGAGCATCGAATTCCCCAAATTCTGCTTGTATTTCCCATTCTCTTTGTATTAATCTTGTTCTGCTTGCATACTCCTATTCTCCTTATATCTCCCGTGTTCTTCTCGTATTTTCCCAATTCTCATCGCATTCCCCCTACTCTTCCAGTAATCACCATCTCTTGAAATTCCCCATGTTCTCCTAGTTTTCCCTTGTCCTCCTTGTATCTCCCGTTTTCTCCTCTTATTCCCCGTATTCTCTCGTATTTTCCCCATTCTCCTCGTATTCGCCGTATACTTCCCGTTATCTCCTTCTTCGCCTCGTAATCCCCTTCTTCTCTTCGAATTCCCCATGCTCTCATTATATTTCCTATGTTCTCCTTTTATTTTCTTTGTTTCACTTCCATTCCCCTGGTTCTACTTGCTTTCCACATGTTGTTCTTATATTACCTTTTCTCCTTTTATTTCCCATGTTATACTTGTATTTCCCTTGCTGTCCTTGTTTTCTCCTTTCTTTCCATCCGCCTCTCTTGTTCTCCTTGCATTCCCTTCGTTCTCCACGTATTCCGTTTTTCTCATTTTATTTCCCTTTCCATTTCTTCTCTTTGAATGTCATATGCATTCTTTCAATTCACCTTGTTCTCTTTGTATACCCCGTTTTCTCAATGCATTGCCCCTTTTCTGCATTTCTTCTTGCATTCTCATTGTTTCCATTTTACTTCCGTTGTCTACCTTGCATTTCCCTTGTTTTCCCCGAATTTCCCTTGTTCTTCTCGCATTCTCTTTGTTTTAATTGCATGCTCCTTCTTCTCCTTGCATTATCCTTATTTTCCCTTCTATTCCCTTTGTTTTCCTTTTATTAAAACTGTTTCCCTTGTATACACTTGTTCTCTATGTATTCCTTTAGTTGTCCTTACATTTCCCTTATATTTCCTTTGTTCTTGCTATTACTTTCTAATCCAGTTATTTCGCCTGTTCTCCAGGTATTCGCTTTAATTTCCAGGTATTCCTCCTTGTTCTCCAGGTGTTACCCTTATTCCCAGATATTAACCTTGTTCCCCTGATATTACACTTGTCCAGTAGCTATTAAATTGTTGTTAGGGATTCCACTTGTTCTCCTTGTATCTCCGTTGTTCTTCTCTTATTCTCCCCTAATTTCCAAATATTCCTCTTGTTCTCCTTGTATTATATCCCTGTTCTTTACGTATGCCTCTGTTCTCATAGTATCCTCCTTGCTGTTATTGCTTACCCCCCAATCCCACTACTATTTTCCTCCAATTCTCTTTACTCTTCTCGTCTTCCCATATTCTCCATGTTTTCTCCTCGTAGGCCTATCTCCCATCTTCTATTCGTAACCCCCCGTTCTACTCGTATCCTCCTGCTCTCCTTATAAGCCCCCTAATCCCCTCGTATCTCCCTGTTCTTGCATTCCCCTGTTCTCCTCATATATCTTGTGTTCTCTTTATGTCCCCCTGCTCTCTTGCTATTACACTGTTGTCCTCGTAGTCTCCTTGTTCTCCTGATATTCCCTTTTCCTCCTTGTATGTCTCCTTTTCTCCCGTTTGTTCTTTTCTATACCTCTAGTTATCCTTATACAGCGATTCTCCTCACTGTATTCTCCTTGTTCTCCCTGTATGCTGCTTGGCCTGCTCGTATTCTCCTTGTGTGCTCTATTTTATACACCTTCGTTTTGTATTCCACTTTTCTGCTTGTATTCTCCTTTCTCTCATAGTACTCTCTCCTTGTATTTTGATTTCTCTCTATATACTCCGATGGATTCCCCTTATCCTGCTTGTATTCCCTTTTCTCTCCTTGCACTCACATAGTTCTCCCTGTACTCCAAGTGTTCTGCTTGTATTCCTGTCCCCCTTCCCTTTTTTCTCCCCATTTTTTCCCTTTCATTTTCCTTGCATTCACATTATTTTGTTTTCCATCTTCTTGTTTTCATTGTAGGCTATGTCCTTTTCCTCCTTCAATTTATCTTTTCATCTACATCTCCTTTTCTCCTCGTTCTCCTTGTATTAACTTTTCCTTCTTGAATTCCTCTTGTTTTCTTTTCCTTCCATTTGTTTTCTTGCAGACCCCTTATTGTCCTTATATTCGTCTTGTTCGCTTTGCATTTCTGTTCCTATTCCAGTCTCTCCCGTTTATCCTTCCCTTTTCCTTTATTCCTTTTCACTAATCCTGTTCTCCTTGCATTCCCCTCCTTTTTCTTCTTGTATTTCTCTTATTCTCTACGTATTCCATTTTCTCGTATTTGCCTTATTCACCGTCACCTACACTTACATTTTCATTCTACTGGCTTCCCTTGTTTTCTTTGCGTTCTCCTTGTTTTCATTGTCTTCCCTTGTATTCCTAATATTCCCTTTGCTGTCCTTCGAACGATTTACTCTCCTTCTATTCCTCTTGTTATTCTTGCATTCACCTTCTTGTCCTTCTAATTCCTTCTTCGCTTAGATTTCAACTTGTTCTCCTTGTACTCCACTTAATCTCCTTCAATTGCCTGTATTCTCTTGCATTCCCTCTGTTCGACCTGTATTCCCATAGTTATCTTTGTATTCCGCTTGGCTTTCCTGCGTTCCTCTTTTTCTTTTTGTAGTTCCCATGTTAACCTTGTATCCAGGTTGCTCTCTTAGCATTCCGAATATTTCCCTGTTTTCCGTCTGCTATTCCTGTATGCCGCTTGTTGTCATTGTATGTCCCTTGTTATTCCTGTATTCTCCTGGTATTTATCTTGTTTGTTCTGCTTGCATTCCCCTTGTTCTCCCTGGACTCTCCTATTTCTCGTGTTCCTCTTTTGCTCCTTGCACTCCCACGGTTCTGTTTGTATTTCACGTTTTCTGCATGTATTCATTCCGTTCTGTCTCATTCCATTCCTCTTCTTCACTTTCTATTCTTTGTTTACTAGTCTCTTTCCATTTCTCTCCACTATTCCCATCTTTCTTCTTTTCTTCATCTTATTCGTTTTGCATCTCGATGTTATCATTGCATGTCTTTTACCTCCTTGTATTATAATTTTTCTCCATAACTTCAGAATTTTACCTTCGTCTTTCTCTCCTGCTTGTATTACTGTTCTTATTCTTGTATTGTTCTTGTTTTGTTTCTCTTTCATTTGTACTCCTTGGATTCTGCTTTCTGTCATTATATTCGCCCTGTTAGCCTGATTTTCCTTAATTCCTCCTGTTCTCGTAGTATCCCGCATTACTACTCGTAAGCTCCCTTTTCTTCCCGTAGGCCTATTCTCCTTGTTCACCATGTATTCTCCTTGTTCTCATTACATGGTGCCTACTCTCCTTGTAATCTCACATTTTCTCCTCTTATTCCATATTATCGCGTATTTTCTCTGCACTCCTCTCACACACCGTATTCTCCCCGTATTTCCCCAGATCTCCTCGTATCACACTATTCTCCTCGTATTCCTCTGTTCTCTTCGTATCCTCTCCTGTTCTCCTCCCGTTCCCCCGTTCTTCTAATAATACATTTATTCACCTCGTTTTCTTCAAATTCTCCTTGTATTTCCCTTTTCTTCTTGTATTATTCTTCTTCTCCTTGCATCCTCCGATTCTCCTTATATCTCCCGTATTCTCCTCATATTTTTCCTAATCTCCTCGCATTCCCCCTATTCTTCCGGTAAAGAAATTCTTCTCTTAAAATTCCACATGTTCTCTTCGAATTCTCCATGTTCTCCTATTATTCTTGGTCTTCTCGTATCCCCCGTATTCTCTCTTATTTTCCTCATTTTCTTCTCATTCACCCTATTCTTCCCGTTATCTCCTTCTTCGCCTTGTAATCCTCTTGTTCTCTTCGAATTCCTTATGCTCTTCTTGTATTTCCTATGTTCTCCTTTTATTTTCCATGATCCCCTTCTATTCCCCTGGTTCTATTTGCATTCCCTTGTTCTCCTTGTATTCCCTATGTCTTCCTTGTATTTCCCTTGGTGTCCCTGTATTTCTCTTCCACTCTCTGTATTTTCCTTCTTCTCCTTGTAATTCCCTGGTTCTATTTGCATTCCCCATGTTCTTCTTTTACTTCCTTTCTTTCCTTGTATTCCCATTATTCTCCTTGTATTTCACACACTCTCCTAGTATTTCCTATGTTCTCCTTTTATTTTTATTTTTCCCTTTTATTCCCCTGGATCTACTTGCTTTCCACATGTTGTTATAGTATTTCTCTTGTTCTCCTTGTATTCTCCATGTTCTCCTTGCATTTCCCTTGTTGTCCTTGTATTTCTCTTCCTCTCTTTGTATTTCCCTCCTTCTCCTCGTATTCCTCTGATTGTAGTTGCTTTCCAGATGTTGTTCTCTTACTCCCCTTCTTCTCCTTGCATTCCACATATCCTCCTTCTATTTTGCTTGTTGTCCCAAGTATTTCTTTTCTTCTCCCTGTATTTCTCTTCTGCTCCTTCTATTCCCCTGGTTCTATTAGCGTTCCCCATATTGTTCAAGTATTTCCCTTGTTCTCCGTCTATTCCGCATGTCCTCCTTCTACATTCATTGTTGTCCGTGTATTTCTCTCCTTCTCACTGTATTTCCCTTCATCTTCTTGTATTCCCGTGTTTCTGTTTGCATTCCAAATGTTGTTCTTGTATTCCCCATGTTCTTCTTGCATTTCCCATGTTATCCGTGTATTTTTCTTCTTCTCCCTGTATTTCTCTCCTTCTCCTCGTATTCCCCTGGTTGTAGTTGCTTTCCCATGTTGTTCAATTATTTCTCTTGTTCTCGTTGCATTCCCCATGTCCTCCTCCTATTTCCCTTATTGTCCTTATATTTCTCTCTTTCTCCCTTTATTTTCATTCTTCTCCTTGTATTCCCCTGGTTCTATTTGCATTCCCCATATTGTTCTTGTATTCCCCATGTTCTCCTAGCATTTCCCTTGTTTTCTGTGTATTTTTCTTCTTCTCCCTCTATTTCTCTCCTTTTTCTCGTATTCCCCTGGTTGTAATTGCTTTCCTCATGTTGTTCATTTATTTCTCTTGTTCTCCTTGTATTCCCCATGTACTCCTTCAATTTCCCTTGTTGTCCTTTTATTTCTCTTGTTCTCCCTCTATTTCCCTTCTTCCCTTGTTCTATTTGCATTCCCCATATTGTTCTTGTATTTCCATGGTCCTCATTGTATTCCCCATGTCCTCCTCCTATTTCCCTTGTTGTCCTTGAATTTCTCTTCTCATACCTGTATTTCCCTTCTTCTCCTTCTATTCATCTGGTTCTATTTGCATTCCACATATTGTCCTTGTATTCCCCATGTCCTCCTTTTATTTCCCTTTTTGACCTTGTATTTCTCTTCTTCTCCTTGTATTCACCTGGCTCTATTTGAATTCCCCTTATTGTTCATATATTTCCCTTGTTTTCCTTCTATTCCCCATGTTCTACTTCTATTTCCTTTGTTTTCCGTGTATTTCTCTTCTTCCTCTGTATTTCCCTTCTTCTCCTCGTTTTCCCCTGGTTGTAGTTGCTTTCCCCATGTTGTTCTCTTATGTCCCTTGTTCTCCTTGTATTCCTCATGTCCTCCTTCTATTTCCCTTATTGTCCCTGTATTTCTCTTCTTCCCTCTGTATTTCCCGTGTTCTTCTTGTATTCCCCTGGTTCTATTTAAATTCCCCATATTTTTCTTGAATTTAGATTGGTCTCCTTCTATTTCCCTTGTTGTCACTGTATTTCTCTTCTTCTCCTTGTATTCCCCTTGTTGTATTGAATTCTCCATATTGTTCTTGTATTCCCTATGTTCCTCTAGTGTTTCTCTTGTTGTCCGTGTATTTCTCTTCTTCTCCCTGTATTTCCCTTCTTCTCATTGTATTCCACTGGTAGTATTTGCATTCCCCATACTCTTCTTGTATTCCCTGGTTCTAATTCTATTCCCCATGTCCTCCTTCTACTTTCTTTTTGTCCCTGTATTTCTCTTCTTCTCCATGTATTTCCCTCCTTCTCCTCGTATTCCCCTAGTTGTAGTTGCTTTCCCCATGTTGTTCTCTTACTTCCCTTGTTCTCCTTGTATTCCCTATATCCTCCTTCTATATCCCTTGTCCCTGTATTTCTCTTCTAATCCCTGTATTTCCCTTCTTCTCCTTGTATTACCCCGGTTCTATTTGCATTCCCCATATTGTTCTTGTATTCCCTATTTCCTCTAGTATTTCTCTTGTTGTCCGTGTATTTCTCTTCTTCTCCCTGTATTTCCCTTCTTATCGTTGTATTCCCTTTTTTCTATTTGCATTCCCCCTACTGTTCTTGTATTTCCCTTATTCTCCTTCTATTCCCCATGTCCTTATTCAACTTCCGTTGTTGTCCTTGTATTTCTCTTCTTCTCCCTGTATTTCCCATCTTCTTCTAGTATTCCCCTGATTCTATTTGCATTCCTCATGTTCTCCTTTTATTTCCCTTCTTCTACTTGTATTCCCCATGTCCTCCTTCTATTTCCCTTGTTGTCCGTGTATTTCTCTTCTTCTCCCTGCATATTCCTCCTTCTCCTCTTATTCACCTGAATCTATTATCATTTCCCAAGTTGTTCTTGTATTTTTATTTCTTGTCCTTGTATTCCCCATGTCCTCCTTCTATTTCCCTTTTTGCCCTTATATTTCTCTTCTTCTCCCCGTATTTCCTTTCTTCTCCTCGTATTCCTCTGTTTCTATTTGCATTCCCCATATTGTTCTTGTATATCCCTCCTTCTACTTTTTTCCCCATGTCCTCCATCTATTTTCCTAGTTGTCCTTGTATTTCTTATCTTCTCCCTGTATTTCTCTCCTCCTCCTCGTATTCCCCCGTTTCTATTTGCATTTCCCATTTTGTTCTTGTATTTCCCCGGTTCTCCTTGTATTCCCCATGTCCTCCTTCTATTTCCCGTGTTGTCCTTCTATTTCACTTCTTCTCCCTGTATTTCCCTTCTTCTCCTTGTATTCCCTTGTTTCTATTTGCATTCCCCATACTGTTCTTGTATTTCCTTTGTTCTCCTTGTATTCCCCATGTCCTCCTTCCATTTCCCTTGTTGTCCTTGTATTTCTCTTCTTCTTCCTGTATTTCCCTTCCTCTCCTTGTATTCCCCTGGTTCTATTAACAATCCCCATATCGTTGTTAAATTTTCCTTCATTTCCTATTCCCCATGTCCTCCTTCTATTTCCCTAGTTGACCTTGTATTTCTCTTCTTCTCCCTGTATTTCCCTCCTTATCCTCGTGTTCACCTGATTTTATTATCATTCCCCATGTTGTTCTTGTATTTCCCTTCCTTTCCTTGTATTCTCAATGTCCTCCTTCTATTTCCCTTGTTGTCCTTGAATTTGTCTTCATCTCCATGTATTTCCTTTCTTTTGCTTGTATTCTCGTGTTTCTATTTGCATTCCAAATGTTGTTCTTGTATTTCCCTTGTTGTCCATGTATTCCCCATGTCCTTCTTCTATTTCCTTTGTTGTCATTGTATTTCTCTTCTTCCCCTTGTATTCCACCGATTCTATTTGCATTCCCTATGTTGTTCTTGTATCTCCCTTCTTCTCCTTGTATTCCCCATATCCTCCTTCTATTTCCCTTGTTGTCATGGTATCTCTCTTCTTCTCCCTGTATTTCTCTCCTTGTCCTCGTTACCCCTGTTTCTATTTGCATTCCCCATATTGTTCTTGTATTTCCCTTGTTCTCCTTATATTTCCCATGCCCTCCTTCTATTTCCCTTGTATTTCTCTTCTTCTCCCTGTATTTCTCTCCTTCTGTTTGTATTCCCCTGGTTCTATTCGCATTCCAAATGTTGCTCTTGTACTTCCCTTGGTCTCCTTGTATTCCCCATGTCCTATTTCTATTTCCCTTGTTGTCCTTGTATTTCTGTTCTTCTCCCTGTATTTCCCTTCTTCTTCTTGTTTTCCCCTGGTTCAATTTGCATTCCATACATCGTTCGTGTTCCCCATGTTCTCCTTGTATTTCCGTTGTCCCTGTATTTCCCTCTTTCTCCTCGTATTCCCCAGGTTGCAGTTGTTTTCCCCATGTTATTCTCTTATTTCCCTTGTTCTCGTTGTATTCCCCATGTCATCCTTCTATTTCTCTTGTGTTCCCTGTATTTCCCTTCTTATCCTTGTATTCCCCTGGTTCTATTTGCATTCCAAATGTTGTTCTTGTATTTCCTTGTTCTCCTTTTATTCCCCATGTCCTCCTTCTATTTCCCTTGTTGGCCTTGTATTTCTCTTCTTCTCCCCGTATTTCCCTTCTTCTTCTTATGTTGCCCTGGTTCTATTTGCTTTACACATATTGTTCTCTTATTTCCCTTGTTCTCCTTTTATTCCCCACGTCCTCCTTCTATTTCCCTTGTTGTCCCTGTATTTCTCCTCTTCTCCCTGTATTTCCCTTTTTCTCCATGTATTCCCCTGTTTCGATTTACACTCCCCATATTGTTCTTGTATTTCCGCGGTTTTCCTTGTATTCCCCATGTGCTCCTTCTATTTCTTGGTGCCCTTGTATTTCCCTTCTACTCATTGTATTCCCCTGGTTCTATTTGCATTCCCTATGTTCTACTTGTATTTCCCTTGTTGTCCGTCTATTTCTCTTCTTCCCCCTGTATTTCCCTCCTTCTCCTCCTATTCCCCTGGTTCTATTTGCTTTTCCCATGATGCTCTTATTTCCCTTGTTCTCCTTGTATTACCCATGTCCTCCTTCTATTTCCCTTGCTGTCCTTGTATTTCTCCTCTTCTCTCTGTATTTACCTTCTTCTCCTTGTATTCCCCTGGTTCTATTTGAATTCCCCATATTGTTCTTGTATTTCCCTTGTTCTCCTTGTATTCCCCATGTCCTCCTTCTATTTCCCTTGTTGTCCTTGTATTTCTCCTCTTCTCCGTGTATTTCCATTCTTCTCCTTGTATTCTCCTGGTTCTATTTGAATTCCCCATATTGTTCTTGTATTTCCCTTGTTTTCCTTGTATTCCCCATATCGTCCTTCTATTTCCCTTGTTTTCCTAGTATTTCTCTTCTTCTGCCTGTATTTCCCTTCTTCTCCTTGTGTTCCCCTGGTTCTGTTTGCATTCCAAATGTTGTTCTTGTATTTCCCTTGTTCTCCTAGTATACCCCATGTCCTGCTTCTATTTACCTTATTGTCCTTTTATTTCTCTTCAACTTCCTGTACTTCCCTTCTTCTCCTTGTATTCCCCTGCTTCTATTTGCATTCCCCATATTATTAATGTATTCCCCATGTTCTCCTCTTATTTCCCTTGTTGTCCTTGTATTTCTCTTCTTCTCCCAGTATTTCCCTCCTACTGCTCGTATTATCCTGGTTGTAGTTGCTTTCCCCATGTTGTTCAATTATTTCCCTTGTTTTCCTTGTATTCGCCATGTCCTCCTTCTATTTCCGTTGCTGTCCTTATATTTCTCTTCTTCTGCCTGTAGTTCCCTTATTCTTCTTGTAATCCCTGGTTCTCTTTGCATTCCAAATGTTGTTCTTGTATTCCCCTTGTACTCCTTTTACTCCTCAGGTCCTTATTCTATTTCTCTTGTTGTCCTTGTATTTCTCTTATTCTCCCTGTATTTCCTTTCTTCTCGTTCTATTTCCCTGGTACTATTTGCATTCCCCATATTGTTCTTGTATTTGCCTTATTTTCGTAGTAATCCCCATGTTCTCCTTCTATTTCCCTTGTTGTCCTTGTTTTCCTCTACTTCTCCCTGTATTTCCCTTCTTCTCATTGTATTCCCCTGGTTCTATTTGCATTCCCCATATTGTTCTTGTATTTCCCTTCTTCTCCTAGTAATCCCCATGTTCTCCTACTATTTCCCTTGTTGTCCTTGTTTTCCTCTACTTCTCCCTGTATTTCCCTTCTTCTCCTTGTATTCCCCGGTTTCTATTTGCATTTCCCATATTGTTCTAGCATTTCACTTCTTCTCCTTGTATTCTCATGGATCTATTTGCATTCCCCATATTGTTCGTGTATGTCCCTTGTTCTCCTTGTATTCCCCATGTGCTTCTACATCCCTTTTTGTCCTTATATTTCTCTTCTTCTCCCTGTATTTCTCTTCTTCACCTCGTATTCCCATGGTTCTATTTGCATTCCCCATATTGTTCTTGTATTTGCCTTGTTCTCCTTATATTTCCCATGTCTTCCTTCTATTTCCCTTGCTGTTCATTAATCTCTCTTTTTCTCCCTGTATTTCCTTTCTTCTCCTTATATTCGCCATGTTCTTCTATTTCCATTGTTGTCCTTTTATTTCTCTTCTTCTCCCTGTATTTCTCTGTACCTCATCGTATTCCCCTGGTTCTATTTCCATTCCCCATATTGTTCTTGTATTTCCCTTGTTCTCCTTGTATTCCCCATTTCCCCCTTCTATTTCCCTTGTTGTCCTTGGGTTTCTCTTCTTCTCTATGTATTTTCCCTCTTCTCCTTGTATTCCCCTCGTTCCACTTACATTCCCCCTGGCCCACACCTGTGGAGTAACGGTCAGCGCGTCTGGCCGCGAAACCAGGTGGACCGGGTTCGAATCCCGGTCGGGGCAAGTTACCTGGTTGAGGTTTTTTCCGGGGTTTTCCCTCAACCCAATATGAGCAAATGCTGGGTAACTTTCGGTGTTGGACCACGGACCCATTTCACCGGCATTATCACCTTCATTTCATTCAGATGCTAAATAACCTAGATGTTGATACAGCGTCGTAAAATAACCCAATTAAAAAAAATACATTCCCCTTGTTATTCTTGTATTTCACTTTTTCTCCTTCTATTCTCCATGTTATCGTTGTATTTGCCTTGTTTTCCTTGTAATCAGTTTTATCGATTTCTATTTAAATAGGGGTCTTAATTAACAATTATAAGGTACCAATAAATGGATCTTTAATCAATAGTTTTCATTACACTACATATTTTCTGTATAAAATTGTAATAATTTCAAGTTGTGGCAGCAAAATTTGAATCTGTCTACTCGTAAGTTCTTTCAGTTCAAGTTGATTTTTCACCACAGCGGTCACTGAGTGGGCAAACATGGAGATAGATTTGCTGGTCGTGCGACAGTGATGATCAGATAATGCCAAATAATTTTAATACTACGCCATGAAGATACCTCAGAGACATGGAGGAAGATCATACGGTCCTAATCGCGACACTAGAACGAGGTGGTATGGTCGGCACCACACTCCGATTGCCTTTTGCCTCCCGGAAGGACCCGGTATTATTCTACAATGATTAATCGTGCAAAACCTGAAAAGGTGAAAAGGAATCTAAAGTGGTTTCGAGACAAAAGTATTAGATTCTCGATTATATGTGATGTCGATGATGTATTTGTGAAACAAGGAAAATTACACTCTGACAGAAGAAATGCAGAAAAATTATCAATGATATTATTCTTACGTTTTTATCATTTTTCCACATGGAAAGGATTTTTTACAGTAAATTCGCTCCCATTTCGGCTATTTTCATATGATAAACGCAGGTGACTTCATAAATAGAAGACCATGTATATTACACATTATTGCCTTAATGTATTAAATTTAATTAAAAGGAAAAATTATGAATGAATTGAAGACACTAGGAAATCGAACTTATGACAGAAAAGAACAACGAAAAACGAGAGACGGGAAAGTAAGAAATAATGAACATAATAAAACCATAGTCTAGTATATACAGTCACGTAGCTCAATACGTAGTAAATATGCATCTATATTTAGTTACAAACCACTAGGATCGCTAATATCGCCTCATTACCAGATTCCGTGGATATACCAGAGTAGCGCAATCACTTAGTCTGCCGCCATTGTTATTCCTTTTCAACACGCTAGGTATAGGAATATTTAAAGTAAAACTCAGATATTTTTAATATCAAGGGCAAAAACTTCTAAAGGATCTTCTTACATTTTAGAACATTATTGTCAGTCAACATCCTAAAGCATAAAAATTTTATTTAATAATTATTACAGCATAAATATACTTTTAAGTGTTCAATACACTCCTTCATATACGTCACAGTTATAGGTATTACAGCAGCATGAACTTAATAAATTACAAGTAACAAATGAAAACAACAATGTTGCAAATAAAATAACAATAAATGTAAACATTTCCAACTTCATTCCTCGTGCAAACTCTCCGACTTCCGCATATAAGGGGACACTATACTGAAATTTCTCGAAGTTCATTAGTTTTTAGAGTTCACAATAGTGAAATCAATAACTGCCATACTTACGAATTTTGATCGCTGGTATATCTGCTTAATAGTGGCAAGTGTACAAAATTGCATCCGCCTGTAATACGTGGTTTGCATTTTATTAATTACTTTATTAAAATATCGAACCGCTTTATATAAAAAGTCGCTTGCACTACAATCGACATTATTAAGTAATTTTCACTTATATGGATCCTTACATACATGGAATCAAAGCTTACTATAGGCTTTTACTGTAAAATTAATCGGTAAATTACTAGAATATTTTTAATATAAAAAAAAAAATAAAAAAAATAAAAAAAATTAATAGTCATAAAATTCCTAATAATTTACCCATTCGCATTATAGAAAATTCCAATAGTAGGGGAGAGTCGGGTAGTATCGGACAGTCCGTTTCTTTCATCTACCACCATATGGTAGTACCTGAATGACATGGTTACGTTTCTCTATGCGACATCACACAAACGTAACCATGTCAATCAGGTACTATCATCGTGTGGTAGATGAAAGAAATTCACTGTCCGATATTACCCGATGTCCGATACTACGCGACTCTCCCCTAATGTTTGTTCCAATGTATATAAAGAATCACATAAATGAATATCAATTAAAAATAATGTAAATTGTGACGCAAGGGACTTTTTGTATAAAACAATACAATATTATTTTATTAAGTTATTATTGAAATGCAAACAACTTATCATAGAGAGAAACGAAATTTTGTACATATGTTATTATCAACCAGATAATTATACTAGTGATAAACATTTCGTGAGTTTAGCTTTAAAAATATGGAAGTTAGTAATTTCAGTATAATGTCCCCAAGGATACACTGATGTGAGATTTTGTCATTTTTGGTAAAAAAAATCGTTTATTTGTTTTTATCTTTAAAAATTCATTTATGGTCTAAAGATGCCCTCTGCCAATTTTCATGACCATACGACCGGTCTATCAGGTGTTTAGGGTCACATTTTTAAAAGGCTGCAGGCTCTGACTGTTAATTTAAATTCTCCGTCCACGACCTCCACTCTGAATTCTGCGACCGTTTTGGAAATTACGCAATATTTCATACATTATTTATTATATTAGATTTCTGATTGAGCCAGTGTAGCTTCTCGACTTCTCGAAATATTTCTTCATAGAATCCAACAGGTGTTAGACCTACTTCAAAGGCTGCTTTCCTTTAAAGATATTCAGTCACAAAGGAGAGCACAACTCTTATTTAAAGGAAAATTCCACTTGTTGCTAGTAGCCATAACAACGTGTTTTCCATGCTTGGTTTTTTGTTTGTGATACAAGAAATATTTGAAAGTTTGTAACAGTTTTATTGTTAGTGTTATAATAGTGTCTACAGTCCATAGTGATTTGTAATAATATTGTTCTATTATAGTGTTTTCATAAGATTACGTAATTTTTTAGTCATCTTTATTTACTAGTGTAGGTTAGGTGTGCACAGCGTGGTAGTGTAAATAAGGATAAGTTCTGTATATAATGTAATATGCTAGTTCAATATGTTTCAAAATGCCTAGAAAATAAAAAAGACAGAGACCTGGTTCATTATTATTATCCCAAACTTTTGAAGTCAATTTTCTCCACTTTAATTTTCTGTAAATTTTGCATTGCTAAAAATTCCACTCTTTCTACAATTCTGTACTACATGCATGATTTTTTGTAGAGGTTTTTGAATATGTTCTTAACAAAACTTACTATCAGTATTATACCTAACATTCATTTTGTTGTTGTTGTTGTTGTTTAGTCGATTGTCCGAAGACAGGTTTGAACCTCATAAGTACCACCAATAAGGCATCACTCATGAGACAACTAGGCCAGTTTCTTTCCCCCTCCAATGCATACTTCGCCGATTAGCTACATATTCCACTAATCAGACTTCAGATGCTTACAACAATCGTCCTTCCTCTGACACATATCGTCAAGTGAGATGTACTGCTTGATTATATAGCCTATATGCATATCAGCCAGAAGAGGTATTTTTAATATTAATTTTTTTATGCTCGAGTTGAATTTTTTCTCTTTTTACACTTTTAGTGCATTAAATATTTTAAATTATTTTTTTAGTAAAATAAAGAGGAAAATTGTATAGTAAGTTTCGTTTCTGAAGGTCTGACACGTATGTAGACAAAAATTCTGGCCAAAGTAGTAGCAATTTTTGAAAACCTAAATTCACAAGATTTAAAATTACAAATTAGAAGTACAAAATTTCATATACCTACCTAGAATAGTTTAGAAAATTGAAATTTCACATCAGTCTAACCTTAATAGGGTTTCTAGTTTCTACGGTCTTTGTATTTTCCAATCGAGCCAAACAATACAATCTTGTCTCAAGAATGAATTCAGAACTTCACAAATATATTATTTCATTCTTGCAAATACCAAACAGGATTAAATTCAGAAATGCTTGATTTGAAAGGGAGAAGATAGTAAAAATTTGACACTGATCCTAATTGGTACGTGATTTTCATTTGTTTTATGTAGAAATATCATTGCTGAAACAACTTAAATTCTAGATTACTTTTATAAAAATATTTTGGGGCCCGAATTTTGAAAAAAATAAATATCAGAAAACAGTCATTCATTAATCTCACAATGTATGCTCGCTTAGGTAGCGGATCGTTCCTTTTTACATTTATGATCACTTCTTTCCTTTTTCTTTATTTCTTTCGCCTTGTCACAGAGAAAACAAATGTGCGCTTTTTTCAGTTCTCTTTGAACAGTTCTGAACACAGCAGCACTGCATTTTTTTCGTACTTACATTACATTCTTTCCCTATACAACTGTATACTGCATAGCGCGTGCTGGACTAACAATGGCGGATTTGTCGGAATTTGCCGGCTCAAATGACTGCGGTACTCTGGATATCCACGGACTGCACATTACAGATAATGCGATATACTACCGGGATAGTATAGTTCCTAGCACCCTCACAACTCAAGTTTCGTGACTATATATACTAGACTGTGATAATACTATGAATGCCATAATAAATTCTTACCTAGTGTAATAGAATAATGTAATAATTACGAATGGACCGGAAAAAGTTAATAATATATTAAACTTTCAATGGATAACTTATTTTTTGTTATGGTAAGATACTACCAACGAAATAATAGGAAGAGAAACTGAAGAAAGGAAATGAAGGAAATAAAGAGAGAAACAATAAACACGCAAAGATAAATTGAAAAAAAAAATTAAATGGAGAAAAATATAAGCATAGTCACGGAATTATTGAACGACAGAAGTTCAATAGCCTACGATAAAAAAGAAATATACAAAGAAAAGAGGATTATTTTTTATTGATGGCTAGGAGGTGATAAGTCGCATCTACAAAAACGGTTATTTAGTTTAACTGCATTATATTATTTAGAATAACTACTTGATCATAATGTTCACAAAACTAGACTGTTAACTAACATTTTGTCCTCGAGTATAAGATCTTGCAAAGCAGAAGCATAAAAACGTTTGTCTATTTTGAGAGAAACTAATTGAAGACCTCGGCGGTAAATAATGATAACCCTCAAAATTGTGGTCTACAGTTTTCTGGTTATTAACAGGCTCTAAGTCACATAATATTTGATTTGGTTAAATAATTACGTAAATATGTTAAAATATTGGAATATGCTGGTTGAAAAATATGAAAATCCTCTTGTGCTTGTAGTAGAAATTAAAATGTATGCATTTTGTGTATGTGGGTTATCATTATTTACCCCCCCCCCGAAGTCATCGATGTTTAAAATAATTTTCTGAATCAACTGAAAATTCACAGATACGAGGTATTACTTCTTAGCAATCGATGTTATGTGGACTCAATGTTAAGATACTACCTAATTCTTACTAATGACAAATACTCTTTGGAAGCAAAGAACAAATGATACAGAAACAGTGAAATGTAATTAAGAATGCGACATAATTTATTAGTATAATATTATTATTATTATGTATTGTACTACAAGAATATCATGGATCCCTTCAAAGCTTCACATAAAGAGTTCTAAAATGGGACGCTAATATAAATACAAGACTGACATTGTTTCACTTGAAACATTCTGAAGACATTTAACTGAAAATTATACAATGAAGAGGCCTTGTCCAGAAGGTAGGGATGTTGGGTTGGGCAGGGCGGAACTCGACATGCAGCCACCTCCTCGTGGTCAGTTCTGGGTTGTTTCAGTCCATAGTGAAAGAAACAAACTAAGAGCTGCATTTTTACTAGAAATATATACTTGCCGTCGTGTGGTGTGAGGAAACAATTGCAATCACATTTAATACCAGAATTAAATAAGTTTTTTACTGCTGCGTGTGAACACTGTGAATCGCAAGATCATTCAACAATTCCAGCAAGTGGTGTGTGTAAATACTTTCTGCATAATATGTTAAAACGCGTGGCATTTGTTCAAACTGAAGCTTTTGAAAGACCAAAATATTTGAACTCAAAACCTCTTGGTCGCAAAGTGTTACGTTTATAGCAGCAGACTGCCAGGAGGAACAGTCAGTGATCAGCGCCACAGCGGAGACAAAAGAAACTACTCACTACAACATACAGAGGTATGTATTGCCAAGGCTGGAAATACGCTGTCCTCGTTCCGCCTCAAAGAGCGAAGAACTTTTCACTCTCTAACGTTACTCTACCATATTCTTCAGAACTCAACGCTAGCTACAGACAGATTATTTAGT